>NC_029787.2:18772843-18793487 GCF_000816755.2 Arachis ipaensis
ATAATTTTTTTAAATATAAAAGCCAAGTATTTTTCATACTTGCAATTAGTTTGTGCATCTTAGATACTTGGATAGAATGACAATTAAATTATCAGAATTTTGACTTTAGATAAATTAATTCTTAAGGATTAAAAATTATTACGTAAGTAGTCACTAAAAAAAGTTTACTATATAAGTCCTCAACAAATTATAAATCTTAGACCTTTTACATCTTTTGGTCAATTGACCTTGTGAAATGGAATGAATATATTTAGCAATTCGGTTATATAGACTGACGTGTCCCCTTTTAACCAGCTTAACAGTTAACATTGGGACGATGCCATTAAAAATTCGTGAAGCCTCTCTTATATTGTGTGTTTTCTCTTAAATCATCAAAAAATTACTTTTATTTACAATAAACCCTAGCTAAACTCGTCAGCAATTGTGTGGCAACAAAAAGGTCATTGGTGGTCCAAGTTTTTTCTTTGAAATAAATAACTATTACTAGGGTTAGGAGTGTTCGCGGTACGGTTTAGTTCGGTTTTTGATAGAAATGTCATCTGATCCAATTGTCTAATTAAACTGCGATTCGGTTTTTTGTCGAAGCCATCCGAACCAAACCAAACCAATTATAATCGGTTTGGTTTGGTTCAGTTTGTTCAATTTTTTCAATCAATCCAAAAAAAATACTACCATACTATTTCACAAAGTCTTATACATTAAAATCGACAAACACAAATATACAATTGCTAACAAAGTCTTGATCCAATGAAATCTACGAGGAGCTGGCACAACAAGCAATGCAGTCGGAGATCTGATGCTTGTTGATTTATTCGGAAGAGGAACTGGCGGCAATCTGGTGTCACCCATATTCTCACTTGAACTGACATCAAACTGCATAAACAAATACATTAAACAACAAAATCAGTTTACAAGTAATTTACAAAATCAAGATCTTGTTTACAAAATCAACCAATTTACAAAATCAAGATCCTATTTACAAAATCATTAACCAACCAGCAACAATACCAACAATAAAGTAGTTCAACAAAAGTAATTCAACTAAGGTAATTCAACAATAATACAATATCCTGTTTCTAATACTTCAAATCTGCTTCCATTTTTTCATTATTCAAATTTATCACACCATTTCAATCTAACCCTATCAAGATCCAGAACCTCCAACACCTGATAAATCATACTAAATCACTTCAAAACTCAAAAGTAATTTAGTAATTTAACAGAACAGCAAAACAAAATAAAACAGAAGCAGTTTCAGTAATTCAACAGAACAACCAGCAAGGTAGCAATAATGAAATAAACAAGTCAACAACCAGCAACAATCCATCAATGATTATTGATTTATTAAACAGAAATTAGTTAAATTACTTAATTACATACCTGACTCGGAGGCTCGGCCTCCATATCTCAGTTGAATTAGCGGGAAGAAGGCTGCTGGCTGGTGTTGTGCTGGGTGGCTCGGTGGGAACTGGGGTCGGTGGCTGGTGCTGCTGCTGGGAAGAACGTTCCTGGGTTAGTGTTCGCTGGCGACGCTGGGCGCTGCTGGGAAGAACGCTGCTGCTTGCTGCTACTGGATTGGTGCTCGTTGGTACGCTACTGGGGAGAAGGCTTCGGTGCTGGTGGCTGGTGGAATTGCGACTCTGCGAGGGTGAGACTAAGAGCAGCAGAGAGCGACTGCGAGGGCGAGACTGAGAGAAGAGAGCAAGAGAAGCTAGGTTTCGAAATTGGGGGTGGGGGGTTAAAAAGTAAAACATTCAGAGAAATAAACAAAAATCTTCAATTATCATTACAATCATAATCTTCATCACCAACAATATTTAGTCATAACTCATAAGTTCATAATCTATACTCAAACCAAATCAATCAAACACCAAAAATTACACAAATCATAAAAATATTCATATTCATGCTTCCAATTTGAACACAACCATATACCAAATTAATCAACCAGCCACATCAAACAGCAATTTACATTCGGCCATCACTAATCCAAAAACAAAATTTACACAAAATTCACAAACCAGTCATCAACCATCAAAGATCTTCTGTAAACTCACCTCAACCTTCATAAAAAAACATAACCAAATCCTTCAAATATTCAAAAATTAATATTTCAAATATTCAACTATCCATAACCATATATCCTCACAATATAACAATTAACTTCAAATATTCAATTCTAATTTTTTGTTAGCCACTGCATTACCAAAAAAACAGAAGGACATATATATATGAAGTAAAACCACAAGATAATTGATTAAAATTTAAATAAAATCAAAGAAAATTACAGAAACCACAAGACAATTAATGAAAGAAATAAAAAATGCTTCAGTAGATGAAAATTACAAAATCACTAAAGAAAAATAGATTTTGTCTCTGCGAAGAAAATGAAGACGGCGACGGCGAAGAACGCTTCTCCTAGGGCTGGGTGTCAGGCGTGAGAGTGAGTGCGAACGAAGGTGTTGGACGACGAAGAGAGTCTCCGAGTGGAGGAGGGTGGCAGAGAGTGTGACTGAGTGGAAGAGGGTGGCGGAGCGAATCTAAGAAAAGGAAAGGAGGTGAGCAGCGGTGAGCGTGAAGGTAGTGAGAGTCGATAAGGGCGGTGAGCGACGGTGAGCAGCAGTGAGCATGGAGGAGGGACGGAGAGGGAGAAGGAGAATCTGAGTTTTGAGAGGAGAATGAGTGAGTGACTGCCGCTAGAGAGGAGAGGGTTAGGAGTTAGGGTTTTAGAAATAATAATAATAATTTAATAATTTATATATGCGGGTATTATACAGGTCTCCATGGGTCAGGGACCTTGCTCCCCGTTCCCGTCCCGTTTATTTCGCAGATCCCCACCCCCATCCCGTCTCTGCTCCCGCGGGTGAACAAATGTCCCCATCCTCGTTCCTCGATGGATAAATCCTCATGGATACATGCTTCGTCGGTGAAAATTGCCATCCCTATGCTAAAGCTACAAAATCACCTTCTCCCAAAGTTGCTGAACAAAACAGTGATAGTAATTGCAATCATAAAAT
Source organism: Arachis ipaensis (assembly GCF_000816755.2). Classification (NCBI taxonomy): domain Eukaryota; kingdom Viridiplantae; phylum Streptophyta; class Magnoliopsida; order Fabales; family Fabaceae; genus Arachis; species Arachis ipaensis. The sequence goes on from NC_029787.2 coordinate 18,775,861, forward strand.
ACACAAACTTCGTGCATCTACTACCAACAAATTTATTGAACCAAATTTATTGAATCATTNNNTCTTTCATATCTATCCATCTAAGTTTCAAGTCTTTCTTAACACTTTGAACATCATCATCACCAATGACGGACCTAGAAAAATTTTGCAGTAGGAACAAAAATATAATAAAATTTAGGTATGGATACATATTTTTTGGCTTTCCACAATACCCAACAAGTTAATGACTAATACGTTATGAAGTTGAATTTCATTTAAGAGTCTGTAATTGAACAATGAATTACTATACATACGAGATGAAATTCGAACTCTCAACACTTGTTTAAGGGGACGACGACTAAGCTGATCACTCGATCAACCCAAATTTATTTAAGGGTAAAGTATATTTTTTGTCCTTGAAGTTTGATAAAAGTTTCAAAAATATCCCTAAGTTTTATTTTGTTTCAATTTTGTCCCAGAAGTTTTCAATTTGCATCAAATATACCCTCAACGGCTAAATTTTAAAAAAATTTAAGATCAATCTAACAATAATGCATGAAAATTATGCTTGATTTGCTTGTGTTTAGGGGTTGTTCTTATGAAATTGTTGTTGAATCGGTCTCAAATTGTTTGAAAAATTAGCCATCAGGGGTATATTTGATGCAAATCGAAAACTTTTAGGACAAAATTGAAACAAAATAAAACTTAGGATATATATATATATTTTTTTTTTTTAATTTTGTGGAGGCAAATGCCCCTCTTCATTGTATGTAGGTCCGTCCCTGATCATCACCAATAATTTTATCCAGTCATTTGAAGAATTTGCAATATGACAAATTGGTCTGCACAAAGATAAAAAAAATTCAATTCCAAACATTTTTCTTCTTTTCAAGCAATAAATCACAAACAAATCAATTACCCTATAGTTGGACACTTAAAAAATAACCTATTTGAATTTTTTATTATTCTAAATTTGTATATCGTTGCATATAATTCACAATTACTCTTAGAAGCAATTTTGTCGCTGAATACTCTCCTATGACTTGAATCACCTTTACCACTCCAACCACTCTTTTCGCTTCTTTCCTTTTACAGTCTCGTAATGAATGAGCTTTCTGTTCTATTCCATCATGTGTTGCGATAGAATTTAGAAGGCATTAACCTTGAAGATGCTCAATTAGGGAATTTAGACAATTAGGATTTGTGTGCTGATATAATTCAATTAAATTGGAGGACTAAATTGTTTCTAACATTTGAAATAGGAATATAGACACACATGTCAATCAGAATTAACACTATACATAAGCAATTTCATTAATTTTTATGTAAGAAAATAACGGAGGGTCAAATCGTGTCCGATGTTTGTAACTTTTAGGTAGCGTTTGGTAGGGAGATAGAAACGGAAAGATTGAGACTGAGAGACAGAGACTAAGAGACAGAGATTGAAATAAATTTTCAGTATTCTGTTTGGTGTAAAATAGGAGACAAAAATTGAAATAAGAATGAAACTCTAATTTAATTTATACAAAAGATAAAATTGGAATTAATTAATTGAAATGAGGATATTTTATGTATAAAATATTATTAAAGTTTCAGTCTCCATCTCTAAAAATTTTAGTCCCCTGTGTCTCTATTTTTTGGAGGTACTAAAATACTGAAATTTTAGGGACAGAGACAGAAATGTTAGTACCAGCATCTGAACAAACAAACATGATACTGAATCTCAGTCTCTCAGTCTCTCTCAGTACCTCAAAACAAACGCTACCTTAAAGATTTATTTGATAATTTTTATTTTTTAGCGGCTAATTTGTTCAAAGCCCACATTTTCAAGAATTTAATTAAAATATATATCTATGACAGATTTAAAGCTGATTCACTCTCATCCTCGTAATAGAGTTTAAAACTGATTCACTTTCAATAAAAAATTACTACTACGTACTTTATTTAAAAACCGATTCACTTTCAATAAAAAATTTTTTTGCTTTCAATCGTACTTAACCCCAAAATAGTTAAATACCTGTTTCACTTTCAATCATGCTCGTGCAATTTTATTTTTTTTGTGTCTTGCTACCTTATGTTGAATCAACAATCACGTCATCTCAACTGATACAATTTCTATTTCAAATTCATTGCCAAGTATAGGATTAACTATAATTGGACAAATGGCCAGAGCCATCCATTATCATCGTCATCGTTTTGTTTCAAGTAACATGAAACTTAACATGTGGCTAAAAAATTTTACTATGGAAAATGAATGTGTGCAATGCAATTTTGTTGGTGGTACATGTGTTTTTATTTTGATATGGGATTTAGTAATCGGACTGTCCGATTACTTTGTAAGTTAGTTTTTAAAATTTTGTTAATATCAAATCGGAATGTCCGATTTGTTTGTTGTTATTTTTTTTATAAAAAAATAAAAAATCGAAGGGTCCGATTTTTATTTCTAATAAATCGGATGATCCGATTTTTATTCCCAAACAAATCGGAGGGTCCGATTTCCACATTTTAAACAAAAAAGTTCCACATTTAAGAATAACACCATTATCCATCCATAATCCTAAAAAATCCTATTTCCACCCCAATATCAAAAATAATTTCCGTTAACATGTATTATGATAATTTAATTTTGTTGGGCTATAAATTCAATTTTTGTTTAATATCTATATTATACTCTTTGAAAAATCTAGGAATGAAAGCGCATAATAATAAAGCTGGTCCAAGTAACAGAAATCATACTAACATAATTGGTTGGTATTCTATAACAAAATTAATTAAATTAATTAAATTAAATACAAACACAATGATAGAAGAAGAATACAAGAATATTAATATTTCATCTCATGTATTTAAAAATATATGACATAAATAAAGATTAATCATTCTTATTGTCAAATTATTGTCCAATTAAGATATTCAAACTTTAAAAAAAATCAATAGAAAAAAATACAATAGAAGCATATTATTTTAAAAATACTATTCGTTTTAAAATAAAGATTAATTCTTTTGAACACATTAAAATTAAATAAATTTAAAATAATCAAAATCACCTTTACGCAACATAAAAGTTAACTTTTATTATGATAACTAATTTTACTCTTATGAATTCAAATTATGTTTATTATCTGTATTACTCTTTAAAAATATAAGTTTGAAAACACATGATAATGAAGCTAGGTCAAGTAACAGACGTGGTGATGACATAACTGGTTAGTACCCTATATATTTAAAACATGTAATAACGTCGATTTAAGTTATTTTGCCTGTACATTAAACTATAATATAGAAGATTAACAAAATTAATTAACTTAAATTACACGATTTGATTTTATTTCTGAGAAATAATTTTTAATTCTTTTAAGATAATCTACAACATATAAAGTTTGTATTTTTTTTATAAGTGTAGGTTGAGACACCACCGTTACTAATTCAATGCCTCAATGAATAAATTATTATTTGTATCTGTGAAAGATACAAACGCTGACAAATGTATCCATATAAAAATAAAACGACAATTGTACCCACGGAAGATAGATTCCGTGTGCCAAGAATACCCTAACGGACCAATTATGTAACTAACATTCGGGTACTCTTGGCACACGGAAGCCATTTTCCGTGGTTATAATTGTCTTTTTATTCTTATATGGGTACATTTGTCAGCATCTGTATCTTTGATGGGTACAAATGGTAATTTATTCATACATCAATCAATCTCTTATAATGAACCAGTTATAAACAATGCTAGAAGCCATGTAAATATGAATAATTAGTACTTTATCCAAACAAAGTACTATGAAACAAATTATGAAAATAATGAATGGACAACGGACGATGTAACTAATGAACTAAACTAAAAAATTGAAACAAACCTGCTATTGAGTATTTTTTTTATTATTAGTTAGTTGTTAATTAACATTAAGTTGTCAATTACGAATAAGGACAAAAAGTTACAATGTACCTTTTTTGTTTCGAAAAGGAAAAGAAGTAAAAAGACTGTGCGTTTGTATGAGATTGGAACAAAATTATATCGGTATAATTTTAATTTTTAAGCAGTAAAATAGTGCTATAAAATAAGGTGAATGCTATGGTGTTTAAGATACGGTGAAAGCTCACCATCGAAGAAACACTCTCGCTATAGAAACCCTCTCACTCACCACTCACCGTCGCTTCTCTTCGCCCTCCTCCTCGTCGCTGCGCCGCCCTTACCATCGTCATCTCGTCGCTGCGCCGCCCTTACCTTCGCCAACCCTGTCGCGCACAACTCTCACCTTCGCCATTCTTACCATCGCTGTTGACCGTCGCCACCCAATAACCACTCACCGCCAGTCACCACTCACCGTTCACCATCGTCGCTCATCACCTTTGCCATTGTCACCACTGCACAGACCATCGCTCTTCTTCGCCGTTCTGCACAAATCATCATTGCGCCGCCCTCACCATCGTCATCTCCGTGCTTCTCATCATCGTCATCTCCGTGTTGATTATGTATGTATTGATTTCTATTTGGTTCTGAAATTTCAGAGGTTTAGGGTTCCGATTTTAGGGGTTCTAATTTGGGTGTTTTAATCTGTGAAATATGGGTTTTAATTTGGGGGTTTTATGAATTGATGAAGCTGTATGGTTTAACAGATTAATGAGTATTGTTAGATTATTTGTTAATGAAGCTGCGTTGTTTAACCTTCTGATAAAGAATAGAATAGTGTCCTTACAGTGATTTTTCTTAGTGATTTTTCAAAGGATCATATCAATTCTAGTGACCTATATTATATGCAATGCTACTAACAATTTTCCACAAGCAAAGAAAATCTGGGTTTGCGTATGCTTGTCACTGTTATTAACTTATTTATTATGTCTAATTTGATTTATTTATTTCAAGTTCATAAATCTGGGTGAGTTTATGATTTATTTAATTTAGCTAGTTCTTTCGCCGCTGAATGATTCTGTGAAAAATCACAATTCAAGATGAATAATATAAACTTACCTATTCTTCAATTGGGACAAGGTTTGAAGGCTTATGCTTATATCTTGAGTGCTATCCATTTCTATAAACACAGCCTACGGATTCCCATAGATTTCTGATTTGCTGGCTTTCTACTTTATGCTTTTTTTTGGCACTTTTAACCATCTTTCTTCTTATCAACTATAATTAAAAATTATAATATCAAATCTCAGATTCATTCATAAGACTTACTGCTACCGATTCCAAATTCCAATGCTCATTTACCTACTTGTTTATTGAGAACAGCCAGGCTCTTGGTGTGCAAGAGTGAAGAAAATTCCTCAGTGAACTAATAAAGCCACTAAATCAAACTTTGGGGCCTTTTTAATTAGTAATAATATGAGTATTCCTTTTAGTCATTTTTTTAGTACTTTGTGTTTGCTTTCTCAGATTTTACCTATGATTCAGTTTCGTCTTTTAAATTTCAATTCATGAAAATTAATTTCTGTGAGTAAATTTGGTTTCTTTCGCATTAGAATGTGAAACCAGTTTCTGTAAATTGGTTTATAAATATACATATTGAAAAATAGTGGTTTTGCAAAATCTTGTGTCTTTCAAGTGGGATTGATTGAAAATTTTTGGTACCCTTTCAAGTAGAATCTTACATCTCTAATTTATGTTGTTATTACTTGAGTTTTCTTTTTTAATTATTATAGTTAACTTGTTATTACTGTGATTCGATCACTTGTAGGCCAAACTCACTAAGCTTCTCAAGAACCTTATGGCAAAGGTTTCTACTATGAAGAATACAGAGCAGGTGCACACTTTTATCTGATGCAGGGTAGTGGATGACTGCAAAAACAAGTTTCTAGTGTGTGTAATGCTGGTTGTTTTGCTTTTCAAATTGCAGATTTTAGAGCAACTTCCTCGGGTGATATCATCTTTGGATGCATATATGGATAATGGATTGCAAAAGTTAGAACTTCCTCTTATCTGATTGGCTATACTTACATGTTTAGAAATTGGAACCTCCTTTTTAATCTATGTTTGATTTTTCTCAACTAGAATCAAATTCTTGTCTCTAGAATCAATTTGGATCGAAGTGAAAATTTTTACTGTGTTAGAATTACATTGAGAGGAAGTAGCAGACATAAAAACCAGTTATGTTAGAATTAATTATACCTAAAATCAATTATACAAAATTGTATTTTGACAATGTTGCTTGTGTGGTTTTATGAGCTTCACTGATGTGCTAAATTGCTAATTATAGGTGATAACCCGCTAGCAAGTGCAAGTAAACCTCGTTCAAAGTCAGGAGGGAGCTGACTGAAGCTTAAGAGGGAGCTGCGTTCCACTCACCCAACTGTTCTTCGAGTTTCTTTGCTAGGTGAGGACAGCGACTTCATCTTCTTTCTTTTCTCCTCTAATTCAAAATTCTGATAATTCTCTTGCTCCATTTTTTTTCAGTTTATTCAATTTCTTTTAACACAACTACCACCACAAGCAAAGAGAGGTGAGTGATTTTCTCTCCTTTATGTTTAATTTGGTCGAATGGCTTTGTGAAATGTAACCAAAATTCTGGTTCTTGGAACGGTTAAGGTTTGGGCTCAAGAGAAAAACAGGGACAAGTCTTGTGTATTTGATCAACAAAGAGGTAAGGGTTAGAATAGTTAGATATTGATTTTAGTTGTATTTGGTGATTAAATGGCAGAAACCTTTCCATTGAGTATGCTTATTGACCAGTCAGCTGCTTGATTCTTGGATCTGTATGTGAATGATTGTTGCTTTCTTAATCAGCACAGTTTACTTTGTAGTGGTAAATGGTAATGTTCTAATAAACAAAAATCAAGTACTAATGGGGACTATTATTCATTTGTCTAGAGTAGTTTACTGATTTCATGTTAATTATTTTTGTTTCATATGGATTATATATGCTGCAGTATTTTCGTGGCTCATTGCAATTTGTCAACTATTGTAATAACCAATTAGATTGGAAGATGGCGCATCATTAGAATTCCTAGGTTTAAATAAAGGAAGGCATTCAGTTACACAATGAGAAATTACATACTAAATGTGGTGTCCCTTGATGATCCGTTTTAATCGTTTCAGGATACTTTCTTGAGCTAATTCATTCTAAATGTGGTGGTTAGAGTAGTCTTTTTAACATGGTATTTTTAAATTCAATATTCTAACTTAAAAAAACTGCTCTGCTTCATTAGTGCTTCTGATCACTCTTGCTGGTTTCATTAGTGAATTTAGTTTATTATGCATATTATTTTTTATTATAAGGCATATTATTAGTGCTTTTGATTACTCTTGCTTATTTAATTTTTATTAGTGCTTCTGATCACTTTTGATTCCGAAGGATATGTGTGTGTGTGTGTGTGTGTGTGTGTGGCTTTTGATTTTAGGCAAGGTTGGAGTTCCCCGGCAATTGTTTGTAACAAAAAATCCATCTACTATCCCTTATGAAATCACTAAGGCTGGGATGAAGTTACCATTAGGTACCTATCTTTATTTTCTCATTGAGGTCTGTACTTTCTTTTGATTAGGGTGATGATTATTTAGAACGTGATATATTTTATTAACTGAGATATATGTAGCATTTCAGAAACAAGCCAATCAACCAGGGTAAACAGAATCTATACATAGACATTTTTTATTGCTGTTATGCTCCCATATAATTCTCATATAGTTTTTTTTATTATGGTTATGAAATCTGGGTTCTGATTTTCTGGTCTTCTGAAGGATATGTGTGTGTGTGTGGCTTTTTTCCATTTTTTCTGAATTACTTAAAATGCACAAGTGTTAGCTTGGATCTGTCTTTTGGTTGGTCATCCTAATAAATGGGGTTGCTTTATGTTGTACAAAAAATTATTAGAATTATATATATATATATAGAAAATAAAAAAAAACAATGAGGGACCTAAGGCTACACTTATATAGAGTAGCTATAATATACAAAAAAAAAAGAGGGACCTAAGGCTACGCTTATAAAAAGTAGCTATGGTATACAATATGACTACGCTTTACAAGTGATGCAGTAGTGTTAAAAAGCGTAGCCTATTCTAGAAAAATAAAAGTTAAAAAGCGTAGCCTTTGGTCCTGGACAGCATCACTTGAAAAGCGTAGCCTATTCTCAAAAGTCAAAAGCGTAGCCCTTGGTGCAGAAAAGCGTAGCCTTTGAGAATAGGCAACGGCCGAATAGAAATCACTCCAAAAAGCGTAGCCGTAGCCCAAAAAGCGTAGCCGTAGCCTAAGGCATCATTTTTTTTCACTTTTGGCTACACTTTTCAAGTGTACCTGAATGGGTGTTTTTCTTGTAGTGATCGTCGCAGGTGGCACGATTCCACTGCAAATTCCAAAAGAAACCAAACAACTCGTTGCAAATGTACCCGACTTTCTTAGATCATTGTTCATTCATTCATTGCCCATGCCACTCGTCCTGTGTGATTTGTGCGTTTATATAACTTTGCCAGCATTTCTAATTGGAAAATTATAGTATACAGATCAATAAGCATACATAAAGCATACAGAGATTCGTTTATTCTTTCTGCTTAAGTTCCTGATCGACACGTGGTTATAGTGTGGAGGCATGGGATGCGGGCTGACAGGGCTGGCGAATAGGGGGCTCTTTAAGCGTGATGGCTGGCTTGCAGCAGTTGTAACGGCGCCACCATAAAGACCGTGCAAACGTAATGGATCTTTGGGCTGGACCTTGTAATCCCCGTAAAATGGGCCCACTCATACGCTTTCTTGTAGGGATGTCAATGGGGCGGGGCGGGAGCGGAAGATGCCTCCCTGCTCCCCGTCCCCGCCCCCCAGAATTAATCCCCATTCCCGCCCCGATTCCTGCCATGGGAGAATAATTGTCCTCATCTCCATTCCCCGCGTTCCTCATATTTTCCGCGGGCTCCATTCCCCATCCCCTTATATTTAATATTCATATGAAAATTATAGTAAAAAATATCAAAAAAATAAAAAACAAACTACATACTATTACAAACACACAAACATATCTTATCCAAGATTATAAGTCCAGAAATACAACATAGCAAATTATAATCCATAAAATAAAATCTTAAAATACAACTTCCATTCTAAAAAAATGCAATAAGATATAGTCTTTAACATCAAGTATTCTTTGATGGTTAGCATACTCAGTAAGAGAAATCATAATTGCTTTAGATACATAGAAGGAGAGAAAATCAAGCAACTATTTCAAAATCAAACCCTAACTATTTCAAAATTATAAACCTATATGTCTAATTGCTTTAGATAATAAAAGGAGAGAAAATCAAAATTATACAACACAGTGAGTAGGAAGACGGAATAATAGGGTTAGAGTTTTTTTAATTGGTAAAATTACTAAAAAACCCACCTATGTTAGAAATAAAGTAAGGTTATTTGAGAAATTTCAAACATTCGGAGAATTATCGGGGATGGGACGGGGATCCCCGCTCGGGTCCCCGCACTTGTCTCGGAGAAATTTTGCTCCCCATCCCCATCCCCACGAGGAAAATTCTCCACTAACGGGGCCCCATTCGGGGCGGTCCCCGTGGGGATCCCCGCCTCCTGGAGATTTTTGACACCCCTACTTTCTTGTCATTGTTTGCTCCCTGTAAGTAGTGAACTGAAAAATGAATTTTTGTAGTGAAAATAAATGGAGTAAAAAAAAAATGAAGGAATGAAAAAAACGCTGGAGGGAGACGGGCCAAAAGGGTAACTATCCATAGAGTGAAATTGCAACCTCAATGGGGTTATGATAAAGTTACTAAATTAAACGGAAAATACAATAGAATAAAATATAATCCAATGGAGATAAAATAGAAAAATTAAAAGTGTGCCTGAATGCTGTGAGTTATGTGTATTCCAATGGATAGTGTTTAAATTAATTTAATGTAAATTTTTTTATGGTTACTTTTTATAAAAATGAATTATTTTTGAGTTATGTGTATTTACTAAAATGAGAACTAGACTTTGTTAGATATCTTTAAATTAAACAAGATAAGCCAAAAATTGTTTATTAATTGGTGACATATTTTTGTTATTGATAACTGTATGACATCTATTAATATTAATATTTTTTAACATATATATACTTGAATAATGTCATAGATACTAATTAATTAATAAATTAGAGAATAAGTTGATATAGGAAGTTAAATTTTATATAGTTAGTTAATTATGACTGGGTCTATTGGTTGAATCTGTGACCCACCGGTTGAACCCGTGACGCAATGACCTGGCCGGGTTGAGTGCCCGGCCGTTTATGATAACTATGGGGTCTGAGGATTGCTCGTTGAAGAAGATGGATATTAGTTCTAGCGGTGTTATCGATTCGGTTTGCGTCGATTTTGAACCTATGAAAAATTGAACCGGCCTGTACGGTCCTGAGCTAATGGCAACCATTTCGGTTGCTGCTTTATGGACAACCGAACCAAATAGAACCGACAGCGGATCGGCTCGGTCAGTTTTCTCGGTTATTTAAAGGCTGATAATCGTAATTTAAATCAGCATAAAAGGAAGTATAAAATCGTAAATGACTTAAACTAAGTTGAGTAAATGTCGTCCGAATTCAATACAACTTCAACTTGACCGAACGCTTAAACATACGAACGAGGATAGTAAAAAATGACTAACAAACGAAAACAACCAAGACAATTTGGAACACACGTTGGATTCGGTTCTGCTCGATTTGGTGTTGAGGGAGACATGGGAAAACCGAACCGACCCGATCGGGTTAAGCCGAAAAAGACCAGATAAACCCTTTTTTTCCTGTTTACCACGTAGCTGGGTAAATGTCGGTATAATTTTGCAGTACATTTCGGGACGGTTTGCTTACTTACACCCGTAACGGCCGACATGAAGATAACAAACATGAAATTAAAGAGTAGTGCATGTGTTACGATAGGTTTAAGTACATATAGATTAGTTTAATGAATACGGAGAAGAAGGGCAGGCATATAAATTTATAAGTCATGTTGTTATCATTAACGATCGTGTGCGGTAAAGGAGAATCATTACCCATATTTGTCATAACCGGAGCGGACTGGTTGGTAGAACTGGAAAACCTGTAAAGCGGACTATGAACCGGATAGGCTTGTGCGTTGGACCGTTTAAGGATGGTAAAGGGCATGAACCGGGTAGAACCGGCAAAGACCGGTTCAATTCGGTAAATCGGGCCACAACCGGTTTGCCCACGGTGGTCTCTATGGTGTTTCGTGGGACGGCATTCCCACCTGTCTGTTTTTCAAAGTTCTGATCTTTTTAGTTATGTACTGTTATTAATAGGAATATAAACTTCACTGAGGATTTATTAATCATTTTCTATGCAAATGTTACTAATGTGATTAAAGTTATCTATTCTGATACTAGAATTGAACTTTATTAATATTATGGAATGGCATTGTTATTTACTAATGGAAATAGAAAGTTTGTCGAAATTTTATTAATGTTTTTCTAGTTTAATGCTAGTATTGTGATTAAACTTATCTGTTTTCAAACTAGTATTGAATTTTATTAATATAATGGAGTGGCATTCTTGTTGCGTCACATCAAAATATTATTGTGTTAGTAGTAAGTAATTGTTTCTTTCATAGTTATTAGAACCGAACCGGTGATCGAATCGGTCAAACCACCGGGTCACTGGGTTATTGGTTCAACCGGTGGGTTACTGGTTTATTATTTTAAAATTTTAATAATTTGTTAATTAGTTTATATATATTATACTATTATATATTTTAAGTATTTACTTAAAAATTAATGTTAATGAATAATTTATTATTATGAAAAGAAAAAATAAGTGACTTTATAAGTATTGTTAAATAAAACTATAATTAATTTAAGAATGAGTGAGTTTACGACTAAGATTAAAATAAGTTAAATAGAAGTAAACTATTTGATGAAACATACTTATATGTATTATAAATTGTATATATGTTAGTAAGGTGCATGCTAGCTCAGTGGTTATGAAAGATGGTCTTTTTCCATGAAGACAGGGGGTGGAACCTCACATCATACATTTCGTGAAATTTTAATTTCAAGCGGTACGGTCAGAGCAGTCTTCAGCTAGTTTGACCGGTTAAATCTGGGCCTAACCGTTTCGTTTCGGTTGGTAACCTTATGCGGTCTAAATATCGGGTCATATCAAAATGGCTCTGGTTCATCGGTTTTTTGCTTGAACCGGCTGGTCCAGTCCGGTTCAAATAACTATGGTTTCCTTACAGCCAGACCCTTTAGCAATAACTTTGTTGATGTGTCACCATAGTTAGTAAAATCGGACTGGACCGACTGGTTTGACCGAAAAACAGGTGAACCGAACCTAAAATTGGTTCGGTCCTGTTTTTGGATCCCATAAGGTACAGAACCGGAACTAACCGGTCAATTTCGGAGTGCTCCGGTCAAAAACAGTCAAACTAGGTAAGCCCGGTCTGACCAAATCGCTTGAAAGTCAAACACTCAAACTTACCCGAAATGTGTGAACTGGGGTTCGTACCCATGTCTTCTGTCACATAAAAACCTTTCTTTGCCACTGAGCTGTCTTATTTCTCAATAACGTATCAAAAACAAAATAAAAATATTTATGATAGAATAAAAATAACAAAATACTTATTATTTCTGTTCCATATTATTTTAAAATAGTTATATATTCTTAAAATATTAGTGAAAATATTTATTTTAAATTTTAGTTTTAAACTTTTTTGTATTATTTATTTTTTATTTATATAGGATCGGGTCAATCTGTTTAACCAATGACCCACCGATTTGAACCAATAATGTAATGACCCAATAGTTTTACTGGTTCGATGACCAGTTCGGATCTGATAACTTTGTGTGTCAATAAATGTCGCTCTATTTATTTTTCCTGATCCCCGGAATGTAACTTGATGCCTTTTTTGTTTTTTTTATAAGTTTGTGGCAAATAGATTTATTTTACGTACAATAGGCTTCATTATTTTGTGGCCTACGTTGACATAACCATTCATGGATAGTTCACATGGGGAATAAAGCTTAAGGTCATTGCCGTGATTCATGGGAAAATGATGTTTGAGGTATTAAGTTATGCACTCATCTAGATGCACCAGCGAATGAGTTGGTCGTTATGCATGGGAAGCTTGAGTCACGTCAATGCGCATGCAACACGTGTAAATTAATAAACACGTAAACTTCATGGCATGGTGCTCGGAAACCTCCATGCATGCATAGCCCTAGTTACTATATGATTGAACTCTAAAGCAATTCGAGCTCGGAGTGAAACTACAAGAGATATGTTAGGCACAAACCATGTTGATATACAGGGGAATTAAAAACTTGTTACATTACTTTGAGATACAGTTTTTTCCCTTGTACAAGAAATAGTAGTAGAAGCAAAAGTATACTAAGACAAAGCATGATACAAAATGAAAAGGACTAACTGTGCCATTCACCACCAAGGAAGACTTGTTGCTTGTGCACGGAGTCGACCGAGGACAGTGAAGGTCATCGAAAACCGGTTGCGTAGCTTGCATGGATTGTTGCTAAACACATTGGTAGAGCGGCAATCTTGCAAGTCACCATGGCCCTCTTAAATGTGAAATTGGCCATGGAGTGCAACAAGGGAGAGATTGCTCGTAGTTGGAGTCTTAGAAAGTTGACGAAATGTTTGCCGATTTCACCCAATCCCATGACTGGATTCGCTTACAACCATACACGTTTGGGAATTTTGGTGTGCATGGCGGGGGTTGGGGTGGGTTGGATCTAGCCAATTTCATTGCTATCTAATGCATTGCCTTCTTGAGTTGGTGTATTTATTGTGAGGTGAGCCGGGTCTAACCCTTGGTCATATTTCCAGTTTGTTTAAAGGAGAACCCTGGTATTTATAGAAGAAAGGGTGACTTGGCCTTGACCCATTCTTGCAATGTTTGCTTGAAAAATAGATTAGTAAACTGCGACGTCGTTTGCACGTTCCTTGGTGGCTCTTCACTTTCCCGCCAACTCCCAATCGTCCATGACGTGAGCATGGTTGATGGGACAAGGTGATTGACAAGGCAAGGTTTTCCATATTGTGTTCTTCGGGAGACGTGCAACACGAAAATGACGATCTTGGACATCCAAATCCTGGGGTTGTATCAACACGTGGCGTGGGGATTGGTGAGATACGTCTTCGTGTTGCTCCTTGCTCAATCTAACAAGGGCATTTCAGTCATATGGCGTAAACGGTGTTATAGTGATGAAGCGGGAATCTTAGGTGGTTGATAAGAAGGGATGCATTGTGCCTTGGTCCTCTTCCCGAACAAGAGCACGTGACTTTATTCTCTCAAACACTCCCACTGTGCGGAAAAGTTGGGGTAACCTCTGAAATCCTATAGCAATGCAACGAATAAGTATTCATCACAAGGGAATCTAACCAAGGGAAATGACAAAATGCGTCGGGTGGAGGTGTATGCCTTTCTGGTGAGGGCTTGCTAATGCGGGACACGTTCTCCATGCTTTGGCGGGACGTCTTCTCACCAAAGCCACGCGTGGTTGGATACCTATGTAAGTAGGAGCCTGTAAGATGTTATAGCCATCCATGTTATAGCTTTATTCCTGCATCGGTCTCTTCATTCGCAGGGGGAAAGTCTGTGGCGTTCCATATTCCATGGTAAGGCCTAGATGATATGTCATATCCCTTGTCGGCCAGTAGGTATTTTTTTTCTTTCTTTAGGTGGCGATATCGAGATGGTTCTCTCCATGGTGGCATATCAGGCCTGCAGAAATTACCGTACTGGCTTTAGGATTGTCCAAATCTTATACCACCATGAACACTAGTTTGACCTCACGGTTATCGAGGGGCGCTTTCAGGAAGGCCAAAAGGGACGGTTATTCTAGACAGTTTCATTCGTGCTTTGTAGGGGTGTTGAGCTCTCTTGTTGCTAATGCAGCCTGTTAGCCCTTGTTTTTTTTGGGTTTGTCATGCTGGGCCTAGAGGCCCAATTTAAGACCCAGACCCTAGTTGACTATGAGAGCCTAGCTGGGACAGTTGCTACTTCGTGTGGGCCCAGTTGTTTTTTTCCCGTTACGCCCGATCCAAGTATTGTTGAACTGCGATAACTTGCACAACGGATACTTTGTTTGTAAATAAATTAGTTGGGATTTTTTTTTTGTTTGCAATGGGCCTTTAGTTGTCTCTGTTGGTTAAAAGCGAGCCCGATAATGATTGGGTTTACACACTGGACTTGCAGCGAATTATTTTATTCAGGGAGCCTTATCCATAACGTGATTAGGCCTATCCCTCATTTTTTTTCAACACCGGACCCATTTTGTGAGATTTCCTCCATAGGGTGCCGTGTGTAACAGGAGCCCTAACCGGTAACCAAAACGCGCCGCACCTTGTTCACCTCTCATCTCTCACAGTGGCACCCAGCCACGCTCGTCCTTACTCTCATGGAGCTCCTCCTCACTCCGCCCCTTCCCTCTGTCCGGCATCTGTACGAAATTGATGACCAGCGCGGAGAAGAGTACTCGAACGCGGCTTGGATGAAGCATCGTAGCAGCCCTCTATCGTCGCCGGTGGTCTTCGTGAAGCCACCACCGCTGTCCGCGTTGCAACACCGGCGGCACGGCGTCGCCCTTATTATGCTGGGATCTGCCTCGTGTTGTTCCTATCTTCTGCCCCTGTTTTCTGGCCAACCCTTGTCCCCAGGGATCCGTCACGATCTGAAGCTACTCCCTCTCTATGTACTGTATGAATTTCAAACCCACTCCATTCTAGGGTTTTTTATTTTCGCTGTTCATGATCTTTCTTGTATTATTCATTCACTTATTGTTTTTCATTATTTTTGTTTGCCTGGTTAGTATGTTTTCTAGTTCATATTTTGCTGTCGGTTTGCTGTAGTTTACAATTTTAATTGTTCTTGTTATTCTCATTTTGAGTTCTAAATGATGGTGTTTAGTTGTTAAATGGATAAATTATTCTTTCTTTGTTGTTCTCTACCTATTGATTGATAGAGTGTGTTTTCCTGTCGTAGCTTTCATGAATTTCCCATTGAGTGGAAGATAAAAACTTGCGATGGAAAACCTACTTCTACCATGTCATAACTGCTCCTATTGGTTTACTATGGCTGAATCCATGCTTCCAAAGAGATTCAACCACGATGATTGGAGCTTCTCGCTGTGGTTGGTCCTGGGATGATTAAGCATGTATGTCTTGTGGCCCACTTTAGGTTTTTAACCTTTTACTTTGTTTTCGAAAATGGGGTGTGGCAATTTTATTTGTTGATATTAGTAATTTTGTTTGTTTATGTGTGAATATATTCTGTAAATATTCCTGATTAAGTCCCACTGATATACATGCCTTTCCTCCCGTAGATTCTGTATTGTTCCATATTGGTGGATATGCAAGTGTGAAATTTTGTGACATATGGTAGTAACTAGTAAGTAGAGTTGTTTGTTCTTTTAACTTCTAAAAGAGATTCCTCGGATGGAACAATGTACATGCTTTTTAAAACCAAATTGTGTCTGTTGAACCAAAATTTTTGTGATCACCGTTTTCAACATATGCAAGCACTTGTATCTACTGGGCCACAAAGGTTATCAATTTCATTCTGGTATTAGTTCATGTTGGGAATGACTTTGTTTTGCAAATTAAATAGTTGCAAAGTTACTGCAAAACAACGGCATGGAATTTAGTAGTGGTCTTGCTCTCATTTATTTTCTTTGTTTTCCTTTGAAAAAATAACATACTAGCTATTGTCTTTGATTGGAATGTAGAAGATAGTACATGTTTTCATGGTTTTATTTTTTGTTGTAACAACCGGTGAAGCATGATTAACTTTTGAAGCATTCATGGAGTAAATGATTAACTTTTAATGTGTTTATTTGTTTTTTATTTTTCGTTTAAAATAATACAGTTTTTCTGGTTCGACCCCGGTCAAACCGTTTGGATCTCTGTACCAGTGTGTGTCCATATATTATAGTACGATAGTTGGAGATACCCTTTAACTTCAAGAAAGTAACTAGTCGTGTGCGTCGATATATTAATTTTCTTTGCTTTTTCATTGTTATTTCATCTCGGGAGCGGAAATCCCCACCTGTTTAGCCATACCCTGTAAACAATGAAACGATCGGTTGGTTGCTGTTATGTACTTGAGTCTTTGCTGCGACATTTTACCGATTCATTAATTTTTGAATCTCATCATCGGTATATGGCTGCATAGCTGCTTGACTCCTATCATTCGTTATGACCGGCTTGAATGTAATCTCATAATCCACAGGAGTTCCTGTTGATATCCTTATATTAGGTTTTTGTATTTTGCAATCGCATGCTGACGTCTTCCGATGTGCTTGTTTCAGTAGTTCCCCCGGTGTTTCCGTTGGCCAGCACCCAGGCGAGAGCCATTTCCAGCCGTGTAATGTTGTTATTCCATGTCAGGTCCATCCCAGTTCAACATGCTCTGTGTCGTGTGCCCGAAAAAGCACGAAAGAAACCCCTGTTAGGTAAGCCGGTGCCTATCTGCCTGGCTTTGTCACATTTTGCTATTTAGTGGGGGTGTTCCATCTCCACCCATGTTGGGACCAGCTTTGTGAGTCTTCAAAAATGTTCTTGCAGGGGTCCATATGCGGGCGACGATGGTTCTCTCTTCTCAGCCGCAAGTTGTGGCTCATCCTGTGGAGCATACCACCACATAAAAATCCTCAACTTGTTACTCTAATTGATTCTGTTATCAAGACAATCGCAAGAGATTATGTG
>NC_029787.2:18793577-18795443 GCF_000816755.2 Arachis ipaensis
GAGACCGTTGTTACCACTGTCTCCGGTATGAAGTACGATATCAAAAGGTTGTCAGATGCCCTCTCCCGACACGATGAGGTGGTTTTGGAGATCAGAGATGCGATCAGAGAACTGGCGGCCGACAAACCCTTTATGTAGGTAACTGCACCTTCTAAGGGCACTTGCGACAGTTGCAAGTGTTGCCAAATGAGAAACCGGTCAGAAACTGGCGTAACGTTAGTGAGAAGTCAGAAACCCGCAAAGCGACCTCGAACGGTCAAAATCCAGAAACCGCACGCCGCAACAAACTGACCAGTTATCGACACCACCTTCAGTGTTGACCACATTCCGTGTAGCACGAGGAGAAAGAAGAAGCCGATGTTGCGATTCCTCTCAAGTCCTACGACATCACCCGCAAAGCCCTCACCTGAAGTGGTATAAAGTATTCCAGTTGTTCTTTGTTCAATTGCCAAAACTTCTTACTCAATTAAAACTTACGTTGCCGCCCTGACACAATCTGGTGGCATTTTTCAAGTGGATTTAACCGCCGACACCGACGGAGACACGCCTGCATTGAACACGGAGGCTAACGTAGAATGTGTGGGTTATGGAGTTGTTGGACGGCATAGGTGCAACGCCCGGCCCCCTGCTCCTGACGACGTGGTCCACTTAGGCAGTCTGCTGAGTATGAAGGTTGAGCGAATCCCACAGGTTAAGATTTACATTCGATTTTTTCAATACAACATGCCGAATCTTCTTATCGAATAACGTCCTCTGATGTGTAAGTTATCAGTAACGTGAACTATATCTTTCAGATTATGGACCTGGTCTTCCATCCGAAGGATGGGATGAATTTGTCCAAGCTGGAGTTAGCCGTAGCAACGTACATCTTTAGCAGAGACCTTCCACATATGTACATAACACTACCCACTGGTGCACGATTTCCTACGCGACTTGTGCATAGGCAAGGTCATGATATGAATTTAATGTGCTAGAGTTCGAGAAGTCAAACTTACTCATAATAAAAATGAAACAAACAGATGAACAACCAATAACAAGTGTCCCCCCTCTAGCGAATCAGGTGATTAGAGAAATCCAAGTTTGATATCCCAAATATAGAAGTTGTTACAAGTATTTTATAGTTTTCATGAAATTGATGCACACACACACACACACACACACACACACACACATATGTAAAAAAGGTATTTCTGTGTATGTTTGTGTGTTTGTGTTTTTTTTTTTAATTTAATGAATTTAATTTTACTGTTACTCAGAGTAATTAACTTATCTGACACACACATATATGCTGATGTAGTTTTTTATTCGTCGATGATAAATAATATGATAGTTACGAAATCTTTTAGGAAGGCACTAGTAGTAAAAAATTAAAGGTATCCATGTCAGCATATTGAGATAACAAAGAAATACTTAGTAATCTATTTCCTGATTGATGTATTAATTAAATTATGAAAGTTTTTGGTTACATACTTACGTTTATATACCTCAATATCACGACAACGAAATTCTGATCGACGTTGGCGACTGTATCTCTAGTAGGGGAGCGCTTCTTACCCTGGTGCCACAATGTGAGGTTGTCGATGATGTGAGTAAATAGTACTAAACACACAAACTATTCCAACGATTGCCAAGCCGACTATGTTAGCTCTGTAAATCCTGCTGACGAGGTTTTCTATTTTTTTAATACTGCAGGTCCTTAATGTAGTGGTTCGCATGCTCACAACTACCTCCGAAAGACAACGTTGGTTCCTACCCACAAGTATTATGGTAAGACCGGCAACGTCACTGCGTACCAAAAATGAATGCGGTGATGTTCAGCACTAGCTGTACCCCTTACCCTAAGTAGGAGCTGTTTAATTAAGTAGG
>NC_029787.2:18795470-18809413 GCF_000816755.2 Arachis ipaensis
CTGACAGAAAATGTTTCCAACTCGAAATTAGAGACACTACCATATAAATCAGCAAGTCTGAGTTATAGCACATTAATCTGACTATATGCAGCATCAGTATTAAGAAGTGACTCCCGAGTCCCGAGAGATGCATTTGACATACGATATCTGTACGTTTCGTTAGGAGTTTCGATGAATAGTGATTCCACTTGTGCATTCCGAGGGCTAACTTTCGTGATTTCAGTGCGTTGTTCATCTTTTTTAGGTCGATTTAACGATTAGTAGAGGTTTCTTGTCGATAAATTATTTATGGATTTGACCCGCCCCTTGAATACCAAATTCTCTAACGATGTGCGTGTTTGTAATTGTTAGCAAGCTGCAATCGACGATCGTTCCATGACGTTCGGGAACATGACATCCCTCCATAATAAGTACATGCGGAGCAAGGTGGATCGTGTCACGAGGGTACGTACACAGGTCTATATTTTCTTTTATGTTGATCACATTGATGGATAACTTTATTGCGTGGCTGATGTTGGCTGCGAGGTATCTGTAGATTTATCAGCCGATGTGGTGTGACCGGCACTGGTACCTAATGATTATTGATGTTCCAAGGAAGAAGTTGATCTATCTTGACTCACTTCGAGACCCGCATCAAGCTGATGCAAGGAAAACAGGGATGATGCGAGTGGTAAGCAACCATTTGGCTGTTAAAATGTGACGTCTTGCAATCTGATGTTTCATGCGCATGAGTATGATTATGAAGTATACCTGTTTTTTGTAGGCGCTGTATCTCGAGGGACTCACGTTAGGAAAGCCATGGTTGTCGGGCGAGGGGGCGCTGCGTCCTAGGTTTTCGGCATTTGATTTCGAAGAGCCAGATGTCCCTCAACAAAAGGGGAACTCGTAAGTAGATGGCATTTTATATATCATGTGTTCCTAGTCCAATCTCTTGTACATGTTACCATCCTATAATGGAAAATACTAAAGACTACAACCAAATGTGACAAACTTTGCATGGTTTTGGTTAACCTTGCTGATTACTCGCACGTGAGAAAAGTGGCATCTGATCTTTCAACACCTATGCAATTTCTGATTGATCGGAGATTAGCTTATAATAATCAAACAGGAAAATGGTGTAAATTTTAATACCGCTGACAACTATTCTCTTGTTATGAAATCTGGAATTAAGTTACTGAGGGAAAATTTTCATTCAGAGTCCTAAAGTTTGAAATTCAAGATCTTGATTCACCAACCTAACGTCTTTATTCTCTTGGATGAGTGTTTACCCAGTTGCAAAATTTACTCAGATGCATTTGCATGTAATGCACTAGTGTGTCTACACTGTGTAACAATTTACTTAGCAGATATAAGTTTAATTTTTTTGTTTGTAATCTAATGGTCTACGAGGAGCGGTCTTGAGAATGCAGATTACTGTGAATGAATGTGATAATCAACGTGATAGTGATCTCTCATTTTCTTGCATGTACAATGATGTGTATTGTATTGTTTCCTGTCATTTATTGCATAGTTACTTTCATTAATGCCAAAATTCCGATAATTAACTGTGTGCCTAAACAGCATGGACTGTGGCGTATGGGTGGCCCAATGGATGATTCGAGAACACTTATGGAAAGATTATGGAGTACAGGTATGCTGACGTGTGTGATTTAGTGAAACTTTTTTATGGTACCTTGCGTGAATTTTACTAGTAAAATATTTTTGGTTGGTAACAATTTTGAGCTGCATGTTTATCCATTTGTTTCAGCATGTGAATAGTGCGACGCGAATGCGGTTAGCTGCGGATTTAGTGCTGAAATCACACAACGAAATCGCACAGGAGGTAGTCGCAAAGGCATTTGCACACTGGGAGATGAAGTCAACCTAGCTGATTGAAAACTGTCTTTGGATCCGACCAGTGGTTACTAATTTTGCAGTGGCGCCAATCAGGGTCCTTAATTTTTTGCTCCAGCCCTCAATGTTTCGGGACAAAGTTGAGATGACGTCTCGAATTTGTTTTTTGTTTCTAAAGTGTGAAACATCACTGCCACCCTCTTGTTAATATGTGTACATAGTAAACTTGTTGCATAGACTTCAAATTTTTTGGGCTTGTATGAAATAATGTATTGTATACCGAAAGGGCTGTTTTAATTAGAAATGATAAGCAGGAGTTTGCATGAAAATGATCCGTGCCTAAAAGCTTCATCTTCATCATCCTTGCACATTAAAAGGCAACCAATTTTTTTTTTCCACCAATTCTGAACGCAATACATGTTAGCAGCATCATGACTTATCACTTGTTAGGGAAACATGTTGAGGCCTTGGATCGGATACACCTACCACGAATAAAGAAACCCCAGCAACCACCTTCCATGACACATTAGTTGGGATAGGCGGCGCATGACACATTAAAACCGCACTTCATTCACCACTATCCCTACTTCCACGTTTTACCTGCAGTTCAGCTATATAATTTCTTGTATCTCGTTTGGTCATGATCGACATGCATTATGCACTTTCTCTTAATAATGTGGGCTAGTATTAGTAAATGTTGGCCCGCTACACATGGTCCTATGGTTCATGGGCATCTGGAAAGAAAAAAATGAGACAACTAATTCACCAAGAAAGTTAAAAGTAAAACAAGCCAAAATTCTTTCAATCAAACTACTAATGCATGTTTTGTATGTGATACATGTTTACATGTTGCCAGTCAAATACACAGCTATCATATTTCCTTAGTTTTTCCAAATACTCATCGAACTCATGAAGGAAGAAGATATTCGACCGCAGTATACATAAGACAAGATACAAACTTGACATGAGCACGACACACATGCACATAACTGAAATTTCTCCCGTAAAAAATTATTGAAAGAAATAGAATACAAGTTGCTCCTGGGGGGTTGAATCCTAACACATAGCGACACTGAAACTAGTGCTTCATTGGCAGCAATCGTCACCCTCATTGCTTGGGGACACTTCCAGGTTTTCGGGTGCCGGCCATTCTACCTACGGCAGTCTATGTAAGGCCAAAAAGAGTTCGCTATCAAACAATTATAACCACATGGCAGGAGAATAAAAGCACAAAATAAGCAGTATTGAAAGAGGGTTCTCCCAATTGTACCTGCCTCAACCACCTCTCAAACAAATCCTTATTTGTCCACGCATTGAGGTTCCCGAAGCTGGGGTTGGCAGCCTGTGTGGATGGCTGAGCAATGTGCCCGGAGCAACTTTTTGTCGTGTAAAATTGCTCGATGTGTTGCCCACCGAGGAAGAAGTTAGCCCTCGCACCCCCAACACCGACGGGGTTGCGGCAAAATGGACTGCTACACCCGTGAGCGATAGACGGAGTCGTCCCATCTGGTTGCGCCGGGGGAGTGTCACCAGGGTTCCCGTTATCCGGTTGTAGTCCCTCCTGATGAAGCAAAAAATTTTCACAAAAATGATCAATTCTCAATGATTTTAGGTCATCTTATGCACGGCCAAATGATTGTTCTAACAATAAATTTGTAAATGATATTTTCATCAATTCATCAATTCATCAATTTCATAGATTCTTAAGAAATATGATACGTAACAAGTTATTTTGGCCTAGCCTACTATAAAATGCACACTCAAGGTAGCTTAATGTCAAGACGCTTATCAATATAGATACAGACAAGGTTTTTTTTTCACAATGACACCTATTTTATCTACCTAACTGTAACATTGAAGGATCTGCCAATCAACACGACTCAAACATTATAATGCAAACATAGCTGCTATATGAGTTACAAAAGGCTTGCTAAGGTCAGCAAGAGGTAACACCAGACTTTTATAACAAAAAGCAACAACACTATACCAAAAACTTTACCAACTTCGTTGAATTCTCTTCTACCAAAATCACACAATATTTGTAGGCAGTTAAAAAGCAATCCAAATTGTATCGGAGAGTTGTACTACTCCAACTGACATAGCCATATCGTATCAACTATTATTTTTAGGGGTGCAATCAATCCTTTGTTTTGTGGCGTCACATTCCGGCAAGTAACCAAACAACATAACCCATTTGTTTCGAATCTACATGAAACTGCTTACTTACCTCGTTTGTGTGACAATGACGGGTCTGTGGCGTTGCGTAAGGGGCAGCTGAATAATGTGAACCATGCTCCACGTAACTTGGACTGCCTGCACCATCAAACCCTGCAGCACCCTCTCCCCGGTGCCACGTGCAAGTCCTCTTCGTGTGACCCGCAACCTCACAGTTGGTACAACATCATCTCTTCGGCACCCTGTCACCCTGACTAGCCGGTTCGGACTCCTTTCCCTTCCTGGGTGCCCCCTTTGTCTTTGATACCACGGGGTCCTTGATCCCGGCCAACGGTGATAGACTGAGTTTGCTCCCAACCCTGTGAAGCCTTCTCCGCTGAAGCGCTTCGGTGAGACTGGCAATCTCATCCGATCCCTAGCCACAACAAACTCTGCAGCATCTTCAGCCCCAAGTTGTGCAACTAAGCTCATTGCCCCACATAAGGCACCATATCGAAGCAAATGGCCTTCAGGGCCGTCTTTACTATCAACCGGGGTCGATCTACGATCCTTTGCTTCCTTGCACCATCTTCTCAAAATAAGACCGGGCGGTATTTCTTCCAAACCCTCGTATTTCATCGCACAGAAGATATGACTACAGGGAATCCCTTCACTGTTCCACATAGAACACTCACACTCTATTTTTTCCTCGTTCGGGTCAATCAATACCTTGTGTGTTTTGTTTGGTTTTCCCATTCGCGAGAATGTGTACACAGTTGTCATGCCGATGCTGTCCTTACCCCGAAACAATAGCGTAGCCACACCCTTAATTTGTTTCTTCACTTCTCTAAACACTGCTCTTGTATACAACTTCGATGCAAACCGCTCGATCGAATCAAGGCCAGTGGTCAGCACCGGACTATAGTACGTGGAGTAGAATTAGGCTGTTACTTCATTATTACGATAGTCCTTTACAACCCAATCTAAACTATGCATAAGTTCCAAAATGCTGTCGGTCGATTTAAGGAAGCCCTTAATGAAAGCATTGATCCCTTCACATCTTGAGGTCGTCCTGTAACCCGCACAAAAGGTTTCCCTAAGGTACGCCATTGCCCAACTTTCTCTGCATTCATACGTGCACTTAACCCAATTGTTATCATCTAGGCCAAGCGACTCCACGGATGCCTTCCAGTACTCATCAAACTCACTGATTTCAAAGTTTGCATAAATGGCTTTCCTAAACACCTTGCAAAATTCTGCTTCTTTCACTCGTTGGACGCAATTCTTCTCCAAGTGCCAACCACATAGTCTATGTGTCACCGTCGGCATCACCTCCGCAATTGCAGTACGCATCGCCTTGTCCCCGTCGGTCACCACTACACACGGCTTCTTCTGCCCCATTACATCGAGCAGGTTTAGCAACACCCACCTATAAGTGCGAATCTCCTCATCCTCCAACAACGCGAACCCAAATATAGATGTCTGTTTGTGGTGATTTAACCCAGAGAAAACCACCAGTGGTTTCTTGTACTTGTTAGATCGGTACGTTGAATCAAAAGCCAAGACGTCACCAAATAGCTGATAATCCATCATCATCTCACCGTCAGCCCAAAATAGGCTACCCAAACAATTGTCCGGGGTTCGTGTGTATCGGGCCATGGTCCTCATGTCAGCATTTGCCTTTCCCTCTAAATAACTGATAGTCGCCGCAGCGTCGTCGTTGAGTTTTTGCACGACCCTTTGCCAGTGAACATAATTATACACATCCCATTTTGTAAATCGAAGCATGCCATACCCACCAGATTGCCCCGCCATGTAAGCCATTATTTTCGACGTGGCGATCCCAAACTACTTCAAACTATCCACATGTGCCTTGCCACCCTCACTCATCCTCCGATGACTAGGAAGGAGACGTGCAAACACTGCTGGGGCAAGCTCATGGTTGTGTTCGTCCACGATGGTTCTGACCCTCCACACGCTATGCTGTATATCATAGTAAATCTTCAACTTTGCCTTACAGTCCGTCCGACTCTCCAACCTCTCCTCCCTTACTCGCTCAAGACGGTCGTAGTGCTTAGGATGTCTTGTACCTTGTCGATGATAGAAAAAGTCTCTCCTAAGCAACACCCCATTTACACGAGCTACATCTCCCTTCCGAACTCCGAAACCCCTTAATTTAGCGAATTCCTTGTAGGCAGCGTAAGCATCCTCCTCAGTTGCAAACTCTTTTCCCAAGAAGTCCTTCGCATCGACTGGCCGGCGGAGACAACCCTCTGCCACATCATCTGCATCACCCGACCCATTACCATCATCGGCACCACCTTCACTATTTTCCCCGCTAGTGCCGCCCGCACTGCATTCGAGGTTTTCGTCGTCGTCGTATGTATCACCACTCGCACAATAATGTCTGCAACTATCATCGGAGGCACTCCCAACCGAGTCTTCACCCTCACTGTTAAACAAATGACTGAAATTCATTGGAAACATCTTGGCAACCTTCTAGCCTGATCACATACAAAATAGACAAATCATGCTCACAACCACGCCGTTGGTACAGTCTAAACATCAACCATAGCTATCATAAAGGGACTATAACTTACTCCACAAATAAGACAAAACCAATGGGTCTAAACATACCTCACCAGCTTTAGTGCATCTTAAATAAGTTAAAAACAAAAAATTAAGAACCTACCTGGCACCATAAGTTCAGCAAGATTCCTGGCAGAATTGTAGCCAAAAGGACAAAACCCCTATCCAAATTTTATCGCCGGGAATTAAAAAACCAAAAAACAGCAACCGGTCATATAACATCAAAAACATATCAAGATCTAATTAGAAATCGGTTACAATCATCTTTTCATGATATAGTCCATGCTTTCCCGCTACGAAAGAAAACATTGAAATTACCATGTCCATGTCTCTAGTGTCTATAAAGGTGTCCTTCCTTAGTAGATTGATACAACTCCTTAATTTCACAACACCACCCATATTTAGCCGCAAACAGGTAAACAACATTCCATTCGGAAAAAACAAACTACTTTACGATAATGGTACATCCAAATGCCGGTTTCACAAAATCACCCTAGCAAAAATCCGAGCCATCAAACTTATTACTAAACCACGACAACTACCTATGGGGCGGTAACAGGAACTGACCTCTCAACAGCCATGTATACATTATGTTGCCTAGATTGCTAGCAGTACCCATTGCATTAACAATTTTCCAAACCCACAATATATTGAACTTACTAATTTCTCACTATAACCTATTTCTAAAGAATCTACCAATTTGTTCATACAAGACTTCCTCAAATGCTAAGAATGATCTAATTTAACTTACTATTTTACCAACTACCTTAATCCTTTATCCACAAGATCAGCGACATTTCAGATTTCCACCTCCAAGCCAATACCAGAATATATAAATTCACAAAACAAGTTTCAGACGCAATACTCAGATCTAACCTAACCTGATGGTGTTTCGAGACATGCACTCAAAGCTGATCCTTCACTGGGCAGACCAGCTCCTACCTTCGACTAAGAAGCACTGTGGATGACGAGCAACAACACTGACTACAGGACAAGCGCACCTCAGAGGCATGGCGTCTGTGATCACCACCGCTCCTTGTCTACCACCGCTCCTTGGGTACCACACATGCTCTTGACAATGGCGTCCGTGGAGAGGTCTTTGACCCGGAGGGAGCAGCCGGAACAAACGAAGAAGCCAAGCGCCGGAGACAGGGAAAGTCACGAGACCCGCGGCGGCTATCTTGGTGAATGCTGCTAGGGTTTTTTTGGATGACAGGGAAAGACCACTACAAAAAAAAAGGCCTATGGCCACGGTAAAAAACTGTGATCATAGCTAGTAAAAAGGGTGACCATAGATCTATGGTCACGGTTTTGGACCTATGGTCACGGTTTTTTACCGTGACCTATTCTCTCGTGGCCATAGGTCTATGGTCACGGTTTTTTGGGCTATGGTCACGGTTTTTATGGTCACGGTTTTAATTTTTAAAATCTGACACTTTAGGCCACGTTTTTTTACCGTGACCATAGGTTAATCTGTGGTCACGGTAAAAAACCGTGACCATAGCCTTATCTATGGTCACGGTTTTCACCGTGGCCATAGCCACTATGGTCACCCCTCCTTAAAACCGTGACTATAGATAAGGCTATGGTCACCCTTCCTTAAAACCGTGACCATAGCCCTATCTATGGTCACGGTTTTCACCGTGGCCATAGACTCTATGGTCACCCCACCTAAAACCGTGACCATAGCCCTATCTATGGTCACGGTTTTTCACCGTGGCCATAGACTCTATGGTCACCCCACCTAAAACCGTGACCATAGCCCTATCTATGATCACGGTTTTTCACCGTGGCCATAGATTCTATGGTCACCCTATGAAAAACCATGACCATAGCCTATCTATGGTCACGGTTTTTCACCGTGGCCAAAGCCTCTATGGTCACCCCTCCTTAAAATCGTGACCATAGCCCTATCTATGGTCACGGTTTTTCACCGTAGCCATAGACTCTATGGTCACCCTCCTTAAAACCGTGACCGTAGCCCTATCTATGGTCACAGTTTTTCACAATGGCTATAGCCTCTATGGTCACGATTTTTTAAAACGGTGACTATAGCCTGTTGTTGTTTATGAGATTCAATTTTTTTAAATTATAATCACATATCTCAAAATGATAATAATAACAAAATAAATCTAAAAATAAGAAATTCAAGAAATCTAAATCATAAAATTTTCATTATAAGATAGATATGTTTAATTTTTAGTCTAAACAACACAAATCAAAATAGAGTGGAATTTTTCCAATTACATGTAATTCCTCAAAAAGTACATAACACATCAAAATATTACATTTACATAACTAAGGTAGTAAGACCCATCTCATGTGATATTTGTATGGAACATATTTTCTTCATCACATCATGTCTTCCTGCACGTAAAAGAAATAAACATGTTAGATATCTTGCAAAAATGCTTTTGATGATGCAATACATATGCAGCAAAAGAAGGGAAACATTCATCCACAGCAACACTCAAGAATTATTCACAACCATCATTCACTTCAAATAGCAGCTATTGCAAGAATGCAGCAGTAGTGATAGCTTAGACTCAGAAATTCATCAAAGTTATCACTACTGCACAAATAATTCAGAATCTGTTCATTCCAGCAGCAGCCAACACAAAAATAAGGTAGCAATAATACTATGCAGCAGCATCATATAAACCAGTTTAGCACAAAAGTAAAACAATGAAACAGCAACATAGGATCAATAACAGTTTAAACCTAATCAATAGCACCAAAGAAACTAATTTAGCATAGGGCAGATCAATGAAGCAGCAGCAGGAAGCTAAATTAGAAGGAAATGTAAATTTGTAAAGGAAAGTAATAATGAATAATTGAAGGAAGTACATCTCAATACATGCTCACACAGACCAAGCAAAATAAAACTCATAATTTTGTATTATACATACACACATACATGCAGTGGAGGGATATTTACACTTATATATTATACACGCCCTTGTGTTATTAGTTGGAGTTGGAGTATAATCTTTTTATTATGCGCGCAATAAACCACACCTAAAGAGAAAGTTTTAATTTAATGCAAGCTACTCTAGAACACACTCGGCGCCTCCATAAGTTGACAAATCAAATCCATACTTAAAAAAAAATATGCCCTTATATTAGGTTCCTGTGACCTAAACACTTAGCTGCTCTTAAAATATATATTATTAAATCCATAAGTTGACAAATCAAATCCATATTATTATTATATTTTTTATAATAAAAATTTGATAAAAATTAATAAAATATATATTTTTTATTTTTTATTATTTTTTATCAAAAAATATATAATATATTAATTTAATATTTTTAAATATATTATTTTTATTCATATATTATCTGTTAAATATAATTTTATTTTTTTATATCTCTCTCTTAGAATCACGTGTCTGTATAAGGGAATACAACCTTAGATTACATGAAACCAAGTTCCCAAGTCCCAAGTACTTTGAGCCAATAGCTGATAACAATACTTAATTGATTAGTTTTTTTTGTTGTTGGATAATGTCGCATTACTTTCAAATAACTAGACGACAAATCTCACACACAACAAAATAAACAAATAAAAAAGACCAGGTTAATTTAAAATATTTTATTTTGTGTGGAGAATTCTCATCTTACCCAACTAATATCTGGGCCAGAAACAAATAGTGTCAACTTTTATAATCCAGATGCAATAGTAGTTTCTATTATGCTCTCTAATATACTCTATTATGCTCTCTAATATACTCTGACCATAGTCAAAATGGTTAGTATTTTTGATAATCCATAATTACATATTTGGAAGGGTTATTGCTGGGATCTAGCCCATCATCAATGTTGGTTAGAAGGACAGGTGTGAAACAGAATTTTAGTTAGTTATAAACAAATTTCATCCATTAAAATATATTCTAATAAAGTCATATTAATTAGCTATTTAAAACAAATATATGTATGTATTGCATGTGAGTTAGAATCTAAAGGTGAATACTTTTTAACTTTTGAATGTCCAAACTCAATGTATGCATGTTGTCCATGCTGTAAATTAATATTACTCACACAGACCAAATCAAAATGGGAAGAATGAGAAGCCAGAATCTTAGTCAAATAAAGTAGTCATATATCAAAGGCAACAAAACAAAGCCTTTCCTTTAACACCAGCCAAGGCAAACAAACAAGTAAACAAACACAATCTAACATATATCATATTTAAACATCCTTCCTTGTCAGAAAAATTCAAAAGGGAAACAAAAACTGCATATGTTATGTTGTTTTCATGTTAAGCACTAAGCAGTAATAGAGAGTAAAAAGAATAATAATCCATTTTATAATAATAATAATAATAATAATAAAAAAGTTATGAGTTTTTGTTTTGATGTTTGCATATTTTTGTGCCCATTTCACAATAAAAACAAAGAGATATCCCAATGATATCTTCCACCGAGTGTATAGGAAACACACATAATTGCACCCAACACCAAACCATAGAAACCTGAGCTCCAAAAACCTTTCTTTTCTTTAATTTCATTGTTTTTTACTGCCTCTTTCAGCTACCCTTTTTTCCATTATATATACCCATCAATCTCCAAAAACCTTTCAGATAGAAAGAGTTCAAACCTAAATTCACTACGAAATCAATTGACTACCTAACCACCTAATTCAACTAAGCTAACCTAATCAAACAGCAACCTAATCAACTAATACTAACATGGAGTTTAAACCAAATTTTGAGTTAACTAAAATTAAGTTTTTTGGTACAAGAACATTAGAAGGGGGAAACAATTAAACAGAAAAAGCTGGAATCAAAGGAAAGAAGAATAATTGGAAGTTTGTGCTTTTAGAAACTCACAGCAATGCCTTTTAAATTGAACAACTTCTCTTTTTTGTTGAATTCTAGCATAAGCTCAGCAAGTTGAGGAACATAGTGTCCTGAAGATAAATTGCAAACATGTTTTAATATAAATATAATCAATTATGCAGGAACCAATTTACATAAAGAACAAATGGGAGGAAAATTTACCAGCATAGCTTTCTCCTATTATGAACAAACTTCTGTTTCTGTAGTGTGGGAACTTTACAAACCAGTTTTGCAAGAATATTAAGTTATCCCTACTATAAAGTGAAAGAATAAATCAGAAAACAAAGCAATCTTTAAAGGTGAAAATTCTCTGTAAATTTTGTAAAGTAACATTTGATACTATCTCAAGATGTAGGCATGGCATAACTGTAAAGTATGACAGAATATAATGCAATACACATTACAGGGAACTTTGAGCAAAAGGGACATGGCAGAGTTATGGAGGGAAGAGTATCTATGGTCACCTCCAAAAACCGTGACCATAGATATCTTTAGGCCACTTTCTAAAACCGTGACCATAGACACTTTTAGGTCACCCTTTCGAAAAATCGTGACCATAGATCCTTTTTGGTCATTGTAAAAAACCGTGACCATAGATCCCTTTAGGTCACTTCTAAAACCGTGACCATAGACCCTTTTAGGCCACCCAACAAAACCGTGACCATAGACCACTTTAGGCCACCTCCCAAAACCGTGACCATAGACCCCTTTAAATCACCCTTTTTTGAAAAACCGTGACCATAGACCCTTTTTGGTCACCGTAAAAAACCGTGGCCATAGACGCTTTTAGGTCACCCCTAAAACCGTGACCATAGACCCTTTTAGGTCACCCCACAAAACCGTGACCATAGACTACTTTAGGTCACCCCCAAAACCGTGACCATAGGTACCCTATGGTCACCCTTTTTGTGAAAACCCTGACCATAGACCATTTTTGGTCACTGTAAAAAACCGTGACCATAGACCCCTTTAGGTCACCCCTCAAAACCGTGACCATAGACCCTTTTAGGCCACCCTTTTTTAGAAAACCGTGACCATAGGTACCCTATGGTCACCCTTTCTGTAAAAACCGTGACCATAGCTTTTTTTTTTTGTCACGGTCAAAAACTGTGACCATAGACCCTCTATGGTCACGGTTTTTTACCGTAACCAAAAAAACCGTGGCCATAGACCCAAAATGTTGTAGTGGACTAACCCACAGCAACAACTCCCTTGGTTACACCCACTCTTCTTGGGAAAAAACCTGAAGGCCCAACAACGGCACTAACAGGATACTGTACAGCGAGAACCCCGTTCTAAATGGCGCTATACAGCCGGCTCACCCAGCCCTTGAATGAGCCTCCCCAACTTCCTGAGAGCTACCTGCTTTCAGCCATACAGAGACAACACGTGTTCACAGCAGATTCAATAAAAATAAAAATCTGTAAATCTGTATAAAGATGCATCTTTACAGTAGATCGACCCTTTCTAATTATATTAGATTATGGGATGGGATGGGATGGGAATATTATAGAGGTTAGTGTTAGTTTACTCCTTTTCTTGTTTTTTTTTTCATTTTTTTAATATCAGTTTTATTAGGGATAAAAGATTTAAAACAAATTTAATGAGAGTAAATTGAGACTGGAGGACTAGAATTGAGTAGTATTATATTTGATAATCAGATATTGGAATTAAAATTTCAATTTTAAAACACAAAATTTCAGTTCTTTCAATATCTATAATATTAAGACATAATTCAATCTAATATATTTTATACCAAATACAATATAAAAATTTAATCTAGTCTCTATCAATTTTTATCTTTATTCTAAATGCAACCTAAAAGCGAGTTTATTTATAAAATTTTATGTAAGGTTGTTATTTTCAAAATATCATTTGATTATTTATTTTTCTTTCATCATCATCAATAAATTTTACCTTTTTCTTTTGGATTAAAATAGAAGACAATATTTAGTTTTAGCGACAAAATTTTAGCGGCAATAATACAATAGCAACAATTTTTTTAATTTAATTTATGTTTTTGTGGCTATTATATATTTGCCATCAATATTATATATTATAATGGTAATTATTATTATTGCCACTAAAAATATAAAAAAAATATTTTTAATAAAAAATTTTAGTGGGCCATAGTATTATAGCCAGTATTATTTTTATTAAAATAGTTTTTTTTCCTATTACCCAACTCAACTTCATAAGAGATTGAGAGAAAGAGATTCAGAGAAAGTTTAAGCTCACACTAAAACCGCCGTCATCGTCGCTACTGCCCTCGCCACCGCAGTTCAGATCGAGCAGACGCCTCCCCACCAACGCAACTCCAGATCTGGTAGCAATGCCTTCTTCGCGAAAAACGCTATCGCTATTTTCGGCTCTTCTCTTTTCTGCTCTGCCATTGCCGATCTCTCACCTTCACACTGCACCTTCGCCGCTTGCACCGCCCCTGGTCTTGCGTGTAGATGCATAAGATCGTCGCTGCCGGTAGATCTTCCTTTATTTTTTTGATTTTTTGTTTTTCATTTTAGTGTGT
>NC_029787.2:18809590-18812181 GCF_000816755.2 Arachis ipaensis
ACATCAGTTGGTCAATTGGCAAATAGAGAAGAAATGTCACCAAAAAAACACGAAAAGTCACCAAAGCTTAGAGGCAATGAGTGCGAGAAATAGAGATTTAGAGGGAAGGGAGAGCTCCTCGCCAAAACCCTAAGCTCGATGTCGCCGTTATCACCGCCGTCGCCACCTTAGGTCATCTCCTTTTTGCTGTTGCCATAAAGCTTCCGGGATCAAGCGAAGGCACCTCCTCTGCCAATGCATTCCAAATCAGGTAGCAATTTCCAAGCCTTTTCTGTCAACACATTTCCTCCGAGAACGACGTTGTCGCTGCATTCGCTTCCTCTCTGCGAACAATTGTTGCTGCTCTTCTGTTTCTCTTTGGTGGCCAAACTCGTTGCTCAGCTTGCTCTCCGTCGCCGCCATTTGAACTTTGAAGTAGGTAACGATCGCCAATTCTCCCTCTGGGCTTCTTTTTCTTTTTATTTGTACTGGTAATTGTAACTAATTCATAATTTATTGCTTACTGTAATTGCAATTAACTGCATTTTGTTTGTAATTTATACATTGTCGATTCCTGTAATTCTATTTGCAATTGTTGAATTTTCTTTTTAATCAATTAATTATTTGGTTTGAATATTCGGTCTTTCTTGCCAAAAATCTGGTAAATTATGTTGTCATGTACTAATAATATTCATTCCTTCAAATTCATCTTCTCTTCTACAATTTTGTGTTTGACCTCCTCTGTAAATTAGGAGATATGGTGTTGCTATGCTAATTTTGATGAGAAAGAGAAAATGGGTTGATAAATATTTGTAAATCTGGAATGTGATATAGTAAGAATGATATTTATTTGATATCATTTTGTATAGATATTCCATTATTTTTTTTTTATCAATATAATTCATTGATTAGGAATTGCTTTAATTTGCTATAGGTTTTGTTACTTTCCATGTTGCCACAGCTTCAATATAGTGAAATGCCTTCTTTTTTCTTTAACCATGAGGAAGATCCTGATTTTCTTCAAATGCTAAGGGATCAGTTTTCTAACATTGAAAAAAGCTGATTGGGTCCTTTGCAATAGCTTCTACGAGCTGGAAAAACAGGTAATTAATTAGCAGTTCATCAAGTTTTGGATGTTTTCAGTGTTTTATATAACACAAATTAAATTGTGATATAGCATCCTAAACTTGTTAAATATTCTCATAAATTTTTCACAATATCGCTGCAAAATAAATGTGTCTTTTTTGTATTATAATTTTTATCTGAAAATCATCTTTGTCGTTTCAAAATTTTAGTTCTCCAGGATACCAAAAAATGATTGCTAGTTTGCTATAGGTTTAGAGATGAGGCTATGTATGGGTTTTCTGCCTTCATATAGCCATGTTTCTTTATGCAAAAATTTTTGTAGTTCAATGTTTTCTCCTGGTTACTAATACTATATTTCATGTTTTCGGCTTTCAATATTGGCAACTCATAGTTATTGTTTGGGTTTTCTCCAGAATGATCTTGTCCATGGATGGGGAATGGATATGAAACTAGGATATTGTGCACAGGTGAGCACAACACAACTTCTTACTCGAGTCAATTCCAAAATCACCATCATAAATCCATTCAATTCATTTGATATATCATCTTCATTAGGCTGACGTGCACTTAATTTGTATGTTCTTGTTTCATTCTTAATATTTTTTGCAAGACAAGTATAGCTAATAAAGTCAATGTGATTTTTCCATTTCATTTATTATTATTTTTATTTTCTTAGCACTGAAATTCAACCTAAATCAATTCATTCGCTTACCCGGCCAATTCCCAGCACATCCAATGTGATAAAAGGTAAGTTACCAAGACCCAGCTAAATTCTCTGTATTTCTGATATTTCATATCTTGGATTGTTATTAATTCTCGGGGTTTTTTAGAACACTTACATAAAAAATTGTTCTCTTTTTGAAGCTAATCAATTTATTAGTAGAAGATTATGAACTGCATTTTCAATTTTCATATTTAAATTTGAGGCTAAAACCTATTTAATCAAACATAAGTGCATATAACAGAAAAAACAATGTCATAATTTCATGACATGTTATACATTTTTCTCGCTCTCTCTGTTCTGTTTCAATAATCGAATTGGGAAGCATACTCCACTTCGTTGAGGATAAGACCATTCTCATCACTGGAGTCACTGGCTTCCTTGCCAAAAGTACATATATTATTCTCCCTTTCAATGTATAATTCATTCATATTACTAAATGTATTTATGTGTTTGGTTTTGTAACATAAAAATAGTTAAGGTAGAGAAGATACCGGTGGAAAAGATACAAATTTTGCAAAACGAGGTACTATTAATACTTACTTAGTCTGTTACACTTGCTTGCTTTTCCAAGTAATACTATTAATTGTTGCAGATATCATAGGCAAGGACTTGTTTAGATTGCTAAAGGAAAACTTAGGTCCAAACTTCAATTCCTTTATAGCACAAAAATTGACACTCGTCCAAGGGATATTTCTCGCCAAGATTTGGGTTTAGACTCTCATTCTATTTTCAAGCAACAAATTTATAACCAAACACATGCTATTATTAATTTAGCTGCAACTATCAACGTTGATGAAAGCTA
>NC_029787.2:18812247-18814295 GCF_000816755.2 Arachis ipaensis
AAGGAGTGAAGCCATGTTCCAAGATTTGTATCAAGTATTTTAATTTTTTGCTTGAAAAGGGGCATTGACTGTTGTGAATATCCAAGAAACCAAGAGTGGTGCCAAGCTCCAAGATTTGTTTATTGTAATAGTAGTATTTTAGTAGGTTGCAAATCTTTGCCATGCCATAATTAGCTGCAGTAGTATGGTACTTCTAGAAAATTTACTTTGGGTCAAAGTAACAAAATATTTAAGTACTGTGTTTGAAAATTTAATTAGAATTTTTGAATTTATTACTACAAGCTTGATTATAATATCTTCTAGTGTTCTTCTCACAGAGGTCACCATTGCCTTCTTCTTTTTCACCGTCGTATGCCGTATCATACGTGCCAAAGATTTGGTACTCTTCTGTTTCTCTTGAGACTTAATTCTAATTGTATATGCAATCAGTGTTTGTACTATATTGTTCATGTTCTATTGTCTTAAAATTGTAAAGAGGACTACATTGATGTGTTACAGTCCAAACATGTATATACTGATTATAATTTAGCATGTACAAAACACCAAAATGCATGCTAGATTTTATCATAGGCACATCAATGTGTTTGTAGTATTCAGAATTTTTTTTGAAAACTGTTTTAAGATTGAAAATGTTTAATTGCCTGAAACTTGTGACTAATCTAGTGGAGTTAGGAGTGTTAATAAATGTTTGTTGTTACACTTAGTCAAAGTTTCAAACCAAAAGCATAGCTATACTCTGGTCAAAAGTTTAGGTCCTTTCACAATAAATTTGGATAGAATTTATGTACATGGATTATTTTTGTAGAATTTAATTTGGAAGGTTTACTACTTGAGTCTCCCAACATCTTTTAAACTCGCTCTACATAGTTTTTTTTTTTACTTTGCCTTTCAATCTCTATTCTTATAGAGTCTTAGGTGGTGTCAGGATGTGATTCTTTTAGTAGTCTCTATAAAGGCATTTTCTCCTTTTCTTCTCTGTTCTGTAATCTGTAATACTCCTCTCTCACTCGAACACGCTTGGCACTGTTGTCATGTTTATATTGAATATATATGAGTGCTGCCGATATGTTTTTCTTGGTCTTTATTGTCTGTTACTTGTTGCTCTATGCCCTTCTAAATCAGGAAAATGTCAACACAAGACATCCTCAGTTGTATGAGTCCAAATTGTACAGGATTCTCCAAGGAAGAAGTAAGGACTGTTGTCTTACATCTTTATTTCATTAGTGCATTTTTCTGAGCCGCTCTCTTTTAATCTGCAAAACATATTTATTATATAAGTTCATAAATTTAATATTGTCACATTAAACTTTAACTTCAAACATAATCTCCTCAATTTTTCTTGCTCCATTAGTTGGTTGCTTTCTGTTATAACTTCTAAGCCTTGGTTTTGTGCTATCTGGTTCATGGTTCAAGTTTCCGAGATAGAAGATATGAATATAAAGGCCTTAATAAGGTTTGGAAGGGAAAACTGTCAGAAGCCAAGGCCAGTGAAAATCCTATGAAGATCCAGGAAGCACAAGTATGGATTATATTTATAAGCTTGTTCATGGTCTAGGTTACTATGGTCAATACATTTTTATGTTGGGTTTCATTTTGTTTGATTATGTTGTGATCCAGGACATGGTTGTATTTATGATTTATTGCAACTTGCTCACAAGTGTATACTTAAGAGAAATTTGTATATCAATATTTTGAGTTTAATGAAATATCTCATTTTGTAGTAATTAATTTCAGTATAATAATAATAATAATAATAATAATAATAATAATAATAATAATAATAAGAAGAAGAAGAAGAAGAAGAAGAAGAAGGGATAAGTACTGTTTTGGTCCCTAAGATTGAGCATAAAAATCGAAACCGTCCCTCATCTAATTTTCGATTTAGAATCGTCCTTAACGTTTTTTTTCGTATTAAAATTGTCCTTTTTATTTTTTTTGGACAAAAATACCCTCACCACTACCAACATAATTACTTCCTCCACCACCACCACCAACACCACTGCCACAACCTCCACCAACACCACCAGCACCACCAACACCACCACCAA
>NC_029787.2:18814406-18816590 GCF_000816755.2 Arachis ipaensis
ATTTTATTAATTTTATTTTTTTATTAAAAAGGACGATTTTAATACAAAAAAAAAGTTAATGACGATTTTAA
Source organism: Arachis ipaensis (assembly GCF_000816755.2). Classification (NCBI taxonomy): domain Eukaryota; kingdom Viridiplantae; phylum Streptophyta; class Magnoliopsida; order Fabales; family Fabaceae; genus Arachis; species Arachis ipaensis. Next base: position 18,814,478 of record NC_029787.2, read on the forward strand.
TTCGAAAATTACAAGAGGGACGATTTCGATTCTGGACCAAAACTTTAGGGACCAAAACCATACTTACCCCTAATAATAATAATAATTGGTGATAGAAATAATTGAGATTCTAGAAAAAAAAGGTAGTTCGTTGTTTCTAAAAAATGAGTATAATATAAATAAAAAAAATTTTAAGATTTTAGGGGCAATACTAATGGCAACTAAAAGTAAATAACATTACAATTTTAGAATTATTTTTAGTGGCCATATAAATTGTCGGTAAAATGGGTTTTGGCGGCAATAGTAATGGCCGCTAAAAATGAATAACATTGCAATTTTAGAATTACTTTTGGTGGCCATATAAATTGCCAAGAAAATGGCTGCTAATAGTTATATACTTTTTGCGGCTATTAAAAAGGTCTTTACCGGCAAATGTTATAATTGCCGCTAAAACCTTTTAGCGGCGAAGTATAAGACGGCTAATGTCTAATTGTCACTAAAAACAAAATAAATTACCACTAAAAATAATTTTTCTTGTAGCGTTTTATCTCATGTATTAATTAATGTATTGTATAAATTATATGGATCCTTTTTATTGTAGAATCTTTATCCAATTAAAAATTTAATAAATGGTAAAATTTGGTCATGGTAAAATGTGTTCTAATTTCTTAACAAATATCCAAATACTATATTAAATATTACAAATTCAATAGGTAACTAAATTAAAAATTCTCAAATTTAAAACATAGATAACGTATTTATTTTAATGAGTTACCGGACAATTTTTTATTGAATAACTAATTTAAGTACGAACTAAAAAAATATTACTACAAATATTATCCAATTGCAATAACCGTGATATACATAACATCATTTAGTGATAAGAAACAAATTTTAATTAAATTACAGTAACTAGATAATAAACTTTTGATGATAAAATTTTTTTATCAAATTAAAATTTAATAATGTATAAAATATAACATAAACACCAAAAAAAAAAAACAAAATAAATTACAATGAATAAACTAATTTTTAAAAATATTTCTGCAATTTTAATGGACAAAATCCTCGTTATATCGTTAATTTGTCATAATAAATTTTAAAAATTAAATTAAAAATATTATAAATTAATAGACGACATTCAAAATTGTTAAAGAAATACAATAAAAGCATTATCATTTTGAAAATATTCTTTGTATATTTCAGCATAGTTGAGAATAAAAATCTATTCTATCGAATATCTCACCTCATATATTACCTAAAACTTTAAACTATGACAATGTTATATTACCTCTTTATTGTGTGCTTTTATAATTTAACATTTTGAAGATTTTTTTATAGTAATTTTAATTTCAACAAAATATAATATAAATAAGATCACATCAATATTAAAATAAAAAAATACTTAGCTAATAAATTTGAAAGGTAAATAATATATTAATAAAAAAATAAAATTAATTTCTTAAAAATAATAAAAAGTGGCTGAACAGAGCTGCTAGTATTAATAATACCAATAATAACTAAACTTCTAATTTTAATTTTTTGTATATATAGAATCAAGAATTATTTTTTGTTCTCTTGACAGATAATTTTTCGCAGGTAGACGTTTTGGCGGTTTTACTCAGTTCACTATTGTTAGTCGTTCATGAATGAATAGAAAATATAATTATTTATTATTCAAATAATGATGGTCAATTAATAATCTTTGTTTTGATTTTCCTTTACTTATAAAAAACAATCAAAAATAAAAAAAGAGAGTGGTGAAAATGACGAAAGTTAACAATAAAATAGTGGTTATGTAGACAAAATGATGAAATTATACTTCGATTACAAAAAACAAAAACAAAAAAAATTATATAAAAATGACATTGTAAAAGTTATTTTATAAATTTATTTTTTGTGGTTATTTTTGTTTGTGGAGAGGTGATTTTTTATTGATGAATGACTAATCGCGCAAATAATTTTCATAGGTAAAGTTGGACAACAACTTATTTTATGAATGAGTTATTTCAGGAGAGATCGGATGCAATTTATAGGAGTTTTAAAATACACTATGATAAAATAATATATGTAGATTTTAATAGAAAAATTTTTAAATTTTTAGAAATTTTTATAAGAGATTTTAATTACTTAA
>NC_029787.2:18816630-18824466 GCF_000816755.2 Arachis ipaensis
TAAACAAGCAATGTGACCTTAGACACTAGCTATATAATCAATTAATCATAGACGTCATAAAAATCATCTCTATAACAGGACAACTTAAATTTCCTTCATCAATTCAATCACATGTATTATTTAATCCAAACAAAGTACTATGAAACAAATTATGAAAATAATGAATGGACAACGGACGATGTAACTAATGAACTAAACTAAAAAATTGAAACAAACCTGCTATTGAGTATTTTTTTTATTATTAGTTAGTTGTTAATTAACATTAAGTTGTCAATTACGAATAAGGACAAAAAGTTACAATGTACCTTTTTTTGTTTCGAAAAGGAAAAGAAGTAAAAAGACTGTGCGTTTGTATGAGATTGGAACAAAATTATATCGGTATAATTTTAATTTTTAAGCAGTAAAATAGTGCTATAAAATAAGGTGAATGCTATGGTGTTAAAAATATGGTGTCTAACTTACTAAAAAAAGTAAAGAAGTAATATTTAATAAATTTTAAATATTTTACTTTTACTTTACACATTTTATTTTTTACTTATAAAAACAAGTTAGATAATTTAGACACCATAATGAAAGGCACCATAGAAACTACCATAAAATAATACTACAAGTATACAAATTCAATATAAACTGTTTAATAATAATGACTGTTAATCTGTCATAGATTACCGACGAAAATATTGTAATAATGAAAAGACTAAGAGATATAAAGCTGATAGCATGAATTAATCACGTTCTTAATTAATCTAAGCAAAAAAGCATAGCCACGTGGCGAAGCATTTGTCATCGTCGCAGGTGGCACGATTCCACTGCAAATTCCAAAAGAAACCAAACAACTCGTTGCAAATGTACCCGACTTTCTTAGATCATTGTTCATTCATTCATTGCCCATGCCACTCGTCCTGTGTGATTTGTGCGTTTATATAACTTTGCCAGCATTTCTAATTATATCAGATTATGGGATTGGATGGGATGGGAATATTATAGAGGTTAGTGTTAGTTTGCTCCTTTTCTTGTTTTTTTTTTTTTCATTTTTTTAATATCAGTTTTATTAGGGATAAAAGATTTAAAACAAATTTGAATGAGAGTAAATTGAGACTCGAGGACTAGAATTGAGTAGTATATTTGATAATGGATATTGGAATTAAAATTTTAATTTTAAAATACAAAATTTCAGTTTTTTCAATATCTTTAGAAAGTACTAAAATTTTTAAACATAAAGACTGAAATTTTAATAATATTTTTTAAAAATATTTTTATTTTTATTTTTTAAATTTTTTTTTATTTTTTATATTTATTTTAAATTAAATATAATACTAAGTCATAATTCGGTCCAATACATTTTACATTAAACACAATATAGATACTTAATTCAGTCTCAATCTCTCTCTCTCAAAAACAGTTTTACGCAGCGTTTGAAAGAGAGACTAAAACTAAAAGACAGAGACTGAAAGATAAAAATTAATAGACAGACACAAAAACAAACAAAATTATTCGAATATTCATTTTTTCATTCTCTCTTTCTTCTTCTCCCTTTTCTTTTTCAAAAAGTGCAGCGACGAGCAACAATGAAGACAGAGGACGAGCGGCGACAAAGGCACAATAACAAGAAAGAGTAGAACTTTGAAGACGGAAAAGAAAGTTGGATGAGTGGTATTTTTGTCAGAAATTATTATTTAAATTTCAATCCTCATCTCCAAAAGTTTCAATCTCCTATAATACTGAAAGAATTAAAATTTTAGAGACGAAAACTGAGATTTTAGTTCCAGTCTCTAACTACCAAACACAATCTTCGAAATCCCAATACCCTTACCAAACACTACCTTATATTGTTAGTCCATTCACTATTACAATTATATTAAATTATAATTGAGTATGATATACTGACACACATAATGTGAACATAAAATAATCACATTGAAACCGGATTGCAATGCCCACAGACTCAAATTCAAATAATTGTAAATATAGAAAGACAAGAATGATAACCAACAGCTAGAATACCCGTTGCAAAGGCCACAATCACAACACTAACACATTGCAACCACAACCTACAGATAAACAGTGGAAATTAAAACTTTTAAGATTAAAAATTAAAAGTTTAATAACATTTTTTTTAAAAAAACTCTATTTAATTTTCTAAATTTTAATTTATCTTTTAATTTTTATACTTATCTTAAACTAAACATGATATTGAGACATAATTCAATCTAATATATTTTATACTAAATACAATACAAAAATTTATTCTAATCTCTATCAATTTTTATCTTTATTCTAAATACAACCTAAAAGCGAGTTTATTTATAAAATTTTATGTAAGGTTGTTTTTTTCAAAATATCATTTGATTATTTATTTTTCTTACATCATCATCAATAAATTTTACCTTTTTCTTTTGGATTAAAATAGATGACAATAAGTATATTATTTTAGATTTGTTAGCAACAATTTTATTTCTTTCATCAAGCGTGTATTATTATGCTACAAGCACTAATTATTACCAATAATAAAATGTTTTAATACATTTTTATACTAAACTTATTTTAATATAATCAAATTTTAATTCTAAAAAAACAGAAAACAAATTTATATTTTTTAGACAAGTATTTCATATTAGATATAATCACATTCAATATTAAGTAGCACATTAAGTTAATAAGCCAATACAAAATTACTTAATTTAATATTCAAAGTCAAACACAAGTAAATTACAAATCATTTAAATAGAAAAAGAAATACCAAATATTGTGTGTTTACAAAATTTTAACCTAAGATCCCAAATGGACATATTAATTAATAGGGCTTCATGTTTGAGCCTAATAAAAACCCGCAACAAAAGAAGTGAGTACAATGAATTATTGTTCCAAACAAAAGCCAATTCAAAAAAGGCCCATATCTTAAATAATAATTCAAGTATTACATAAATTACTGTTTTAATCTCTAAAAGGCCCACTAGTTGAAATTAACATTTTTTCTTCCAAAAATATTTTTTTCCCGTTATGATTTTTTTAGTTAGCAATAAAAATCTTATTTATAGTAGTCATAATAAAGATGTTTGAGATAAAAATATTACGTTTCAAATATTAGAAATGAAATTAGGGTTTAGCACAAATGTTAGAGATCAAATAATACTTTATCTAAAAAATAGCTTAATTATATTTTTTAATCAACTGCAACTTGCTAACACCACATTGAACGCTTTGTAGCATAGTTATCAAATTCGGTTCGACTCAATCAATTGAATTAAGCAACATCCACGTAGATCTTAGCAAAAACAATCTGGTACCTACACCAAGGAACCTGTCGAGTAGGATTTAAAAAAAAAAGGCATGTAATTCTTAAAGAAATAGAGACATCCACAATTGCAACACAAGAAAACTCAAAAAATATATAAAGAAACTTTCATTTTTTATGAAAACGAAACATGATGCTGCTTAACAGAAGAAAAATCCACTTAGATATTGGCAAAAACAAACAGGTACCTACACCAAGAAACATGTCGAGAAATATTTAAGAAAAAAAGTCATGCAATTCTTAAAGAAATAAAGACATCCACAATTGTAACATAAGAAAACTCAAAAAATATATAAAGAAATTTTCATTTAGTATGAAAACAAAATATGCTGCTACTTAACAGAAGAAAAATTCACTTAGATCTTGGCAAAAACAAACAGGTACCTACACTAAGAAACATGCCTATCAAGGAATATTTAATAAAAGAAAATCCATACAATTCTTAAAGAAATAGAGACATCCACAACTGCAACACAAGAAAATTCAGAAAATATATAAAGAAATTTTCATTTAATATGAAAACGAAAAATGCTACTGCTTAAGAGAAGAAAAATTCACTTAGATATTGGCAAAAACACACATGTACCTACATCAAAAAACATGCCGAGGTATATTTAAGAAAAGAAAAGCTATGCAATTATTAAAAAATAGAGACATCCACAACTGCAACACAGAAAAACTTGAAAAATATATAAAAAAATAACTATTTAGTATGAAAAAAGAAAAATACTGATGTCTAACAGAAGCACATCTATGTAGATTTTGACAAAAATAATCAGGTACCTGCACAAAAACATGTTGTGTAGGACTTAAAATAGAAAAGACATCAAAGTCTTAAAGACTTATAAACATCCACAACTGTAACACAAGGAAATTCTTGAAACAGTATCAAAAGTGTCTCAAACGGTGACGACATCACATGTATACATTATCATAAATTTTCTAGGCATCTTTCTTCATTTGTTGTCTTCCTCCCTTGCAAGGCTTTTTCGTAGGTAACCTCGCCCGCTGCAACATGGTCTTTGTGCTCGGTGTTGTGAAGCGGGGTTCTAACCTCTTTACGTTTGTTTCTGGGCTGGTTGCGGCGTACAGGATGGTCGTCCAACGCCATCAGAGCTTTTTCAATGAGTGAATTCTTAGGACCCATAACTATTTCAAGCATTATTTCCTTTAAAAACTCCTTTAAGATGTCCTGAATGGCAAAATTGGTTGTTAGTGAGAGATTTAAAAGTGACAAAGTAATTAGTTTGAAAGAAGTGTAAGTTAATTATAATAAGATTGTTAAATTGACTTGGTCACAATATAGTAGATCACTGGCTGACTGGCTTCACTCCAACACTCCATAAATTTTATGACATAGACCCCACAATCAAAACTACATGTATGGAAAGATTAGGTTTTATCAGGAGACTAAGTATGGATATCAAGTGAATTACAAGTACATTTATTGATAGGTTTCGATGCAACTCACTGGTTTGGTTGTTTGGGAATGCTGGCATATGCACGAGGCAGGCCATTCTCTGTGGGCTCGTATTGACACTTTAGTGATGTCTTCAATAAGTCTCTCTTAAAAAGCAGGTACAGTTGGATCGCTATTGTATGTTACAAGTTTAATAATTAAGGATATCTTCATGGTATATGGGTCATATATTCTTACCGTATATGCATCTATTTTCATCCGTTGAGCATCATGCACTTCAGGATGTAGACTATTTAGTACCAACAGCCTTTTTCGTGCGACCTCAAATGCATAAACCCACTAATGACTATGAGGATAGAAGGAAAAAAATCACTATGATAAAGTACACACATATCAAAACATACAGAATATGACAACTCCCAAAACGAAGTAAAGATATCGACTCACATGAATGTGAGAAATCCAACGAATTAGATAGACAGAACCACTAACATGCAAGAACCAATTCAATTCATGTAATCAAAATCTAAAATAAGAGAAAAGAAACATCCAATTTTTAATCATATAGCAGATTGACTTACCCATTATCTCTTGAAAGCTTCTACCTTATCAAAATATCTAGTATCAGCACCGAAATGCAGACCTAAACCCACATAACTAGGGGTTGGGCCATCCTTGAAGAAATGTATATTCCTCTGGTGTATAACTGTTTTATGTTAAAATAACACTATTGAGTATGCTCACACGAATTTTAAACACTAAAAGTCTACTATATTGTGTATACCAAAATTTCTGGAGAAACGCAGTAGAAGTCACGCCTAAATTGTGATGATGCCGAGTCGTTAAATGTGAAACACATCCAATGAATGATCTGCATGGTCAATTTCATTTTATCATTATGTCACCTTTTTAAAAAATAAAATATATTAAAAATGCACTCATTCTGGAGCATTGTTGGTCTGTTTTACTTATGTTGTTGTTGACCCAGCGACCGACTTGCAGCGTGCATATGTCTTTCCTGAGTAGTACTAGATGTGGTCTACCTTCGTACGATGCCACGATATGCTCTTTGCTGAATGACGCATTGACAGTCCATTGTCGGACTCGTTGCTTATTATCCTCGTCGATCTTTTGATCCTTTAGCGACGGATGCACTGATATAAGAGTGGATTGAGTATGGGTCTTTTCCATCTGAATCATTTCGGGGTAGATGCTGGGGCCTGGTGGACTAGGTGTGTGGCAAGACGGACTCCTCGGAATCACGGTCTGGAGGGATTTTGTGTACTAAAGTTGTTCAAGGTATAGCTATATTTTTTCGCTCTCTGGGTCTCGCATCGACAAGAAGTCAGGGTTACTGTGTCAAAATCAACCGATGTTAGACCGGGAAACAGTTTGTATTTTTTTAATTTAAAAAGTTCTTATTATGAGCAAAATAGCCACAGGAAATAGAGTTTTGCATCAGGAACTTGCTTGTCAAATTCCTATTTTGTTTGTTGCACTAGTGCTTTTGATGGAGTGATTGGATCGTAAACTTTGGAGTCGGTTGTTTTTGAAGGTATTTTTTCTTGATTGAGGTTCCCCTCGGTGGACTCCATTTTTTACCTGCGTGTTGAAACAATCGGCACATCCTCTTAGCAAGAGGCTCATTGTCCTCATCTACCTCTGGGCACAGTGAGGCAGCTTTCTTTGCGGATGGTATTGTGTTGGCTTTACGTGCTCAGTCTTTGGTAACTCTCCTCTTTCTCTTAGTAGCGGCTAGGCTTTCCTATTTTGGAAACATCGAAAATGTCATTTAAAGAAACATCCAGTTGCTTTCAAAAAGGACTTATCTTATAAAGAACTGAAACTATACACATTCAGAAATATACACATTCGGGGACACTTTCGATCTCTCTGCGCGTAGCGACCGTTCTTGTTCTAGAGGTGGTTTTGTTGTGCATTTACGGGGCTGGCTTTTTATGGATTCCTACTTGCTTTCCATAGTGATAGAGCTTCCCTGTTTGTAAACACCAGATGAATTAGAAAAATAATAATGCAATTATTTACAGAGGAGGACCAACATTGTAACCAAATGAAACATCCATTTCATACTGCGAATAAAGAAATACTGGTACAATTAGAGAACCACAGGCCACATACCAAATAATTTACCTATAGAACATGGCATCATACTCTTAAAATATTCAGACTTAAATATGTGCTTACCATTGGAGCAACTAAAGCTTTTCTTGTGGGCATCGGCTGTGCTTTTTTGGAAAGTGGTTTTCTTGAAGCCTTACTTTTTTCCCATCTGGCTATGATGCGTCACTGATTTAAGACATCCAATGAATCAGGTAACTAAAATCTAACTTATAAGTAAGAAATAGCATTCGGAAAGAAACAACCAGTACCAACCCAACATAAAAATCAAATTATTCACAAAAACCTTTCTCAAATGTAAGTTATATTAACATCCATTCATAAGATATATTTGACAAAACATGTTTATAACCAGAATCATATTATTGATGTAGGCAAAAAGTTTCACATTTCAATATAAAAGAAATACTCGTATAATTGAGTACCTTGGAAAGGATATATGTCGCCTTATTTTCTAGTTTTTCGGCAGTCCATGCAGCGATCCATGGCTCCAATTCATGGCAATTATCTAGCAGAACATGTTTTAGTCATTGAAAGTATAGTACATAGACAGAAGATGGAGACAAATGCTCTGCAACGTAAATGATATGCTCAATTTACTAATACTTATACAATGCAACCTACTAACATGACAAACATGCAATCCTCACAGGTTTTGTTCCTTTTAAGCTTATATTTGTCGACTTCCTTATCCAACCACTTTAAAGTATTCAACGGTTAGCTGAATCTACTTGGATCAGCAACATTCAGGATAGGGTAAATGTGTCACAACAAAATTACTTGTTGTGTTGTTGGGAACAAGAACATTTTTAGGACGACTAGTATGAAATGTCGTTTAAACTCCATCTTGTCTGCTTCGGTTTCCATAGTGCAGCTGTATACAAAATCGCAGAGTTTAGTGGTTGTTCATCTATGGAATCGCCTTTTGATGGCCACGTACGTCGGATTCTTGTTGTCAACATGGACGTGTGTCAGTCTAGAA
>NC_029787.2:18824538-18826539 GCF_000816755.2 Arachis ipaensis
TTGGTATTGAGGCGGATGTTGCCAACATCTACTATCAAGGTTCTTGTGCTAAAATAGTTGGATCAAGCCAAATAAACCATAGTGTCTTGCTTCACAGCCCAATATGGGATGTGCTTCAAGAATCCAAAACCAATTGCCTTTATTTCCTCAAGCTTTGCATCTGCCTGGATTTTAGTAAGATGGCTCATCATATTATGAATGTATCTGAGCGAGCATCATGTCTCTAACAATTTTTGTCAATAGCAAAAATAGCTGTAAGAAGCAAATATGATCATGTTGAAGTAGTAGTTGATAACAAATAACAGCATATTACCTTTTTCTCATGTCATTTGGCTTTTCAGCAACACAAGTCAGGTAGTTTTTTGTAATATGTAAAGACTCGTTTTTGGGTAAGGCTTCACACAAGGGAAACTTACAATGTAATTCCATGGCGATATATATAATAACTATACATTGTCGTCATAAAAAATTTACGGGAATCCACTAATTTAGGAAAGAAACAGTAGTATTAAAAACAAGTGACATACACTTTTTGAATGGGATAGAGTTAAATTTTTTTTTAAAAAGAAAATCATCCAATATCTAATAACAACAACATCCAATCTCTAGTTACATGCAATCTCTATCCATGCTACAATTTTAAATGAGCATATTCAGAACATACACTTAAACATCTAAATTTAATTTAGAGAACAACATTATGTAGTAATTTAGCAAACTTAAATCACCTATAGAACACACCCTAGATGAACATGTACAGGCGGAATCAAATAAATTTTAGCCATTTTGCCATAAATTACAACATTCACAAAATCAATAAAGAACTATCTACATACACAGTAAAACAAACATCCGTGTGATGTGATCATAAACATCTAAAAATTGAAGGAAAAAAAGGGCCATATTTCACCATGTTTAAATAACTGAATCAATTGTGATTGTGTAGTTAGATTTTAAACAATAGATATAACATACAACCAGTTGAGCGTGTACAAGTAGAGTAAACTAAATTGCAACTATTCATAATAAATTTGAAAACCATCCGCATACATGTTAGAATTGACATCCATGTTTGTTGATTAGTAAAATCCAACAATGCTAAAAATAAAAAGACTCTTGCACTATATTTAAGACCAAACTTAAATTCAACCAAAATTAACCTAAATTTAATCTAATTTTAGCATCGAACTCCCTAAACCACCTTTAGAAAACAAAAAACTTGTGCAGTGCGTAGCAATTCAAGAAACAAATATCAGTATAGAAAACAAATAAAATCCACTTTTAAATGGGAAAGAACAAAAATTTCTTTTTAAAAAAACTATAAATCAATAATAACAGTAACATCTAATCTCTAATCACCTGCAATTCAGCTACATCCAGCAATTCAGCAAAATTAAATTACATTAACTACAACCACAGTTTTTGAACCCTAGCACAGATTACCAACATTCACTGTCAAATGAAACCCTAACCATCAACTTAATTTTCGGAGACAAATGAGGTGGTTGTAGAGCAGCAATGTGCGACGGAATTGGAGGACACGAATCCATGCGTCTTGGAGGCAATGCTGGCCTTCACGTTGCCGCGTTGAATGATGAAGGAGGCGGAGCTTCGACTGAGCTAACAGAGAAGACGAGTCTGCGGCAGCGATTTTGATTGGGGTTCGAAGCAGAGGCAGAAGCAACAACAATCACGGTCGACAAAGATGGATACCTCGCGTGCGATGGCGGTGTCTTTGAGTTCGGAGCACTGGACGACGCTAATAGTGGTTGGTGATGGCAGTGAAAGGCGACGCGAGTGAAAGGGCAGGGATGTGCCGCCGTGGGAGCAATGCTTGCCGATGGGATGGAAGTGGAACGGTGATAAGCGGTGGTAGTAAAAGACAATAGGTGTAACCGTGAATTTTGAATTAATTAGGGTAAAAGCTAGGTAATTGGGTAGATAATTTTTCGTTAAGATGAGTTTTGGGTCCAACCTTTTGGAAAACTAATAGAAGTTAGC
>NC_029787.2:18826544-18827408 GCF_000816755.2 Arachis ipaensis
ATTTAGTTTTCTAATACTTTCTTTTTATGATTCATAAACTTATAAATTGATCTATGTTTCTGATTCATGAATGCAAGTTCAAAAATTAGCATAAGCTAAACAAATTGTTGTTATAAACTAAAGTATAGCTTGCGGACGAATTATTTGCTTGTGATAAAAATTTTAGTTCTTTATCACCTGGATTAATCTAATAAAAGAGTCATTGCACTCCATCAATTAAGCTTTGATTATAGTTAAGAATAATTCGATCATAATCTCATCATTAAATTGACCTTTCAACACTTGTACATTCATTCTCATCTTATAATAATTGCTTTCTTAGGTCTTAGATTTTACTTATCTACCCATTATATTATTTGAACTCTCAAATAGTGACTCTTTTAAGTAAATTAGCACTACTTGTTAGCAATTTTCAAGAAAACGACAAATTTTTTATTCACTTTCTTATTATTTACCATGAACTACACTTACTGAAACTGATGAGTTGTATAAATTTTATAACAATATAAATGTGGTTTAAGTCATAATAATAAGTAGATGGGGTTTAGTTTGTGCTCCAAGTCCACTAATAATAATGTTCTTTCCTTAATACCCTCGAGCAAGCTGGTAGCCAGAGAGCGAGTATGATATCTTCAACTACCAAAGAGAGACATCAATTCCAAGCAACACAAAAGACACCACATAGTCCTCAGGTTGCTCTCAAACAACTACAACAATAGGCTCCAGCTATGAATTACCGATGATACGGACAGAGACACGTAACTCGTTATAGGATATAAGTATACCAAAAATATATTGATTTTTTTTTTTAGTTAACAATCAACTAACAATTATTTTTTTTTCTTCTTTAAATTTCTTCTCTCA
>NC_029787.2:18827564-18829644 GCF_000816755.2 Arachis ipaensis
TAAAAAATATTTAAAAAATAAAATTTAAAAATATTTTTAACAAACTTAAAAAATATATAATTTTCTTTTTATTGACACTTACAAACTCCATATCTCACATGCAATTTGCTTTTGAAGTGTCTCAGAGGTTGTTTGATTATATAGATGTACATATAACTTGTGGTATATGTCCCTTTGAATATCAGTTAAAGGAATTGGATACCTCGCTTAATTATTTAGTATTTTCATATTTTAATTTAGAGAAATAATATTTACACTATATATTATATATATATTTTTTAGTATAAAAAGTAATTTTTTATTTTCCTTCATTTATTATTAATCATTTTTAATATTAAAAATATATAGAAGAAATATACATAAGGTCTTAAAACAAATATAAAAGAAACAAAAAAAAAAAAAATTAACTTCTTTTTAGTCATCGTTTTTTATTCTTGTGACTGGGCTCTGCAGATGACTGAGTTGAAAGATCAAATCTATTGAATCCAAAGACTATTTAATTGTGAAAATTAAAATAACAGAGTCGGACACTCGATATATAAAAGTAAACTTCAATTTTGAGGGCACCTGTCTCCAGCTTGTGTTACAACTTACAACCCCTAACATGTGGAGCAGCTAAGTTTACAAGTATTATTCTAATAATGGAATCAACATTCACATCACATACAACCACCATCTTTGGACCTTCACATGATTCAAGGATCTAAAGAATGGAGATAAAAGAATAATTGATAACGCTAGGGACACTAATCCCCACTAGCATGCGCATGGTTGTTGACCCCCAATGTATGAAATCTCAGTGATTAGTTATAATATAGATGTTTTATTTGGTTATTCTATTTAGTATTTACTATATTCTATCTAATAATTGAAGAAATTTAGAGTGCGTGTATCTGGATGTGCATGTTGTTTGATACTTTGATTACATCATATTTCTATGGGAAGCCCGAGAAATGCAAAGCAAAAGTGCAAAGCCAGTCAACATTTATTACTACCGACTTTCAAAATAATACAGAAATTTTTGTAAATAGCACAAATTTTTTACATAAATGTAATTTATTGATTGGATAAGCCAATTTTTTAAATACGTGGTTCTTAAAAAATTTTGTATTGTGCATAAAAGATTTATGTGTTGTGCGTTAAAAATTTTGGTGATGTACAATAATTTCGGTGCTTAATGTAATTGTTGGATTGGTGCTAATGTTTTGGATATGTAGTTTTTCAAGAATTTTTGTGCCGCGTATCAAAATTTATGTGTTATGCACTAAATTTTATGTGCTGTGTACTAAAATTTTTGTCTTGTACGTATTTTGTTGGTCAGATGTTAATATTTTGGATATGTGTCGTCTTTTAAAAATTTATATGCCGTATATTAAAATTTCTGTGAAGTAAATCAAAATTTATGTGCTCTAATTTTTTGAATATATATAAAAGAAAAAGAAGAAAACAATAATAATGACAACGATGATGATGATAAAAGAGAATGAGAAGAAACAGACGACACGATATCGATAAAAAAAGAAGTAAGGAGGATGACGATGATGACAAAGGAGGAGGAGAAGAAGCAATAACAACGCACATATACATACGTTTGAAGAAGTGCATTGTGACTTAGTCGAGTACTTGGTTTAGAATTTTAGACACCTGATTTTATTGATTTGAAAATACTAGATAAAAAAAAGTAATTTGAAAATAAAAATTTTTATACCTTTTTTTTCAAAAGTTTAAGTTAAATTTTTTAAATGTTTAAGCTAATAAGATGGGGTATAAGAATGATTATATTTTTAATATGTTTTTTTAAATAAGAGTTTCTTTTTGAGTTTGTTTAAATTTTTTGTATAAATTTTTTTTTGTCTTATGTTAACTTTTTTTTTGGGAGTTCAACAAGAATCAAATTCTAAATTTTTCGATCATATAAGTTCTAATATTATGTTATGATACTATTTTTTCTAAAACTTAAACTGATACGAAAAAGTATATGAATGATTATATCTCTAACCTTCCTAATCCTTATAATTTTTTATGTTAGATAAAAAAAATTAAAACTTTACTATCATGTATTTTGTAAATACATCAATAA
>NC_029787.2:18829730-18831526 GCF_000816755.2 Arachis ipaensis
TTAAATCTTATATATTTATTATAATTTTTTTAGATTAATAATCTACTTAATAACATGTATGCTCAGCTTAGAGTATATGAGTTCAACTCTAAAAATTAATCTCAAACGGATTCAAATAGATGACCAAACTGGTGAAAATACATGCAAATTTATTGTTACGGTTCTTGGAAGATGCAAGAATAGAGAGAAAATAGCAAACTGATTCTGTTATAGCAGTTACATTGCTGTAAACAGATTTAAGTACACCCTTACTATCATTCAATTACAGTTGGCTTTTCCTTCTCCATAACATTTAATGTCCAAAACTTTTAGCTCTATCATTTATTATTTCATCGTAGTAGTATTTATTAATAATTCATTGAAGGATAATGTGTCCTTGTGGGGTCACTGATTGTTAGGAACTCCGTTCGATCAAAGTTCACAAATCAAAACATTGCGACCGACCATATACCTTCATGCACAATTTCATATGAATTAGCTCACCTTGCTTGCTGTCTCAACATAACAAAAACATGGCTCCACTTCATTTAAGGGAATTTATTACTTTTTCAATTTTTAAATAAATGTTTGTTTCTAAATATTCCTCCTTCTAATAAAGGTTTTTTTAACTTATTTCTTAAGGATATATTTTAAGATTAATATAAAAAAATATTTTATTAAAAATTATTAAAAAAATAAATTTATTTTGTATTTTTAATGTATTAAATGCTACAAAAAATTAAAAATTTGAACATATGTCCAAATAGGTTCTTAAGAAATTTTTGTTTCGAATATTTTTTTACCCTAAAAAAAGTTTTTTATATTGAAATTTTTGTACTTTACAAAAATAAGACATATAAATTCTTATCTTAGCCAATTTTATTATTTTCACTTAGACAAATAAATTTTTAAAAATATAAAATTAACCTATATATCATACTTTTATAAAATTCAGAAATTTCAACGTAATAAAATTTTTTAGAAAATGAAAATGTTCAACATAAAATTTTTTAAGAATTTATTTGGATATATACTCTAAAAAATTTCTATTATTAGCCTCTTAAAATATGTTCTAAAAGTACAAAATAACTAAATCTTTTAATAAATAAGTATTTGTTTAGTATATCAATGTAATATTATTATATTTTTCAAGTCAAACTTATAAATAAATTGGATGAGAGAAAATAAAAGTAATAAAATAATTAAGGTAATTTTTACTGTACACTAAAAAGTAATTTTGTAATTTTGTAATTTTTTTTTTAAATTTTGTAATTAAGGTAATTTTTACTGTAAGCTATCCAACCTCTCCTCGTCTCATTTGCGCTTCGTTGCGATGTGAGATCGCGCTGCAGCAACCGCGTGCGTTCTCCTTTTCGCTGCTCATCCGTCGTCGGCTGTGTAGGCCCATCGTAGCCTTACCATGCGCGATAGTATCGTCGACATCCAACGTCATATGTTGCTACATTTTCATACGTACATAATCGTCACATGCACGTAAATGGAGTCCAACTTGGATGAACCGCTTTGTGGATGAACCGCTTTGTATATATGCTGTATATTCAATTCATTATGTATATGAGTGGTTATCTTAATGTTAGGATTTAGAGAGTAATTTGAGAATGGAATATTTTTTTATTTTGTTAGGCCAATTCTAAAACTTATTATTCACAAAAATTATTGTCTACTTAACAAAAATTATTTAGAATTATTACTAACTTAGTTACTATCATTATTAAACTATTCTTTAATTTTTAGTACTAGCAAGGATGATAGTAACTGATAAGTTGGAATTAATAAAATAAATAAATTATCACTAG
>NC_029787.2:18831537-18839327 GCF_000816755.2 Arachis ipaensis
TCTGACATCTTATTATATAAATAAATTTTATCCAACCCTCTTTAAAATAACATATAAATTATTCTCTATGATGTGTCATATCTTAATTGAATATTTGCTTTTAATTTGAGTTACTATCTTAACCATAGTTAGATGTAATTGTAATTAAATTTTTAAAAGAGGTAAATGTATAATTTATTAAAAGAGTAGAAATTGATTTTTTTTTAAATTTTCCAAATCACGTTAACGACTTAACGGTGACCCTAATCCTAAATTTTTCTTCTTCGTTCTCTCTCAATGTCATGTTAGCGAGGCCTGCACCTTTGATATGACTGGTTGCTTATTGGTTAGTGTCTCCCAGCAGGAAAACGGATGCGCCCTAACGCTATAGGCTTTCGCGCTAGCGCGCCCCTCTCTCGTTAGTCGTTGTTTGTTTGGTCGAGCGTCTTCAAACCTCTCCTGTTTATTGATTAGGGCGAGTCACTTCGTCCCTTTCTTTAAGAATCCCACACCTTGCAAATTCCTTTTTAAAGAGGCGAATCACTCAGCAACTCTTCCTTACCAGTCAGCCTCTTCTAAAAGTCATGATCGTCGGCTCCTCTTATTCGTCTCACCTGCTCAGGTATGTGGTTCCCCTGTTCTACGTCGTCGCGTCTCCTTGCTCCAGTGCATCTCTCGTCGTCGCGTCGTCGTCCGTTGCTGTTGTCGCCCCTGGTCAGAGTCTGCTTCGCCGTGCTTGGACAGGTTGGTTTTCTCTTTTCTCTACGTTCTTGAAACTCCCTATCAATTTTTTTAGTTATTCAATTGGCTTATAATTTGATTACAATCAACGAGGCGATGCTGCTTGGGAGGTGCGACGAGGATGAAGGAATGAGAGAGGAGCGAAAGGTCAAAAGCCATTACAGAGGGTTAGAATAGATCTTCTGGAAATGATTTGAGAAAACGCCATGTTTCAATTTTTAATACTTTAAAAATTGTATAATGACCTATTTTAAAAACTAATTTAATTATAAAATAGTCTAACCATGGTTAATCTAATAACCAATTAGTCACCAAAAAAATCTAATAACCAATTAAAAAGTGACACATCACACAGAATAAAATTACATGTTATTTTATATATGCTAGATATTCAATTCATTATATGTACGAGTGGTTATCCTAATGTTAGGATTTAGAGTAATTTAAAGGTGGAATATTTTTTATTTTGTTAGGCCAATTCTAAAACTTATTGTTCACAAAAATTATTGAGACTTACTACTAACTTAGTTACTATCATTATTAAACTATTCTTTAATTTTTAGTACTAGCAAGGATGATAGTAACTGATAAGTTGGAATTAAAATAAATTTTATCCAACCCTCTTTAAAATAACATATAAATTATTCTCTATGATGTGTCATATCTTAATTGAATATTTGCTTTTAATTTGAGTTACTATCTTAACCATAGTTAGATTATATTGTAATTAAATTTTTAAAAGGGGTAAATGTATAATTTATTAAAAGAGTAGAAATTGATTTTTTTTTTTAATTTTCCAAATCACGTTAACGGTGACTCTAATCCTAAATTCTTCTTCCTCGTTCTCTCTCAATGTCATGTTAGCGAAGCCTGCACCTCTGATATGACTGGTTGCTTATTGGTTAGTGTCTCCCAGGAAGAAAACGGATGCGCGCGTTAACGCTATAGGCTTTCGCGCTAGCGCGCCCCTCTCTCGTTAGCCGTTGCTTGTTTGGTCGAGCGTCTTCAAACCTCTCCTGTTTATTGATTAAGGTGAGTCACTTCGTCCATTTCTTTAAGAATCCCACACCTTGCAAATTCCTTTCCAAAGAGGCGAATCACTCAGCAACTCTTCCTTACCAGTCAGCCTCTCCTGAAGTCTCGAATGGCCGAACTCCAGAGTCTAGAAGTCATGATCGTCGACTCCTCTTATTCATCTCACCTGTTCAGGTATGTGGTTCCCCTGTTCTGCATCGTCACGTCTCCTTGCTCCAGTGCGTCTCTCGTCGTCGCGTTCTCGTCCGTCCACAACTAGAAAATTAGTTATTACAGACGGATATTTTCGACGAATTTTATCCCACGGAAATACAGACGGAATTTCAGAGAGATTTTTTGTTGGAAAACAAAAAAAATGAATTAGCATAAATTACAGACGGAAAAGAGAATCCGTCGATAATTCTGTCGGAAAAATTAACCTTTTTTTATAGAAAATAGTTACAGACGGAAAATCTGTCTGTAATTAAATGAACAAAAAATTACGTTTTATTAAATTATTACAGACGAATTTTCCGTCTGTAATTTAAAATTTTCCGTCAGAAAATATATTGAAATTAGGGTTGTCACCCATAGTTCCTCTATTCAGTCACGATCCTTCTACTTCTCCACACTCATCTCCTCCAAATGCTCCGTCAGCGGCGCCTCTCAGCCTTGCACCGCCGTCGCACCGAAGCTCCGTCACACTCCTTCCCGGATCTTCTCCCTGTGTTGCTCGCGTCTCTCCTTTCAAACCCTAACCTGCAATCCGCTAATTTAGCCAAAGTTTGTAGGTTAGATTTTCAATTTCATGCAATTAATTCCTCTTATTCCAATAGATCTTCTCCATCACGCTCTCTTCGTTCCTTCTCCTCCTCCACCGCCGCCTCTGCTGCTATTGTTCGGTCGTTCGCCACTACCTCGCACCACAACAACCACCGCTAGAACCACAAGTTTCTAGATTCCAATATCTTCTTTGGAAGCTGGCAGCCTCCGTAGGACCCGAAGGAGGCTGAGGCGAAGCTGGCGATGCTCCGAAGGGGCTACGCAAAGCAGGTGAAGGAGGTTCGCAATCTGTACATCCACGAAATGGAGCTGCTTCAGATCGAGAAGGAGCGCAAGGACGAAGCTTGCAGAGAATCCCTTAATTAGAGTTGCCAATGAGGAGCGCAAGAAGCTCAAGGCCGAAGCTGCGCAGATCAGGGCTCCGGAGCACAAGATCGCGCAACAAGAATTCAGAGAAACACTCGTGCGTTTTTCTTTTTCTTCTTCCTTTCCCTCTATGAATTTCGCTGTGCACACCAAGTGTTCGATGGTTTGCTTATTTGTTGGTTTGAGCTAACAAGCACATCAAATGTTTGTTAATTAGTCTCACTGGATAATAAGATAGATATATGCACATCAAATGTTTGCACTAAATGCCTGTGATTCAATAATTTTTTTTCGTTGTTTCATTTGCACTTTCTGATAAAGAAGTTGTTTGCAGCTATTTGATGGTCACAATGGAACTGCTGCTGCTATTTATGCCAAGGAGAATCTTCTAAACAACATTTTATGTGCAATTCCTTCAGATCTTAACAGAGATGAGTGGATAGCAGTATTGCTCAGGGCTTTGGTTGCAGGATTTGTGAAAACTGACAAATATTTTCAACAGAAAGGTATGACTAATTATTTCTCTTGTAGTATTTGTTCCACCCTTTACTAATTATTTAGTTGTGTGGCAAATTGAAGTACTTTTGGAATATTCTGAGTATTGCCAAATGGGCTTGCACATGCCCAATTCCAGAAGTTAGCAAATTAAAGAATAAAATAGTAATATTTATCTAAACCCTGTTGGTGGATTGCAAGTTGCACTACCTGTTACTTAAGCCATAATGACTGAGAATGGTCTAATATTGTTCACTCATGTTGGTTCAGCTGTTTTTACACGTATTTGTCTATTTGATATATAATATATATTAATAGTTTAATACATAGTTGCTGAAGAGTAAGATGTTACTGAGAAACTTTTTGGTTGAGAAACTGTTTGTAATCACTCTTACACAGACTAGTCTCACCTTTCTTTTCTCTTTTCCAGGAGGGTCCGCATAACCTGCAACGGGGTTGAGGTTGGCCGCCTAAATACAGGTGGAGGAGCAGAGGTACATTTTGTTTTAATCGCTTTTAACTCAGACAAACTGATGCCTCTGCCAATACTATTTCTTTGCACATGATGCTTGGGCGTTAAACTACGTAATTAGGTAATTAGATATAAAAAAGAAAACTACGTCAATCATACCAATGAATGTAATGAGGCGAGCTAATTGAAATCTAGTCACATGATCCTGTCTCTCACTTAACATACTCATTGTGAGGGTTATTAAATATTCACAATTTTTTGACGAACATTTTGTTTAAATGTTTTTTTTTGTGACAATGTTACCATTTGTATTGATGATATAAACCATCTTCCTTTGGAGTAAATTTTCATTTTTTATGCCTAATGAGATTAATGATTTTTATAGGTTGGGTCTTTGAGATGTTGGCCTGGTGGCTTGTGTCTTTCGAGATCCATTGGTGATGCGGATGTTGGTGAATTTATTGTTCCTGTGCCATATTTTGATTAGTTATTTTTCTGTTGCTTCCTTTCTTAATTTACTTTGATGTATTGTGTATGTAATCCATCACTTTTGTATCTTATCGTTTTCTTAAGAATATTTGTTGCCTTTAAGGTCAATAAACTCGCCGTGCAAGTTGATGCAAACCCTTTTCATAAAATTATGTTTATTCTTATTTTATGTGAAGAGAAATTCCAGCGTTTGAGCCTCTCTATTTCTTTTCATGCAGCTTTCTAGTGCCGGAGGAAGGCTTGTTATCAGCAGTGATGGTGTCTGGGACTCTCTAACTCCAGAAGTGGCCTTGGATTGTTGTCGTGGCATGTCAGCAGAGGCTGCAGCACCACAAATTGTGAATGTATGCCTATCTAAGGTATTAACAATCTCTCTACTTTTTCAAAAGTAATCCAATAAATTGTTCTTTGCTACATAGGCCAAAAGCACCACCACCACCCTTTCCCTTCCATGCTTTCACATGACTTGAACAAAACAAAGTTTGAATCTTTTCATGGTGGAGAAGCATTAGCAGCAACCCTCACCTTCTCTAACCCATTGGAAACCTGAATCAATCAATTTTAGTTTCTCTTTCTTTAATGGGTAGAATCTTCCTGTGCTAGTGTTAAAGGTCACACTTTTTCAAGAACCCAGTTGCAGATTTGTCCTTGTTTCAATTGAAGATGGGTATTTGCAACCAGGATGCAATCAAGCAGTTGCAATCCATGATGGAAAATGGCGTGTTCTTCACAACCTTCAAAATAAATAAATAAATCAGTCTCATCTCGCATTCTTGTTTTACTTCCATGATCTCTAATTGATAAAGATTCCTTCTTTTTTGTTTTGTCTCGTTCCAGTGAATGAGCAGCAGAAGATCACATTCCAGGTTTGCTTTTTTTTTTTTTTCCTTTTAGTTAATATGCTTAGATTCTTATATGTTTGATCTTGGATATAGAAAAGATTTAAGGGAAAAAGAAACAATTTAACTTATGATTCATGATCTGCAACTTGATTTGGTAAAGGAGAAGAAAGAAACAAGCTTTTCTTTTTGTTTGTTTGTTTGAAATTCCAAATTAAGAGAATCAAATGATTTAATAAGCATCAGTTTTTTTTTTTTTTGGTTAAATTGACCTGGATCACTTTTGTTGCCTCGCATATGCTAAGGAGTGTTTTTATTGGTGGTTATAATATACATTTGAAGGGATTAAGAATTCAAGATTTGAATTCAAGTAATGTACTTTTTAATGAATAATTGTTCTTTTCAATGTTTGTTCAACACTCTTCAAGAATCATCATTCTGAATTTTAGTGATATTAAACCAATAAGTGCCTTTTCTTGTTTTTTACTCTTATTTTAATAAATCCCTCCTTTTTTTCCCCTAAAATATTTTACTTCATATTTCAGAACATGCATCAGGGATATCCAAAGGACTGGAATGTTGCCAAAGCCCATAAAATGGTTAGTTAGATCTTTTTATGCTTAAGGTCTTTAGCTGGTTCGGTTGTTTGGTTGTTCTTAGAATTACTCTGAGTTGTGTTCTTTCAATGTGTATACTTTGCTAACGACTTAAAATTTTACAGATAATCGATTGTTTACAATGGAGAGTTGAAAATGAGATTGACAATGTTTTATTAGTAAGTTCCTTCACTATGTATGTATTCACATGTTTTCTCTTTTCTGTTGATAGAATACTGCGTTAGAAACTACTATATTTACTGGATTCTTAGATAAGAATGCTAAATTTGCTACCTAATGTCAATGGATAAAATCAATATTGATGAAGAAGTCCTTCATTGATCTGATGGCTTTTTTAGTTATTTTCCTTGTTTAAACTTTAATGATATATTATTTTTTGGATGCTGAATTGCTGATTGCAGTATTTATTTTTTTAATTCTATTTATTTATTTATGGGTATGAATCACACAGTTTTTCGAGTTTCTGGTGTCTATTGACTTGTATGATTCACCTTTGGGAATAAGTTTAACACTTCCACACATAACAAGTTCGCAAGTTTTTAAATTAAATTGAACATCTCCAAATCAAGTCACAGATCATGATGATTTCATACTCCGTTGGAACTTACCTTTCTTTCTAATATTTTCTACTCTCACAGTCATAGGATAGATTGAATGGGTTGAATCAGGGAGGACCAAGACAAATAAGCTTTGGCTGCTTTAAACTCTGCATTTAAATCATCATTCGGAACCAAAAGTTCTAGCCCTAATAAGACAACTGGAAGAAGTCAAGGATCATAAAGAGCAGCAGCAGTAGCTGCTCTCTCAAGTTCTTACTGTTGAGAAGAAGAAACAATCACCTGATTCTTCTCTTACTGCTGAGAAGAAGAAACAAGAGGACTATGATGATGAGGAGGATGAAGATGACACTGAAGACTATAGCTGATAGTTTTAGTATGGTTGAACAATATACTAGGAATTATAGTTGATGATCAATACATTTTGTTTATGTTTTGAATTATATTGACTTGCTTGTTTATAGTACTTCATAATACAATGAATTTGTTTATTTTTTGAAATATTATAAATATTCGAATACAAATTAGATAAAAATTTGTATTAAATTTATATTTATTTTGCATGAAAACAAGTTTATTTTGCAATTAGAAAAATAAAAAAAATTCTATTTTACCTTACTGACGGATTTACAGACGGATTTTTTGTCTGTAATCAGAACGTAGGATGATTTTCCAAAGTTCAAATTACAGACGGAAAATCCGTCGAAAAATTCGTCTGTAATTACAGACGAAAAATCCGTCTGAAAATCCGTCTGTAATTACAGACGAAAAATCCGTCGAAAAATCCGTCTGTAATTACAGACAGAAAATCCGTCAGAAAGTTTGTCGCCTTTGGAAAATGGATAGAAAATTTACAGAGGAAAAATCCGTCGGTAACTGGTAAAAATCCGTCTGTAATTTTTCGACGGAAAAAAAATCCGTCGGTAAATAATTTCCGACGGAACTTTTACAGAGGGACAAAATCCGTCGGTAATTTTGTCGGTAACCAAAAATTCGTCTGTAATAAAGACCAAATCCGTCTGTAAATCTGTCTGTATTAATCCATTTTCTAGTTGTGGTCGCTGCTGTCACTCCTAGCCAGAGTCTGTTTCGCGGTGCTTGGACAGGTTGGTTTTCTCTCTTCTCTGCGTTCTTGAAATTTTCTATCAGTTTTTTTAGTTATTCAGTTGGCTTATAATTTGATTACAGTCAACGAGGAAGTGCTGCTTGGGAGACGCAACAAGAATGAAGGAATGGGAGAGGAGCGAAAGGTCGAAAGCCATTACATAGGGTTAGAAGACATCTTCTGAAAATGATTTGAAAAAAGCCATATTTCAATTTTTTAATACTTTAAAAATTGTATAATTATCTATTTTAAAAACTAATTTAATTATAAAATAGTCTAATCATGGTTAATCTAATAACCAATTAAAAAGTGATATATAACATAAAATAAATT
>NC_029787.2:18840114-18842834 GCF_000816755.2 Arachis ipaensis
TAGAGGACGGATTAATGTGCTAATTTCCAGCCATGTATACGGTGCCAGCTGTTCTTTCCTCCGTTTTCTTCCAAATTTATTTGGTTAGGAAGGGAGATAATTCCGAAAAGAGGTGGGTTGTTTTAACTATTCTGAATTAAAATAAATAAATTGAATCGACATGCATGTTGGCCTTATAAGAGCACGAATAGTTGTAGCAGTTAGCAAAGAAAATCACCCAATACATAATTTAAGGGCAAATCCATGCGCTGGTGATTTCAATTGCGGCTCAGTTCTCTTCAATTTTTATCACCACTTTCACTTTCGATAAGCTAAGACATGTGAGATTGATTGATTTATTTATTTATTTCGTTAGGATAATATGAGATTGATTTTATCTCTGGATTTTATTAGGATCGGAGTGGACAATTTTGTTTCTTTTTAAATAATGAAACTTTGTCCTAACTTCAAGCTAAGTGTCCCACTCGCTCACTGAAGCTTACATATGCCAAGAAACCCAAAAAATAAAGAATAATGAAACATGTAAAGTGATATATTCTAAGCCAATGTATTTAAACTCAGATTATATATAAAAAAATATTATTTATATATTAAAATTTGTTATTAAAATTAGCCATTATATATTTATGTATAAATATATATGTAATTTAATTCATTTTTAATATATATTTTATACGAATAATTAATTTTAGTGTACACCTTATATGATTGATATAAATATATTAATTTAAAATAAAATAGACAAAAAATTAAACTAATATATCCATTTTGGTAAGACATATTTCGTTTCTCTTTGATCTTTAATCGATGTAAAACTTTTTTTTAGACGTATTTTGATGGATAAATGTGAGAATTTTATCGTTTCTATCATCAAAAATAAAATTGCTAGACTCGAAATATCAAAACAGCCAGTATCTTCAAAAGAATGAAATGAGCCGTTACAACTGCCACCACTCAACATCGTCTCCTCCCACACCTCTAGCCCCCCTTAGCTCTCACCCTCACCTTACACTCCCAAAGGTAAAATAAAGCATGTAAACTTTGTTCATTGAGAAAAGTCCATATATATAAAGAATAACAAACACATGACAAGTTGACAACTACTTTAATGGTTCACCTAGAGTTGGGGCGAAGTTAGATGAAATATTAGAGGGAAGTTAAAAATATTTATACAATAAAATAGTATTAAAAAAATTTTTAAAAAGACTAAACTGAGATTTACATATAATTTACATGTAAAAAATTAAAATTAGGAGGCCATCACCCCCTTACTGAGTATGTAGCTCCGCCCCGGCCCTAGACTATTTCTTTAGCAGAAATTCATTATTTTTAATAAATAATTATTTGATAATATTTAAAAATGTATTTTTAAATTGTTAGATTAAAAAAAATTAGAGCGATAATAATATATAAAAGACAATTGTCCTTGTTCAAAGTCATTTTGTGTATGATTATTGGTAAGAGAATTCCCATAAAGAAAGGGGACCCATGTTGGAGAGGGATACAATACCTATACCTAATGAAACCTTCCCCACATATACTTTTCCAACACAAGATCACAGCCCTACATACATTATTATTTCTCTTTCTCTAAACTAAACTAAACAATTCTATTTAAAGAGAACCCCCTTCCCTCCCATTCATCATACACAAATATGTTGAGAATAATGAAGAACAATAATCTTGCTATTTTTTCCCTTCTTCTACTATTACTATCACTACTTCAAGTTGAAGCAGCCATAGCCAATGATCACTCTGAGGCACACTCACCTCTTCCAGTAGAAGAGGTAAAACATAAAGATGCTCAATTATCATCGGAAGAACATTCCAAGAAGGCAGCCGAAGCTCCGGAATCGAATATCCGAAAGCTCGGAAGGCATCGGTCTTCGTCGGACAAGTCGATGGCAGGTGGAGGTGTCATCATTGGTGGCCTTGTAACCGCCATTTTCGCTGCTGTCTTTTGCTACATTCGAGTCACAAGAAGAAAGGGACATGGTGATGACGATGACTATTGTGCTAATACCAGCAAGTGAAAATAAATATATAGCGAGTGATACTTATTTTCAGAGATTCGTAGGACAAGCTACTAAGTTAGTTTGAACTTTAAACTTTCAAGTTGTAGCCCTACATAGTATTGTTATTGATTAGCTAGTGTGATATAGTTCAATATACATACTTAATATGCATTATTGTCATTGTGAATATAAGATTCCTTACAACTCTTCTTCTCTCTATTACTACTAATTATTAGTTTAAGAGCTTGAATATTAAGATTTGTTAGTTTATTTATTGTTAATAACACTCTTCTCATCGGTTTAATTTGTGTTTTGTTTTCTTGTTATTTATGCATGCTTTTCCTGTTTTTATTATCAATTTCAATAATATTTCAATATTTATTTGCGAGTAACCAAGCAATTCAATGTGTGTATATGCTGAGACTCAGATTGAGAAGATGCATCTATGTGGAATTGTAGATTGTGTATCATTCATCAGTTATATAAAAAAATAAAAAGTAGAGATGTTGCTATATCTAGATATATAGATTGGTATATATGTAAATGATGTTGCTGGATATGTTGTGCTATTCAATATTCATTTGATAATCTCTCCGGTTCAAGACTGCAATCTAATCTAAAGTGATTGGCAACTAACGCTATAGATTGCTAACAAGTTTCTTAAACATTTTTCTAAATAACAAATTTAAAAATTGATATAATATT
>NC_029787.2:18843461-18850267 GCF_000816755.2 Arachis ipaensis
TGATAAATTTTGTATTCATCAAGATTTTATGATTTTGATAAAGAAAAAAAGAGTTAATTAACAACTTTAATTAACTATTTTTTTATAGTAAGTGATTCAGTGTATTTTTTATTTGTAGAAGCTACAAAAAGTGGACTGATTTTAATTTTGATTATTTTTTTTTGTTGATAATAATGTCAAAAATAACTACAAAGAGATATCTTTTTGTTTAGTTAGTTACTTTGTTATGTTGAACTTTTTACTTTAAAAAAAACTTGTAAAAATTTTTATAGACAATAGATAACAAATAATTAATAGAAAGAAGTGGTGCCTATTATTCTGTTTTTTTTTTTTTAATAATAATATGATGCGTGTGGTTCTTATACAATCTCAAAATTTGTGAACCCTTTCGTAAATTGTTTAAGTTTGTCCAAGATGCAGGTCAAATATCCATTTACATTTTCTAGCAAAGGTCGGTGATGATCCTAAGATCATGTTTTGAACTTTTTCTTTTTATTTATTATTTATCTATTTTTTTTATCTTATTAAATGGGAGTCCACCATGACAAGATGCCGGACATGGTGAAGAACTTTGAATGAGTACATGTGATTCAAAATGGGTTTTGGTTTGGCTTTTGCAAAGGAACAAATTTAATCATATCACTATTTTTTTTTTTTCCGTCTATTTTTGAAATATTCACTGTCCAGTATTGTGATTAAGATTTTTTTGGCTTATACTCACTTCTATAGAAAATTTCTTCATGTCTAAGTTAGAAAATCAAATGCTTGACATTTAACTAAAAAAAGGATGAACCTCTTCAATTCAACGACATTATCCAAATTTAATGAAAATCTCGTATATATACAAGGGTAATTGATTCGAATTTTAATTTATTATGCAGTTTCTTTTAGGTGTTATGCATGAATCTAACATTGAACAAATAAGCAAGTTTAATACGATATTTAAGTTAGAAGACTCTTTCACCTAAAAAATTACCTTTTTAGATTGAGATTTTGTTTTCATGAATTTTTATCCTAACTATTGTTATATTTTTTAATTAAACTTTAAACAATAACGAGGACTAGCTCTAAATTAAATCACGGCGGCAATAGTGAAATGATTGTGTAGAATAGTGATTAGAAACAAATAAGACATTCAAGAAGTCAGTTATATTTAAGTCACTATGGAAAATGACCCATACACGCCCACAATATTATGAGTTTCACTTCGAGTAAATAGATAAACTCAATAATTCACTAGGCATTCTAATCCAATAAATTCCTATTTGATGATCACGGGGAATCTCCTCATATAAAACAGATGATATACTACAATCATGTCATAATTTTATGTGGAGTTTGACTTGTTGGTTTCATTTTAAGAAGTCCAATTTTGGATTTGCTAAAACTAGTGCTAGCAAAATACTCTCTTTTAAAAATTGCAATTGTGACTGGAGAAAGGATTTAAATTCATTATTGTTGAAATATACTCAATTCAAGCCTCTCAAATCAGGCTACTATCTTAAGAACACAAAGAAGCTAAACGAAGTTGTCTCTGAAATTTTTATTTTATTGTATTGTTTATAAGTTATTTTTCTAACGTATGTGTCTTTCGAACGACAATTATGGTGACTGATAAATTGAAAAAAAAAAATAGATGCATTTATGGACGACAATTGGAGTAGGTCCCTCTATAACATCCGGTAACCATACATAAAAGGAAAATTGGACAGATTTAACTACAAAATTGCAAAATAGCACTAGAGCACACAAAATAACAAAAAAAAACATTAAGATAATTATTAAAAATTAAGTTATTAAATATTTGAAATAAATTCTGAAATTTCAAATTATTCGTTATCCGATAAAGACCTAAAATACCTAATAATAAACTAAAATTTTCTACATGATTAGTTATAAATGCCTTTTGACAAGTAATTGCTGTAATAGGATGTGTAAATCAAAAATCTATTAATAGATAAGAACACATTTCAACTAATTTCCAAAAGATATAAATTTGGATCAAATTCAAACTAGTAATTAATCCCAACATTGAAGCATTAAAAAAACTCATATAAACAAAAAATTTCAAATATCCTTGATCATGAGACATATAATTATCACTATAAATAAGAACCAAAATGTCAACAGTAGTGATTAATATTAACATAATAAAGGTAAGTGAATTGATAAAGTAACCAAATTCTAAAGAAAGATCATTATTTATAGCCCAAGACCACACATATTGATAGATGAAACTCTTATTGTTATTTATTTGATCAATCGACAGCGCCACGAAAAAAAAGCATAACTATATCTAATAATAAAATACTGAGAAAAGCCCACCTACATTGAAGATTTTTTGTTGCTGTGGGAAAAAATAGAAGTCCCGCCCCTATCGAACTGGAAGTGGAATGAAAGGTATAATCCATAAAGATTGATGTGTATATTCCATAAAAAAAATAAAAGATAAAATATTTTTTCCTAATGAGTTTTGTTTCTTATTCGGCGGTTTTATCTCTTTTATAAAGGTTTCAATTAATAAAAAAAAGAGTGAACATATAAATAGAATTATTTATTTTTCTAAATCTTTGTACAATACTTCTAATATTTTCGAATATTTTAAAGTACTAAAAAAGGTCGAATAAACAAATTCAAATTCCTAATACACTTTTTTTTAATACTAATATACTTTTTTTTAATATTTGTATTTTAGTAAAATTAAATATTTGTATTTTAGTAAAAAATTTTCATAAAAATGAAATTTGTCAAATCAAATAAAAATATTTATTTATTTTATTTGATATGCAGTAAAATTAAATTCATATGACATGACCCAATCAAATAAATAAGAATTTTATTTTTTATTTCAAAAGTATTAGTATTTTTGAACTAATTTCTTTTTTATATTAAACAAATATCTACGTTTGGCAAAATTTTGAAAAAAGTATTATAATATTTAAAGTTTTACTTTAAATAGAAAGATAGAAAAAAAGAGGGGATTAAAAAATGGCTAATTAATTAAAGGGTTAAGTACTTTTTTCGTCCTTAAGGTTTGGGCTGAAAATCAAATTTGTCTCCAACCTTTTTTTGTTATTAAAATCATCCCTAACGTTATAAAATGTTATAAAATCATCTTTTTATCCATAAACAATACTTTTTGGACAATTTTACCCTTAAACAAAACTAAAAAATATTAAAAAAATAAACCACCCACTCCACCCTATCCCTTACTCCAGGGCCCACCCCTCCCACCTAAAATAGAAAAACATAAAAAAAGAAACCAAAAGACCCAGAACAAAAGAAAAGGGAAACAGAGAGGAAGAAGAAAGAAAAAGAAAGAAAGAAGCCACCCCTTCCACCTAAAACCGAAAAACAAAATAGAAACCAAAAGACGCAGAACAAAAGAAAAGAGAAATAGACAAGAAGAAGAAAGAAAAGAGAAGGAAACAAAGCAGAGCAACAGCCGAAAACGGAAGGGATGGAAGGAAGCTTTCTGTCGTCACGAGTGGAGGTTCTGGCGAGGACGAGTCACGTAGTCACGAGTCGCCGCAGCTGTCTGTCGTCTTCATCGTTGCTTCGGTCGCGAGTCACGAGTCATGAGTCACGAGTCACGGTGGCGGTTCCGGCGAGGACTAGCGAATGCTTTCCTTCATGATCGCCATTCAGCGAGAGAGATCAAGGGTTGTGTTCATGTTCTCTGCTTGAAGAGGGTTTCTTGGGAGGGTTTGGGGTTCATGTGGCATGTGGATCTAGAACCTCTGGGAAGAAGGAGATAAAAAAGAGAAGACTTGTTGTAAGGCCCACATCGGTTGGAGAGGGGAACGAAGCATGCCTTATAAGGGTGTGGATACCTCTCCCTAGCATGACGCGTTTTGACGAGTGAGTGTGGGGGCTTTGGCTAGCATCCCTATCGTCAAAGGCAAAACCGTGAGGTCTTGTGTGCCAAAGCGGACAATATCGTGCTAGCGGGTGGTCTGGGCTGTTACATTATGGTATCAGAGCAGTTCGTTCCTATAGAGCCTGAGGGTATCCTGTTGTTAACCGCTGGTGTTTCGGGTGATGATCAAAGGTTGGATCAGATTCCGGTAGTGTGTGAGTTTCCGGGAGTGTTTCCCGATGATATTGAGGAATTTCCACCTAACCGAGAGGTCGAGTTTGCTATTGAATTGGTGCCTGGGGCGGGACCAATCTCAAGTGCTCCTTATAGGATGTCACCGTTAGAGATGGCCGAGCTAAAGTCTCAGTTAGAACTGTGATGGATTGGAGGCAACCAACCACAGTGACTGAGATAAGGAGTTTTCTGGGTTTAGCGCTATTACCGAAGGTTTATCAAAGGCTTTTCGCAATTAGCCTTGCCGTTGACAAAGTTAACCCGCAAAGACACTCCGTTTGTTTGGACTCCCGAGTGCGAGGAGAGCTTTCAGACATTGAAGAAAAAGTTGACCACTGCGCCTGTGTTAGTGTTACCTGAGCCGAACGAGCCTTTTGAGGTGTACTGTGATGCATCGTTAAAGGGTCTAGGGTGCGTGCTGATGCAGCATCATAATGTGGTGGCGTATGCCTCACGACAGTTAAGACCTCATGAAGTTAGTTACCCTACGCACGATCTGGAACTCGCTGCGGTCGTGTTTGCCTTGAAGGTGTGGAGGCATTATCTCTATGGGGTTAAGTTCCAAGTCTTCTCTGATCACAAGAGCTTGAAATATCTCTTTGATCAGAAAGAGCTTAATATGAGGCAAAGGAGGTGGATGGAATTGTTGAAGGACTACGACTTTGAGTTAAATTACCATCCTGGAAAGGCGAATATAGTGGCGGATGCGTTAAGTCGGAAGTCATTATATGCGGCTTGGATGATGCTTCAAGAGGAGAAGTTGCTCAAAGGATTCGAGAGTCTAAAAATTGGTGTTTGAGAAGTATCTGGAACCTTGTGTTTGAGCCGATTAGAAATCTCGAGTGACTTTAAGTCCGAACTCCTAAAGGCTCATGAAAATGATGAAGCATTATGGAAGGTGTTACCGGCTATCGAGCAAGGAAAACAGTGGAGAGTGTCGGAAGAAAAAGATGGGTTATGGAGATTCAAGGGTAGGATCATTGTGCCGGATGTTGGCACTTTGAGGCAAGATATCTTAAAAGAGGCACACAAAAGCGGATTCTCCATTCACCCGGGAAGTACTAAGATGTACCATGATTTGAAGGCAATGTTTTGGTGGCCGGGTATGAAGAATGATGTGGCGGAATATGTTTCAAAGTGCTTAACTTGTCAAAAGGTAAAGATTGAACATCAAAGACCTTCTGGAATGTTGCAACCTTTAGAGGTTCCGCAATGGAAGTGGGAAAGTATTGCAATGGACTTTGTGTCGGGATTGCCAAGGACTAGGACTGGTTTTGATGCTATCTGGGTGATTGTAGACCGACTGACGAAGTCAGCTCACTTTTTGCCCATTCGGATGACTTACACCCTTGAGGAGCTAGCACGGTTATACATAAAGGAGATTGTGAGACTTCATGGTGTACCTGCTACTATAATCTCTGATAGAGATCCTCGTTTCACTTCGAGGTTCTGGGGTGCATTTCAGAAAGCTTTTGGAACTCGATTAAGCCTGAGTACAGCGTACCATCCTCAAACAGATGGTCAATCCGAGAGGACGATCCAAACACTAGAGGATATGTTGAGAGCTTGTGTTTTGGACCAACCGGCGAGTTGGGATCGGTATATGCCGTTAGTAGAGTTTGCATACAATAATAGTTACCATGCGAGCATCGGAATGGCTCCGTATGAGGCTTTGTATGGGAGAAAATGTCAATCTCCACTATGTTGGTATGAAGCTGGAGAGAAAGGCTTGTTGGGGCCGGAAATGATAGCTGAGACCACTGAACAAGTCAAGAAAATCCGAGATAGGATGCTTACGGCGCAGAGTCGTCAAAAGAGTTACGCCGATCAAAGGCGAAAGCCCTTAGAATTTGAGGCAGGGGATCATGTTTTCCTGAAAGTTACTCCGACCACAGGAGTAGGTAGAGCGATTAAAGCAAAGAAGTTGAATCCTCGATACATTGGTCCATTTCAGATCTTGGAGAGGATTGGGCCGGTGGCGTATCGGGTGGCTTTACCACCCCATCTTTCAAACCTGCATGACGTATTTCACGTGTCGCAGCTTCGAAAGTACACCCCTGATGCTAGCCATGTGTTAGAACCCGAATCGGTTCAGTTAAGGGAAGATTTGACGCTTCCAGTGGCTCCAGTCAGAATTGATGATACTAGTATCAAACGGTTACGTGGAAAGGAAGTTTCATTAGTCAAAGTGGCTTGGAGTCGAGGCGGTGTTGAGGAACACACTTGGGAACTTGAGTCGGAGATGCGAACGGATTATCCGCACTTATTCTCAGGTAATTGAATTTGAATTTTGTGGGCAAAATTCCCAATTAGGTGAGTAGAATGTAAGACCCGGTTAATTAACGGCTAATTAGCCCATAAATGAGAATTTATTCTAGAAAGCTAAAAATGTTATTTTTATGGCTAAATGTGATAGAGGAGTTTGAGACGAGAATTTTGGTACCAATTTTATAGAATTCGGACCAAGATTGGACCGAACGGGCCAAACCGGACCAACCGGACCCAAAGTGGGCCCTTGGCCCAACATAACTAAACCAAAACCCTAGTTTTCAGCACTCTCTCTCTCCTCACACAACACCAAACACGCTGAAAAAGAGAGAAAATGGGGGAAGAACTCTCTCTCAAACCTCTATCTCTCACTTGATCTTCAAACCACCATAACTTTTGATCTAGAGCTCCGATTGCCGCTCCGTTTGCGGCCACGCGTTCACCG
>NC_029787.2:18850319-18858336 GCF_000816755.2 Arachis ipaensis
GAGTGAAGCGAGTGAAGCAAGGGAAAAATGAATGATCAATGAGGATCAAGATGATTATGTGAGATGCGGAGGATGGTGGTGGAAGTGCTTGTTATGCCATGGGCCAAAAGGCTATAGTTGCTAATGAAACGGCTGGTTATGGATTTAACCGTGAGCCACAGGCATGCATCATAAGCATACTACATGACTTGTTTGAGATTGCCTATTTGACTGCATATTACTTGCTATTTGTCTAAATGCCTTACTTGTTCTATTTGTATATCTCTTGTCTGATATAACTGTGTTTGCTATAATATACTCCTGCTGGTGGTTGGGAGGTTTGAAGGAATTGGAAAGGGAAGTATTAGTTAGACTGAAGAATCTTTAGCCAGATACCCTTATATGGTTTAGCTTGTTTATAAGCTTTGATATTATCTGGGGGAAGTTCTAGGATTGCCTTCGGCTTTCCTCTATTATTATGTATTATATATGTGGAAGCTGTTACCGTACTGGGGACCTCTGGTTCTCACCCATGCGGATTTTGTGGTTTTCAGATGCAGGACGCGAGGCTTCTCGTTGAGGCATGCTGGAGACTTCTGGATTAGCGAAGATCCTTTGTTCTCGGGACTCTGTTTTGGGTTAAATATCTTGTTTAGATACTTTTATCTCCATTAAATAATACAAACTGTGATGACTCCTTCTAGAGGGGATTTTGGAGAATAGGTTTTATGTATTTGTGTCCCTTTGGGTTTCCTTTGGGGTTTTCCTTATTTTATTATATGTATATATTATTATGCTCGGACCGGTTATCTTCGCCGCCGGATTTTGAGTCTTGATATTCCCGTTTTTGACACTCCTTATATATAAGATCTTGCGTTAGTTTATCCTTTGCTCGTTACGTTATCGATCGGAGTGTACGCGTTCGAGTTACGGTTTTTGTTTACCCCTTTTTCTACAAAGGCTCCTAGCTATAATCAATTATTCATACTACTATACGTACTAAATTTTTGTTTTAGAGGTCGTAATACCTTGCCATCTCTGAATTATGACTTAAGCATAAGACTCTGTATGGTAGGGTGTTACAAGATGGTATCAGAGCCAGAACCCGGATCGATGTGCCAGCGAGGGCGCTGGACTCCCTTAGGGGGGTGGATTGTAAGGCCCACATCGGTTGGAGAGGGGAACGAAGCATGCCTTATAAGGGTGTGGATACCTCTCCCTAGCATGACGCGTTTTGACGAGTGAGTGTGGGGGCTTTGGCTAGCATCCCTATCGTCAAAGGCAAAACCGTGAGGTCTTGTGTGCCAAAGCGGACAATATCGTGCTAGCGGGTGGTCTGGGCTGTTACACTTGTTCTTCAGATCTGGAACCTTTGGGGTTGATGTTCTCTCTTTTTTCTCTATTCTCTCTCCTCTCTTTTATGCGTTCTCTCTTGAGTTTGAAGGATTGAATTTTTGAATTTTTGTCTTGAATTTGAATGTAGTGTTGTTGTTGATGAATTTTTGAATCTGAATATATTGTTGTTGTTGATTCTGTGTTAGTTTTGTTTGATATTTTTGGAATTAAAAAATAATAATTAGTGGTGTTGTTGTGATGGATTTTTGAATTTGGATATATTGTTATTGTTGATTCTGTTTGATTTTTTTGAAATAAAAAAAAATAGTTGGTATGGTTATTGTTGAAGATTTGCGTGGAGACTGGAGAAGAAGATGAAGAAGAAAGAAGAGATGAGAAGAAGGGTTGTTATGAGAAAAAGAAGATGAAGAGTTGTTTGTTGTGAATGAGAAAGGAATAGAAGAGAGATCTGTGTTTGGTTACATATTTTTTTTTAAATTTTTGTTTAAGGGTAAAATTGTCTAAAAAATATTGTTTATGGACAAAATGATGATTTTATAACGTTTTGTAACGTTGAGGATAATTTTAATAACAAAAAAAGGTCGGGGACGATTTTGATTTTGAGCCAAGACCTTAGGGACGAAAAAAGTACTTAACCCTTAATCAAATAAAAGAACTATTTGTTTTATGGAACAGAAGATATGTATTTCACATGACTTATAGCAATAAAAAAAACTATATCAGTTGCATGACAGTTCTAAAGAAACGCACCTCGAGATAAAAAAAATCTGAAAAACTCTTTGGAAAAGGAGAGGTTTTTGGACAGCATTAAGAATTTATTCATTAGCACAATCAATTTCTACGAAAAATTCAAAAAAAATTTGTATAAAAAATACAAACATTGGAATACTCTGAATTAGCTAGATTCTATTCTCTAATAAAATATAGAATTTATATGTAATATTAACTAAAATACTTTCAAATAGTTATATTTTTTAATAAAATCAAAGAAATTTTATAAAAAAAATAAATAATTAGAATATAATTCTTTTGTTTTTTAAATATTTTTAATTACTAAAAAAAATTGCATCTTTTGAATTTATTCTTTCAATCTCGACGATTTACAATAAATAGATTATTATGATTTCGGGTAAGCCGCTTGGTAAAATTTGTAGACACGCTGCTCTTAGGAAGCAGTGCTAGAGCATCTCGGTTCGAGTTCGAGTGGCGACATGGCATCTTTTACTCTAAAAGAGTAAGTCCTAAAATGAATTCAATTTCTGATTTATCTTCCTAGTATTAGTTATTGGGACACTTTATTTTTATGATATTTTCAACTTGAGAACATATATTAACTTATATATCGTTTTCGGTCGTATCAATTATAATTTCAATTCATTTAATAACTCTATTAGTCAATGAAATCTTAAGATTTCATGATTCGTCCAAAAATAATATGATAATAAGTTTTTTCTGTATAACGGAATTGTTAATTACTCGTTAGATTTTGTCGGGCCATTTACCATTTAGTAATTTATATGAATCATTAATCTTTCTTTCCTGATTTTTCTATTTTTCATATAGTTTTTTGTTTTAAAAAGCATAAAAATAATTTAAGTGTAATAATCGTACCGAGTGTTATTTTTACTCAAGGCTTTGCTACTTCCGGTGTTTTAACCGAAATGCATCAATCTGCAATATTAGTACCCGCTTTATAATTTAATTGGTTAATGATGCACGTAAGTATGATGATATTTGGCTATGCATCTCTTTTATGTGGATCGTTATTATTTGTAGGAATCTTAGTTATTACATTTGGAAAAGTCATACAAATTTTGGGTAAAAGCAATAATTTGTATTTTTTAAATGTCAAGAATTGGACAGCCTCCAATTCTAGGCATTAGGCCCATGCTTCACACACCCACACAACACACTCGCACATACTACCATGAGTATTATGGATTTTCTCTTTTTAACGATAGGTATTCTATCAGGAGCAGTATGGGCTAATGAGGCATAGGGACCATATTGGAATTGGGATCCCAAAAAAACTTGGGCCTTTATTACTTGGATCATATTTGCTATTTATTTACATATTCGAAAAAATATGAAATTAGAAAGTGTAAATTCTTCAATAACGGTCTTTCTGGGCTTTCTTATAATTTAAATATGTTATTTAGGAATCAATTTATTAGGTATAGGATTATATAATTATGATTCATTTACATCTAATTGAATTGAATATAATTAAGAAAAAAATCTCTAGCAAATACAAATAAAAAAAACAAAATATTAATTTTATTACAAAATTAACTAATAAGATCTATTTAAATATCTAAATTAAAATGATAGGATAATATAAAAAAATTATTTAAGTTGATGTCTATTTTAGTAATTTTTTATCTAAGAGTGATTTTAAATGGTATAAGCCAAACAGTATTTATTTTATTATAATTCATTTTGATACAAAAATTACCAAACATAAATTACTTTAACAGAAACTTATTTTTTTTTTTTTTATCAAAATCAAGTTTGCAAAATCAATTTTATGTAAGGTAAAGCTTTTATTTTTCAAAAGTAGCTTATAAAAGTTAACTTTTAAAAGATATTTTTTTTAAGTTGTAACATTTATGTTTAGTAAATTAAATAAAAAATATCTTTCAATAAACACAAGTAACATCAATTACGTTTGATAAAATAGATTTTGAAATCTAAAATACTATAATAGATATAAATGTAAGCATTAAATTTGAAAATTAGTTAATATATGAGGTTATATTAGACTTTTAAATTTTAAAAAGCACAAGCCAACTTTGAAAAGCTCTATCTTAGGTGCTTTCAAAAGTACTCCTATATTTTGAACGCTGCAAGTACAAGCACATGGTCATTTTGATTTACCAAACACAAAATGAAGAGTTTGAACTTTTAAAAAATAGAGACACCTTTTCAAAAAGCTTTACCAAACCAAGGCATAATCTATCGTAACCTGTTCCTGCCAAGAAAAAGAGCGCAGCACCAATAAATCCATGAGAAATAATTTGTTGAAACTGTATAGATTATTTGAATTGAACCTAATAACATTAGCTAGGGGAAAAATATGTAATGAGCATGAGGTAATAATTCCATATTAATTCGAACAAATCCATATAGACAAGCATATATAAGTGCTGTAATATGCTTTTCAGTAGGTGTCCAGTAACCATGTATGTAAGGTATATAATCGACAATTTTATAGTAAAAATAAAAAGAATTTTCATATAAAATATTATTTCGAGCACCACAAGATACGATTGATTAGTTAATGTTTTAAAATTTAATGTCGGTTCATTAGAACTATATAAACCGATACCTAGAATTCTTATTAATAAAAAAGTAGAGTTTCCCACAATGTATAAAATAAATTTTATAGCCTCTTTTCCCACATGGATGTAAAAACAAAAAAAAGTGTCTTGACAAAAAAAAGGTCCTATTTGACCGCTATATATTGCTAGCATAAGCAAATAGAATAACAATTCTGTTAATAAAAATAAGTTAATATATATGGATGTTTCTTCTGTTAAGTATCAAAATGTTTCCTTTTCATACTAAATGGATGTTCTTTTATATATTTTTCGAATTTTTTTGTATTGCAAATGTGAATGTCTCTATTTCTTTAAGAATTTTATAATTTTTTTTAAATTTTATAGATAATTAATTATTTTTGCTAAAATATAACTTGATATTTCTTTTGCTACGTATTAAGATTTTTTTTTTCATATTAAATGAATATTTTTTTATATTTATGTAATTGTTCAAGAACAATTCGTGCTCCACCACTTCTTTTGACTAAAATCAAGTGTGTAGTTTGCAGTCTTAAAATGATGAAGGAACTTGAGAACAAAGCCAAAGAGACATTCTTGGATGACGATTTTGCCCTCGCCGTAGATTACTACTCAGAAGCCATCAACTTGGATCCCAACAACCCTCTTCTTTATGCCGACAGAGTCCAAGCCCATATCAAGCTCCAGAACTTCACAGAAGCCGTTTCTGATGCGAACAAAGCCATTCAATTGAGTCCTTCTACCTTGCTAAGGGAACTGCGTGCATTAAGCTGGAAGAGTATCAAACTGCAAAGGTAGCACTCCAAATCGGTGCCTCTTTTGCTCCCGACAATTCCAGATTCACCAAACTCATTCAAGATTGTGATCGTTACATTGCAGAAGAATCGAAAGATAGTATTCGATAAGTGTAGAGTCCTGGTGTTGTCAACAAAGAAGAGGAGTGGGTCGGGGTGGGGAGGCGGAGAGGGCCTGATGGTGAGAGAGAGGGGTCTGTGTGTATGATTGTTGGAGGTGGGTAGATTAATGTGAGAGAGAAGAGGAAGTTTTTTATAGGTTTTAATTAGGTTTATTTAATTAATTTTAAATTTTTTAAATTTTGAATTTAAAAAATTTAAAATTAATTATTAATAATTAATTAAATTGTTCCATTCTTGACTGATTAGGAGTTGATTCCATATACTTTTCCATAGAACAATAAGAAATATAAAGTAACCGGTTGAGTCCCTAAAGTAGCTATGGTGGTAATAACTTCCGTCAATAAAATGGATCTTATAGAGAGTTCATCTACTCTAAATCTGCAGTAAAGATAAAAAAAATCTATCCATTTATAATTTTCTATCAATTGGATTAATGAATCATCAAATTGAAAATGATAACAAAATGCATAAGCTGTTATCAGCAGATTAATTAAATATATGTAAATTGTATACCACTTAATTATCTTATTTCTTAGATGAAGAAATAAGAATATTAAGGAACCCCTAACTATTGGTAAAAGTGCAACTATTGTTAACAAAAAAATAATTCGCGATAAAAATAAAATATACTTGGGTTAGAAAAATTCACGATCAAAATAAAAAGATATTTTTATTATTTTTTATTTTGATTGCAGATTTTTGCTAATAAAAAACGTATTTTGTTTGTTTTCATCTTCCTTATAAAATGCCTATTTTATTTATTAGTGAGTACTAATTTGTTTTATTTTATTTTATTTTATTTATTCGTTTTGAGCTTATTCCGAGAGAAGCTAATATCGTGACAGATCGGTTGGCAAAGATAGGATCTGGAGGTAGTGGAACTGATGAGGTTCTTTCGCACCAACCACCAAAAGTGATTTATGTTAGGAAATTATTTGATTTCTTAACTTATTTATGGGCAATACATATATTAATTATAATCACAAATTATGCTATTTCAAATTAAATGACTTATATAATGGTGATCTCATTTATTGTTTTAAATGCTAATTGAATAAGTCATTATTACTTTTGATTTGGAATTAAATGAGAATAAAACCGGATATTATCTTTTGTTCCTTAGATAATTATCTTTTTGGATTTTAGATATATTATCTTTTGGGCTTTAGATACTATTTTATTTGGGCTTAAGGGTTTAATGGGTGCCATGCTCAAATATAAATAGACCTTCAGGGTTTCGGTCCCCAATATACCAAAGCCGTCTTTATTACTCTTTCCTCATCAAAAGAGTTGCAGTTCAGCCTCCTAGGAATACAGAAGGCTTTGGTTGAGGAAGATCGAAAGAACCACAAGATCCAAACTCTTCCAATCGTATAATTCATGTTCATGAATTCAGGTACGCTTCCGCATTCAAGTATGATATATATATTTTTGGTGATTCAATATGGATGATCTGGATTATTGAAAATTAATTTATTCCAACAAGTGGTATCAGAGCCATCCATAATTTGATCATCGAAAATATTCAGTTTTATTTTCTATTAAATCAATATATGGATCGATGTATATGTGTATTCCTTACATTATGATATTGGATATATAAAAATCTACATATGTATGTATTATGTGAGCGACTGTGCGTGTGTGTATATATATATGAATTTAGAATTGTTCCGATCCACAAGGCATATTATTGTGGCCATTTGGATTGCTTTTAAAGTTTTGGCCGTTTGTAACTTTATATATATGCATTATTAATTTGTTCGATTACATACATATATATATTGTGCGTTTGTTACGGTGAAATATAAGCATGCTATGGTTGCTTTATTTGTATATATATAAATTGATACTCATAAAATTAATGATTTATTTTTAAAACATTAATAGAGAAAATTAATGTTGTGCTAGATATCTCAATATGGATTCTTACCCATTAATAACTAATATTTACTGCATGTTCCTTTTGTTCTAATCCAGAAACTATGGCTTTAGCTACCAATGTTTCTGCGCAAATTAGCAGTATTCCTATGCTGAATGGTTCAAACTTTAAAGTTTGGAAGGATACCGTGGAGATTGTCCTCGGTTGTATGGATCTGGATATAGCTCTTCGAGAGGAGAAACCCACTTCCACTCCGGAAAATCTCAATGAGGTTAAAATAGAGAAGTGGGAAAGATCCAATCGAATGAGCATTATGATCATGAAACGCTCAATTTCTGAGGCGTTTCGGGGCTCAAATACCGAGGATAAAGATGCCAAACAGTTCCTAAAGGATGTTGAGAAATTCTTTACTAAGAAATTCAGTGCTCACATGGCTTTATCTTCAAACTATAAAAGAAAGTGTGATACTACTGCGGATGCGCCTTCTCAGCAGAAAAAGGCTAAGAAACAGGATCAAGTTTCAACCTATTTCTTCTGTAAGAAGGTGGGACACATGAAGAAGGATTGTACCAAATATGCCACTT
>NC_029787.2:18858582-18870103 GCF_000816755.2 Arachis ipaensis
GGTATCATTATGGCACAAACGCCTAGGTCACATCTCTAAACAGAGAATTCAGAGGCTCGTGTCGGATGGAATTCTCGGACCCCTAAATTTGGCGGACTTTGAAGTCTGCATTGAGTGCATAAAGGGGAAAAGGACAAACGAAAGGAAATTAGGTGCCGAGAGAGCTAAAGATGTCTTAGAACTAATACATACCGATATATGTGGCCCATTCCCTACTGTCTCTTGGAATGGACAACGGTACTTTATTACGTTCATAGATGATTACTCTCGTTACGGGTATTTATATTTAATTCATGAAAAGTCCCAAGCCTTGGATGTTTTCAAGTCTTTCAAAGCTGAAGTTGAACTTCAACTTGGAAAGAAAATTAAAGCTGTCAAATCTGATCGTGGTGGTGAATACTACGGAAGATATGACGGTTTAGGTGAGCAACGTCCTGGGCCTTTTGCTCTTTTCCTAGAGGAGTGTGGTATTGTTCCGCAATACACTATGCCAGGTAAACCTAGCATGAATGGTGTTGCAGAGCGAAGGAACCGAACTCTTAAGGATATGGTGAGAAGTATGATTAGTCATTCTTCCTTGCCTGAATCACTCTGGGGAGAAGCCTTAAAGACCGCAGTGTACATCCTTAATAGGGTGCCAAGCAAAGCAGTTAACAAAACCCCATATGAAATTTGGACTGGGAAAAGGCCTAGTATAAAGCATTTGCATATTTGGGGATGTCCAGTTGAGGCGCGACCTTATAGGCCGCATGAAAGAAAATTGGACTCAAAGACAATTAGTTGCTACTTTGTTGGTTACGCTGAGCGTTCACGGGGGTACAAGTTTTACAATCCTGCATCAAGGTCTATTTTTGAGACGGGAAATGCGAGATTTCTTGAGGATGTTGAGTTTGGGGGGAAGAAAATATTAGGAATGTTGCTTTTGATGAGGATTATATAACTGACAATGATCAGGTCTTTGTACCTATTATTGCTCAAGACACAGTTATAGTACAAGAGCACAATGAGAATCCTACTGTAGATTCAGTTACAGTACAAGAGAACAATGAGAATATCGTTGTTGCTCAAGATACTGCTACAGCACAGAAAAATAATGAGAATCCCCCTCAATCCCAACCCATACAGCAAGCTCAACAATCTCAAGAAGTGTCATTAAGGAGATCCAATAGAAAAAGAAGAAAATCCATCTATGGTCTCAAACAAGCTTCCCGTTAATGGTATCACAAGTTTAATTAAGTCATTACCTCATGGTTTTGAGGTAAATATTATAGAGAAATGTGTATACCGCAAGTTCAGTGGGAGTAAATATCTTTTTGGTCTTATATGTTGATGACATTCTACTTGCCAATAACGATATAGGCTTATTGCATGAAACTAAGAAATTT
Organism: Arachis ipaensis; assembly: GCF_000816755.2. NCBI lineage: Eukaryota > Viridiplantae > Streptophyta > Magnoliopsida > Fabales > Fabaceae > Arachis > Arachis ipaensis. The sequence goes on from NC_029787.2 coordinate 18,859,968, forward strand.
CTATCGGACAAATTCGAAATGAAAGATCTTGGTGATGCCTCTTTTGTATTAGGAATCGAGATACTAAGAGATTACTCTCAAGGTATTCTTGGATTGTCACAAAAGAACTATATCGAAAAGATTTTAAGTAGATATGTCATAGAAGGTTGTAGACCAATGGACACACCCGTAGTTAAAGGAGACAAGTTCAGTCTCAAGCAATGCCCTAAAAATGATCTTGAGAGGACAGCAATGCATGATAAGCCTTATGCATAAGCACTAGGGAATTTAATGTATGCTCAAGTCTACATACATCCCGATATATCATTTATAGTGGGAGTGTTGGGTAGATACTTGAGCAATCCGGATATGGATCATTGGATAGCTGTTAAACGCGTAATGCGTTATTTAAAGAGAACAAAGGATTACATGCTTATTTATCGGAGATCAGAAAAATTTGGAGATCATTGGGCACTCTGATTCCGATTTCATGGCATATGGTTGTGAAACTTTGTCACTAAGCTTCATATAGTAGATGACATTGAAAGGCCATTAAAGATATTTTGTGACAATAAGTCAGCAGTACTATACTCCAATAACAATAAGAGCTTGACAAAATTGAAGCATACAGACATCAAGTTCTTAGTTGTCAAGGAGAAAGTTTAAGAAAAACAGATTTTCATAAGACATATAGGAACAGAGTATATGCTAGCAGACCCATTACCAAGGGATTGACCCCTAAAGTTTTTCATGAGCACACTGCTCGGATGGGTATCAATATTTGTGATGCCTTGGTTTAGTGGGAGTTTATGCTATATGTCCTATGACGCCTTTGTTACTCTTTTCCCATCAAAAGAGTTGCAGTTCAGCCTCCTAGGAATACAGAAGGCTTTGGTTGAGGAAGATCGAAAGAACCACAAGATCCAAACTCTTCCAATCGTATAATTCATGTTCATGAATTCAGGTACGCTTCCGCATTCAAGTATGATATATATATTTTTGGTGATTCAATATGGATGATCTGGATTATTGAAAATTAATTTATTCCAACAATTTATTCTCTCTTACGGTTAAGAACCTGATTTTTTTTCTTTTTTTTTTTCTGTTTTTTTATTTTTTCTCTTGGTTGTTCACCAAAATCTACTAAAAAAAGTTTTGGTTGGGTTTTAATTTGTGGTTGTGACTCTGATTTGAGTACATGTTTTGGTTTATTGGATGACATCATTCTTTAATAAATTAATTGAAAAAATATAAATAAATAATTTTTAACCAACTAAATTTAAATAATTATTAATAAATAATAATTAATTAATATAGAATACAGCTCAAAAATACTTATTAATTTATTATTGGCTAGACATATGTTAATTACTCAAGGGAATTGATACTAAATCGCCCAGATTTAACCATTATCAGCCCCATTTCAAACTCTAGTTAGATCAAATCATTGATTGTAATATTAAATAACTTTATTTGTTTTGTTATTTCTTTTTTTTAACTTCGGCCCAGTATAGCAAAGTGGAAATTGGTTGACACAATTACACTAAAACACACTAAGATGATCAAAACCAAATATATGAATTTATGATTCTTCAGAGGTACTTCCCATAATTTGAGCAACAAAAATAATATGTAAATATTAAAATTAGTCATAATATTTGTGTATAAATATGTATAATTTAAATTATTTTTAATATATATTTTATATTTTAATATATTATATTTAATAATTTATTTTAGTATTTTAATTTAATGTATACTTAACATAATTATTTGAATAAAATAGGTTTAGATATCGTGCACATGATAGGATAAAAATCTGAAAGTCGGGTTTATCAAAAGTTGGAATACAAAAATGAAATAGGATATTATCACACTTAAAAACCCATAAAGGCAGTAAAGGATCTACATGTGTCCTTAGATAATTTATAATAAACTATAGGAAAATTCTATGATGTCTAACATATATATATAGATGTTTAATTTGCCTAAAAATTAAGAGAAATAAAGGTGGATTTCATTCTTTATTTTTGTATAAAATAGTTGAAAAATTAGACACCATAAAACACACCAATATTATAATTATTGGTGTGGCTAAATTTATTGTGGCTTGTAGTTGCACTTTGAAAGAATTTTCTTAAATAGAGAAAGTATATTTTGATCCTTCAAAGATCAAGATTCCTTATAAATTACGGCTATTGAAATTTTGAATTGATGACTAGAATTTAACACATTTTAAAATTATATAATAATCAATATTTATATTTAAATATTTTAAAAACACTTGTATTGTGAAATTTTATTTTTGTCCTTCTCTCTTTCTTTTTTCTTTTTCCCACTCCATACAATCAGAATCAGTATCACCACTATTAAAAGTTTAAAACACCTTCCTTATTCATCGGCACTCCAATCCTCACTATATCACCGTTGCTAACTACCAACAACTCGTTATATATGAGAAATGCTTGAAGAACCATATTGTTGCTTTCAACGGCCACACTCTCAACGGCTACGGGAAAGTCATGCCAAGTTGCCAACACCCACTGCTATTGTCGACGATCTTGCACCATCTAGTGCTACCTGCTACTACCACCACCATTTTCACTGCCGTAAGCCAGAGGACTGGCTCATCTCCCCCGCTTTCGAGTTTCATTTACAAGATCACCACCACCTTCTCCCATGCCAAACCGAAGGCATAACTCAGTATTCGTAGCCGGTCTCTTTCTGTTTATTATTACCACCCTCAGTAGAATCTCACATGCTTCTTGTCCTTTCAGCGCTGGCATCGCAATGCCACTGTGGAGCACCGCGCCACCAATTTTTGCCGCCGCAGCTTAAGCATCTCCAACAAAGAATGCAGAAGAGAGATGATGAATTCGTGGTTTTGTGGTGAGGTTGGCGTTGATCATGGTGTTCTCAAAGTTTGGATGTATAACAACAAAAACAATCTTGGAAAAAAAAAACGAGAGCAATGGTGGTGCTGCCACTAATAGTATTCTTGGTGTTATTGATAGTAGTTGCAGAAGTATTATCATGGAAGAAATGATCGAGAAGGAGATTAAAAAAAAAACATTTTGTAAAATTATTTTATATATTTTTTATTTGGACCATTAACATCTAATATTGTGTTTGAATTAAGATATCTCCATGAAACTTAATTCTTTCCAAAAACAAAAAGTTTGTTCCCGTGAAACCCCTCTCTCCAAATTTCTAAAAAAGAATATGATATATTCTTATCAATAAAGCGTCCAAGCTTCAACATGGTCGTTATCGCTGCCACCACCGCTGCCTTCATCACTGTTGCCACCGTTGCTTTCGTCGTTGCTGTTACCACTAATGTCTTGTTATTTAATTTCGTTTCCTCTTTTCTTTTCCTCCTCGTCCTCTTTTATCATTATCATCATCATCATCATTCTGGTCGTCATCATTTTCTTCTCCTATAAATGTTCAAAACACTAAAGCACAAAAATTTTAATGCACAACACATAAATTTTGGTGCCCAGCACAATTTTTGGTGTACACAATTTTTTATGTACAGCACAACTTTTTGAAGGATTATATGCCCAAAACATTGACACCAAACCAACATTTACATTTGTAATTTGAAGGGATGACCGAAAATTAAGAAAAGCTGCTGAAGGCAGTGCTTTTGTTAAATCGTCAGCCATTTGAACATAGCCTGGAACATGACTGACCTTAACTATACTATACCTTTCGTCACATGACTGACCTTAACTATACTATACCCTTACAAAGTGCAGATCAGTTTCAAAACGCTTGGACTTTGAGTGAAGTATTGGATTAGCAGCCAATAACATAACACTCAAATTATCACAGTAAATCATTGGAGGTTCAAAAACAGCATGCTTGAGCTCACATAGGAGATTTTTCACCCAAATGAGCTCAGCTACAAGGTCTGCCATGGTCCGATACTAAGCCTTAGTGTTGGACCTTGCCACTACACTTCTTGGATGACCACAAAACCAGATTCTTGCCCAAGAACACACAAAAACCAGGGTGGACTTTCTATCGTCAGGGTCTCCACCCCAATCGGAGTCACTATATGCTGTAAGATCAAGTGTGCTATTCTTGTGTAAGTGTAATCCATAGCTCAAAGTACAACTAATATACCTCAAAATTCGCTTGATTAGCTGCCAGTAGGGGTGTTCATGGGCGAAGCCGGGTCCATTTTGACCTGACCTGAAAGTGATCCGAAATAATCCGGGTTAAACCGAATCGAACCGATATAAAATTAGTATATACAAATTTGTAAATTTTATATATTAAAATAATAAAATTTTATTTTAAAAATAAAATTTAACAAATGTTATATTATATTTATATCAAAATAAATTATTTTAAAACAAAAATAATACCATATAATATAAAAAATAGTAATTGAAATATAAAAGTATATGATATTACTAATTTCACTCTAAAATATATATTTTTATTGTAAAAAACTTCAAGCCGGGCAAGGTGACCAAAGCATAACCTAACCCAACTCGAAAATAATACCGGATAGAAATGGCAAATCCGAACTCGACAAAATATGCATCGGGTCCGTGCCAGGTTTCGAGCTGGGTTGGTCTTGAACACCCCTAGCTCTCAGTGAGTATCTAGAGGAGACTGCATAAATTGAGAGGCTTTGCTCACACAATAAGAGATCTTAGGCTTTGTACAGTCAAGTATCGAAGGCTGTCAACAACAGACCTATATAGCTTTGGATCTTCAAAAACGCTACCACCAAGAGCTGAGAATTTCATTGAAGAAGGCAGAGGGGTTTTATAAGAACTACATCCTTTCATCATTTCATGCCAACCTTGATCAATATATCAGTAGCATACTTTTCCTTACTTAACAATAACCCTCCATTTGCATCCTTTGTTACTTGAATGCCTAAGAAATAGTGCAAATCACCCATGTCCTTCAAAGAGTACCTGACACTCAGTTGTTTGATAACCTCAACCATCTCTCTTTCTAAGCTTCCAGTGATGATGATTTCATCAACATACACATACACAAATAATACTGAGCTTTTGCAAAATCTACTGAATATAGAAACATCAGACTTTGTGGAAGAAAAACCCAACTGCCTCAGAACTGTGGACAGCTTGCTGTACCAGGCCCTTGGAGCCTGCTTCAGGTCATACAACCTTTGGTTAGTTTACAAACCAAATTTGAGTCTCCAACCGAATAGCCTTGAGGTTGCTTCATATACACATCCTCAATAAGATCACCATGCAAAAATGTATTATTTACATCTAATTGCTTAATGCACCAAGAATTCGCTAATGCTACGGACAAGACCATGCGAATAGAGGTTGGTTTCACCACGAGGCTATAGGTCTCATTGAAATCAAAGCCATGCCTTTGAGAAAAACCCTGAGCCACCAACCATGCTTTATACTTCTGAAGAGTCCCATCAGAGTTACACTTGGCACGAAACACCCATTTACTCCCAATACCATCTCTCCTTGGTGGTAATGGCACTAGCTTCCAAGTGTGGTTCCTTTGTAAGGCATCAAATTCTGCATCCATGGCTACTTTCCATTGTGGTTGCAGCAAAGCTTCCTTAACAGTTCTAGGCTCAAGCACTGCATTAAGGCACCTTGGTTTGAAAATACCAGCCTTACTCCTGGTAATCATTGAATGAGTGTTAGTCTGCTGTGGTGTAAGATCCGAGAAAGGTAAGACCATTTCAAAGTCTGAAATTGGAACAATGATGGGTGTAGCTGATGGCACCAAGGGGGTGAGGGCTGGAGATGATTTGTTGACAGCAGTAGAGTGGGTTGTATTAAAATCATGAGCTAGGGATGGCTGAGACGAGGAATCAGAGAGTTTGTATGAGGTGGAGTAGGAAGTAAAGGGTGATTTGGTGGAACAAATTGTGACTGATTTGAAGCAGGTTGTGAGTGATGTGAGGATGGAATTGGAGCAGTAGAAATTGTTGGTACAGAAGGAGGTAGTATTGGAATTATTGGTATGATGGGAGTTGATTTGAGATGAGTCATAGACATATGATGATTCTTGTTCAAGAAGTCACCATTCTTGAAAGGAAAATGTGTTTCATTGAACACAACATTCCTAGTGATGATGATTTTTCCTTGTTGTGTCAAGCACGTATATCCCTTGTGAGCAGTGCCATAGCCAAGGAACACAAGGAGCAGATCGAAAGTCCAGCTTGTGCCTATTGTAAGGCTTCAAATGTGAAAAGCACAAGCACCCAAATACTCTTAGGCTCTCAAAGGAAGACTCCTTCCCAAGCAGTTTTTCAGTTCGAGAGACATGATGCAACACTGGAGTAGGAAAAGTATTGATTAATTGAATTGCAGTAGTAAAAGCTTGCTCCCAATATGTGATTGGCATGCCTGCACCTGACAGCAAAGTAAGCCCCATTTCCACTACATGGCGATGCTTCCTTTCAGCACAACCATTCTGCTGATGAACATATGGACATGAGAACCTATGAAGATTCCCTGAGCCTGGAAATCCTTAGAGAAACTGAGATATTCAGCTGCATTATCAGACTAAAACATTTTGATCTTGGCATTAAGCTGCGATTCAACCATTTGAGCTGAGATTTATTTTTAGTCAGATACAACCAAGTGAAATGAGAGTAAGCATCTATAAAATTCACAAAGTAATAGTTTCCATTCAGATCTGAGGTTGGTGCTGGACCCCATGTATTTGAATGGACAAGTTCTAAAGATGTAGTATATACAGTGTTGGATACAGGAAAAGGCAACTGATGAGACTTTTCTATACAAGTCGTACACACAGACTTGTTCTCATCAACTAAAATATTACAAGCTTTTAAAACTGAGGCAACAATAGCACGAGCTGCATGTCCCAATCTGGAATGCCAGAGAAGAAATTTATCATTTGCAGTCAAGGTAGTGTGATAGGCAACAACCTTTATTGAGCGTGTGAACTGTGAAGTTCTCAAACTTATACATTCCATTTGCTACTCTTCCATGTAGGACTAATTCACTAGTTTTCTGAGATTTGACATAACATTTGTCAGCACAAAATTCAAAGACTTTATTGTCACAGCAAAACTTGTACACACTTAGCAGATTCTTTGTTATCTCAATTACATGAAGTAACTTTTGCATAAAAATCTCTGAGTTCAAATCAGATTGAAAATACGCTTTACCAACAGCGGTGATATGCAAACCTGAGCCATTGCCAACGATAACTTGGTTGTTGCCTTCATAATTCTCTCCTTCCATCAAATTTTGAGGGTCTAGAATCATGTGGTGAGTTGCACCTGAGTCAGGATACCAACTTTGATCATAAACTGTTTGTGTAGCTATGGTGTTATCAATATTGGCTTGATTAGCTTGTAGTGCTTGTGGCACTTGTATTTGAGTCAAATTCTGTTGAGACCTGAAATTGGAACTAGAACTATTGTGAGCACTACTTCTTTCATCATAAGAATCATCATACCTATACCAGCACCTTAGAACAGTGTGTCCTAATTTTTCACACACTTGACACATAACCTTGGCTCCATTATTGAACCTGCCTGCTGATCTATTACGAAATCTTCTTTTTCCATTGCCATAGCCTATATAAAATCTACCTCCTCTACTAAATCTTGAACCACCTCCAGTGATTCAGTGAACCTTCCACGACGACTATCAAACTGTGCATCATATCCGCCAAACCTTGCATCATTTCCAAATCATGCCTCAGTTCCTTCAAAACTCGAGCTAGAGCCATACTAAAATTGATCATCCGACCTATTGAACCTGCCTCCTAATCTACCTCCTCTATAGCCACCTTGAGAACCTCCTCTAAAACCTCCTTTCATATTGTAATTATGTGAATTTGGAGCAGTATTAGCTAAGATAGGTGACTTTGACCTTCGAAACCTCTCTAACATGCTTTCATGTGCAAGAAGCCATGCCTCTAACTCTCCAACAGATATACTTGTGAATCTGGCAACTACAGAAGTGATTAATGGAGCATACTCTTCTGTTAAGCCATGAAGAATTGCATTAATATAATCTGTTTCTCTCATTGGTTCACCTACCGATGCTAATGCATCTATCATTTCCTTCAACGCTAAGACATATTCATTTACTGAACCTCCAATTCGAATGCTACTCAATTTACTCTTTAGTTGCATATTAAGCTCTAATTTGAGATGCAAAGTGATCTTCTAACCTTTTCCAAATCTGATAAGTGTATACACACCATACCATCCTCGTGGTGAACGGTTTTGTCATTGAGGCCAACAGCCACAACTTGAGCAACGCATCTTGTCTCTTCCATTGAAGAACTCTGGATTTGCCACTCCCAATGCATCAGAATGGTCTGGTATACCTTCTCCTGTTATGTGACTCAAGATCATGCCCTTCGATTGTTGACTTTGCTTGATCTTTCCATTGAAGGAAATTGTCCTCATTGTGCTTCATAGAGATCAGAGAAGACGTGAAATTAGGTGTTGAGCTCGTTTGAGCTCTAGGAACTTCGATTGGTATGTTTGCTGCCATGATTGATCAGAACTTAGAGCTCTGATACCATGAAAGGTATCAGGCAATGAAGAAGTTGGGGGAAGAAGAATATAGAGGATGAAGAACAATCGAAATGAAGAGAGAGCTGAGAGAGAATTGAGAGCTATGAAAACTCTTATTAAGAGTTACAAATGATTAGTTGGTTACAGCGGGTTCCTTACAACATATTTATAGTAAGTTAGACTACTAGCTGTCATAACAAACTCTTAACTAACTTCCCTAACCAATCACTCTTAACGATATTCTAGAACTTACTACATTCTGCTATCACCCCTAACATTTTATAAGTGTTTTGATTTACTAAATAGAATGTGACAAGTACCTCTATGCCATGCTTGAGAATTATGTTATCACTCAGCTATCGGCTACAGTTTTCTCAAAGAAGTTGATGCCCGATTTGAAGATATTTAAAACTGATGACATGAAAGGCATAAGATATTGAAGCTTATGGGATTCTAACTTTTGACTAATTTGTAAATCCCGGGGTTTTTTGGAGCTTAATATTACTCAGCTAGAATACTTGCCAAATCCCACTACTCGAAGATTAAGATCAATGATTTGCTATACAGACTTTTGTTTTTTCATTCGAGGTATTACATTGTACACAAGCTATTCAGTCGGACTATGGGTGCTGTAAAATCTGGAAAAGGGGTCGTAACAACTGCTAAGCAAGAAACTTCAAGGTCCTCCAATATTGCTTCTCACTCAACTATATGAATTATTACTATAGCTCCCTTAATTACTTCTCATATGTGTAAAATGCCTCTTAAGATTTCCATAAATTAGTTCAAATAGAGAGATGCCTAAGTTTCTATAGAAGTAATCTTAACCATAACTTAAACGACAACTTTTAATTTGAAGCATGAAAGTAGCAAATATTGGACAACTTACCCCAAGTCACACATACGAGTTGATACAGTATATTAGGTGTTCTTGAAAGATTAAGACCTATTGCAAAAGAATACTACATATCCATCCACCAAAATTTGAATCTAAGCACTTTACTATTAGGGTTCCTCTAAATAAAACTGCCCTGTCCTGCCCTGCCCTGCCCTGCCCAGCCCAGCTTCAGAGAAGAGACATTCAAATGATACAGATTGTGTTGAAATGATCCGAACACAGTTCAGTCAATCAAGTCATTGAACTCATATAATGTGTGACAATTTTTCAATTAACAAATAAACAGCAATGTAACTTCCTCAATATAAATATATGATCCTTGATAGTTCAAATCGCATTGTGTTCAATATTCACAACCGGCCATAATTTGTTATCAATTCTTTACAGCAGCAAGCAGACAATACACTCATTGAATAATCATCATTTTATTCTAGTCTGTTGTTTCTAATACTGAAAACAGATTCCTTATTGAATTGTAACAGTAACGTAAGATCATACACATTACTCTTCTGAATCTGGCTCTAGCGAGGAATCAGTACAGGAATGGATATCCATACAAACAAAAGAAAACAAGTTCTGAGCACTACTCAGATCAATCTCTCCAGGCCTGGTTCCAATATTCAGCCTACCTTTTTTTCCTTCCCATACATTCACTATCTATGATTCTACCGAACCACGCAATGTCCACTCTCTCTGTTCCCTCCCACCATACCAGCTCATGATTCTATTATG
>NC_029787.2:18870222-18888973 GCF_000816755.2 Arachis ipaensis
ATGGGTTCATATCAACTTAGTATAAGAAAGACCTCCATCTTGCTCTTTAAAAGAAAAAAAAATAACATTATTCATATAATCCAGAACATAAGCTCATGACTCATACAGAACAAGAGCTTTACATGCATTTCATAAACCAATCAGGACCAGGACAATAGGTTCAAGTTTATAAGTTTTCCCTATAATATTATCAAGTATGATGCACAGTCCATTCAAAAACTGCTACAGAAACTGAAATAGGAAATAATAAAGCAAATCAACAACATGATTAGTTTATTCTTTTTTTTATAAGCAATCAACACCAAATCTCCATCTTATAACTACAAAAGGAATTTATCAAAGTGAATGCATAAAAATAATCTTAACCAACTGTCCACATTTTTGTTTCATAACTCAATTGCACAAAGATGTGGTAGTTAAAAGTAGTTACTCATTAGCTACTGTGTTATGATAGTCGATAGAGCTTAGAACTAGTTATAGTTAGTTGTTTATGTAACTCATCTAGAGAGTATATAAACAATGTACACCACAGAATTCGGAGAGCTGGATTGTTCATTTCTGCAATAACACACTACTCCAGAATCTCAAGCTCTTTTCTTCTTCCTCAAGTTTCCTCTCCCTTCATGGAGAGTAACACCATTGTAAAGAAATGTAGACTAAGATCTCATAAGATTTTACCTATCCTACTTCTACCTCCTCACTAATAACTATAACACTTGCATCAGATCCCACAAATCACAAGAAAACCAAGACCCTATTTCAAAATACAGAACCATTGTGTTAGAAGGCCCTAAATTCACAAGCTAATTACCCTAAAAATCTGAACAATATTTGATTCAAATCACTAGAATTGATTAATTGAACCCCATGCATAATTTACAGTACAACATCAACACCTACAATTATAGATATAAATTCAGAAAGACATGTACAAAAACACATGAAACCAAATATACAAAATTTGAAGGAAAAAATAATGAAAAATTAAGCATTAATCAAGAAGATTTACTAGTTCTCATAACAATACTTGTCATTCTCATTCCAATCAAGGTAACATTACTGGAACTAACAAACCTCGATTTCCTGAACAGACCAACGACCTCCCTCACCTCATCGTCCCCGCACTCCGCGACAGCGACAACACACGAACCGCCGGACCTGACAGTGCGCTCCATCTCCGCCGCGAACCTCGCCGGGAACAGCGCCTCATCAAGCCTTGCGGAGAACGCGAGGTCGAACGCACCGTCGAAGAAAGGCAGGTTGTGCGGATCAGCGCGCTGGACGAGCGGCGGCGAATCGACGAGCTCCACACCGGTGACGTCCTCGACGCCGGAACCGGAGAGTGCGGCGACCTCGTGGCCGGCGCCGGCTGAGACGCAGAGAACCTTGGAGTGGTTGGCGAGGATGCCAAGGCGGCGAAGCGGGAGGAAGACGGCGGAGGAGAAGGACTGGACCTTGGAGTTCCAGTCACGCGTGGACCAGAGGCGCTGGTTCTTCTTATGGAGCGGCGCGTGGATGCGCGTGGTAAAATCGCAGGTTGATTTGGGGAACCGAAGGTGGGGTTTGAGTGGGGCGTCGGAAGGGACACACGTGTCGGGGGTTTGGAGGAAGAGAAGTATGAGAGTGGTGGATGCTATTGCTATGGCCACGAACGATAGCCTCTTCAGGAACCTCTCTATTTCTCTATCCATCACTCTTTCTTTTATTTCTTTGAAAAACAAAAAGAAAAAGAAAATTAATATGTGCTTCTTTTCTTCTTCTTTACTTGTGAAGGCTGAAAATTCATGAATTCTTTGCTGCTTTCTGCGTCTGCGATGTGGTTCTGATCTGGTGCTGATCTGTGTTTCTCTGGCATTTTTGTGCACTCTTCTGGTAAGTGAAGGAGCTTGTCTAGTATGGATCCTTTTCAAAATGGTGCTTCATGCGCATTGCTATTAGGGTAAGGATTCATTGAAGGTCACTAATTAAATCTATTAAAAAATAACGTTAATTATTCTATTAGTCTTATAATTTTGGTAAATTTTTAATTTAGTTTTTATATTTTTATTTTTAATTAAACTTTTAAAATTTTTTTTAATTGGTCTCTACTATAACAAAAATATTTGATATAACAAAATATTTCGTTCTTAAATTAAAGATACTTTAATATTTTTGAATTTCTACTTGTCTATTTTTTTTTTTTGTTTTTATAAAGATAAAATTAACCCTCTCACTTATCTAAAAGTGATAATGGGGTAGGATAGGATTTAAACCTAACTCTAGTCCTATCTGCAGGTTAAATTTGTTATTAAAATTTAACTCTATCCTATTTGCGGATTAAAAACAACCTAACCCTAACCCTATATGTGGTCAACATGTAGGTATTCGATTTTATCCGCGAATTTTTTTACAAATATGCAATATTATTATATAACCGAATGAGCATGCAAATTAAAAATTCAATACAAACAACATAATCATCTCAGCACAATGGTCCCATAAATAATATAATTATCAAATGTTCAATTCTATATAAAAGTCTTTACTTAAAGTAATAATATAAATACAAATAAGATATTGTGATATAATGTATTTATATATTACTATAATAGAAATGGTTTTTATATAAATAAAAATGTTAAATTATTAACTTATGATCTTGGCTCAATGATTAAAAAATTTTGTACTAAGAGGTCCTTGGTTCAACACCTACTTATAACATATTTTTATAACATATAGGGTGTGGATGATCGAATTGACAACCCTATCCGACCAGATTAGATAAGATTGGATACCTGCATGTAAGATATATGCTGTCATCCCGACACTTGTCATCCTCTTTTTGTCTGTTTCATCTGCTCTCACATCTCCCTCTCCCACACTAGTGCTATACATGCAAACTAGAGAATATCTCACCGTAGTTGGTAATATGATACAGTCAACTTTTATGCTAATCTATAAGGTTAGTATTTGAGTTATCTTAGTTGTTTGTCTAATAAATTTTACTTTTTTCAGTATTTATTTCTTCAAAATTTTGGTTCTTCTATTTCCATGCATTCTATTTCTTGAACTCTTGTCTATGTTGTACTTCTAATCCATAATATATTTTTTCTTTCATTATTAACTTGAAAAAAGAGGTGCTATTAAGGAGAGAACTTGTGACCACAATAAAAATTGAATGTTTGCAGTTGAAATTCTTCATAATAACAATATACTTAGATATAGATAATTATTTCAATCTATTTACTGTACAAAAAAATACTAGTGTCGTTAGTGAAGAGCAGCATAGTCTTGGTAGATATCACCTTGGGTCGAATTAGATGAGGCAGATAGGCAGAGGTTGAACAAATGATGGAAGAAAAAAGGTGACAAGATGAGTAATTTTTAAGAATAAACTGTTACTTGTAGAGAATCTTATGCAGACTCATATACATATCATGCAGCAACACACAGCAGATTATAACTTAAGTAGATTAGTTATTGAGTTTGTTACTATTATTTCCATCTGGAAGTAATTAGTTAGAATTGAATTAGCACTATATAAGCTTGTTGCCATAGCGATAGTTAGTTGAGTTCCTTCACTGCAGATAGAGTATATGCCAATTCCATTTCTTCTCTCAATTCTCTCTGTTAGCGTGTGTTCTCTCTGCTTCGCTCACCTTCTTTCACATGATGCGGTGAATGTGAAAATCGAAGAATGCACCAAGAGATTGAATTGAAGAAGGGGCTTAATCATTCAGACTTGATAATCATAAACGCAAGTTCTGAATCGCTAGTTAGCGTGTAGTGATAGAACCAGTTCGCAGAATCGCACAACTAGAGGCACTGTAAGAACCGGAGTTTTCACGAATAAAAATCATTTAAATGCCCAAATTAAATTCTGGAAAGTTGGGATGAGAATTTGGGAATTTAAATATGATTTTTTGACTCAGTAGGTCCTTCCGAGTCAGAAAATGTGTTTTCTGTGAAAAATCGTAAAAAACCACGAACCGACAGTTGAACCGATTGAACAGGTACAAGTCTGCCCGGTACCGCACGAGAACAAGTGGAAAGAGTCCACAACCATAGAAAAACATTAGAAATAGAAAATCGGACGTTAATTTTAAAGGTTTGACCCGAAGTTGGGCCAAATGGACTAAAAAAACGCTAATGAGTTGGACTGAGCCCAAGTTGGGCCCAAGCCCCACATATAAATGGGTTCATTAAGTGAACCCACCAGCCATAACTCTCTCAAAACACAACACTCACGCAGCTGCTAAGGAGGAGAAAAGAACCTCCATTTTCACTATTTACACCTCTCTTTTTTTCGCGATATCTTGAGCTACAGAGCTCCGATCGCCGCACCGTTTGCGGCTACGCGTTTCTTGTGAAGAGAACTACAAAATCCATATAAGAAACTGGTAAGTAAAGTTCGAAATCTTCCCAGTTTCTCTCCTCAAAATTTCAGGTATTTAGGGTTTTTGATTAAGTGAGTTTTTGTGATTTTGGATGTTTAGGTTTGCTCTAATCCTTACTTAGCATTGGATTTTGGCTATCAAATCTATTGAAAGAGGTAAGAGACATTAAAACCTTATGATATTATGTTTAAATGGAATCCTAGGTTGATTTGTGGTGGTTTATGCATATATAGTTTGATTATTGTGAGTTTGGAGCTTGTTGATGATTATTGGAAGCTTGGATTGTGTTGGAGAGCTTGTTGGTGACCTTGTGGTGCTCATTGTGAGTTAAGGACATATTGGAAATCAACCAAGGTATGGTTTCGGTTTTCTCTATGTAGTATATAATATTTATGGACACTTAGGCTAGTGACCTATAGGATAGGTTTGAATTATAATGGTTGATGAGTTGTGAATATTGATGTATGATGAATTATTGTGATTTGATGATGATATGGTGATGATGACTGATTGTGTGAATTTGAAAAGTGAAATGTGATAATTTGTGTAATGTTGGAATTGATGAAATGATGATATGGTTGGAAAATGAGAAAAGGGATTGATTAAAATGTGATATATGTGATATGTTGATGTTGAAGTTGAGGATGATGAAATATAAGGGAAAATGTGGTAAACTTGGTATGATATGACCTAGAGGATTAATTTGGGTGAGAAATGGAGTTTGGAATGGGTTGGTTTGGTTTTGGTTGTGTGCTTACAAAGAAATTATGGAAATTGTGATTTTGGTAAAAGTAGATTTTTGGTGAACTTTGTTCTATCATAACTTTTGCCTCGGTTTTCAAAATCTGATGAAATTTATCTAGAATTAAAGATCTTTGAAAATCCTTTAAATCGATATATATTTTGTGAAATTTAGAATTTTGTAGAGGGAGTTATGATCATTCAAAGTTGGTGTTGAAAATCTGAAATTCTGCAACATTGCAAAATTTCAGGATTTTTGATATGTGCGCACGCACAACCCTGGAAAAATCTCATTTTGTGCGGACGCACAGACTTGTGCATACGCACAGGTAGGTAAAGGCTTACTGCTTGCAGTGTTAGCACAGCTTGTGCGCGTGCACATCAATGAAGAATTGCAACCTGTGCAGACGCACAGCCCTGTGCGCACGCACAAGTCGAAAGGGTCGTCTGTTGGGAGCGCTAGCACACCTTGTGTGAGTGAACAGACCTTACAAGTTTTTATACCTGTGCGTACGCACACTCCTATGCGTACGCACACTTTCATAATTTCCTGGGCGTGCGCACGCACACGCCATGTTTCTCAAATTTTCCTTTATTTTCAACTATTCTATCTTCCCAACAAGGTTGTAAGCTTCTATACACCATTTTAAGACTCTTGGACTCAATTTTGGATGTTGGAATATGGGAAAGGTCTTAGGAGGTTTAATTTGGGTTTTACTTTGAAAAGTTAGCAAACAGAGGTTTAGGTTTCTGGTGTAGTGAAGATGAGTTGGTTGAGAGAGAAGGAAGAGTGGTGAATATGGTGATTTCTGATAATGAAATTGAGAAACTGATGAACTAGGGAGTTCGGAATGGAACTTATGACTTGATGATGGTTGTGATGAGTATGAGGGGAAGTGTGGTTAGAGGAGTGGCCTCTAAGACTAAATATGTAATTACGATATGCAGTGTTCTCCGTCGTAGGGGCTGTGGTAGTCTCCTGCCAAAATTCGGATGTGAGAGTTGAAGCTAGGCTTCTCACTCATAGTTCTCACAACTAGAGGAAGGTGGTAGGACACGCTCCCTCGGAATGTTTCCCTCTGAAAGGAGAAGGTGGTATGACACTCATCCCTCGGAATTATTCCTCCTGAAAATGCGATTTCTCTCTGATTGCAAGGTAATAGGGCACTAACCCACAGAATTATGCGACAACCAGAGGAAGGTGGTAGGGCACGCTCCCTCAGAATATTTCCCTCTGAAAGGAGAAGGTGGTAAGGCACTCTCCGTCGGAACTATTCCTCCTTATGCGCAATAGAGAGACTAATCCGAGAGTTGTCGGCCAGATTTTCTGTCGGATTTGGCATTAACCGACATGTGATATCACAGCCAATAGGGCAGACATTCATCATGTGCATCTTTTATATGCTTTCTTGCTTTGTTTACTTGAGTTTGCCTAATTGTATAACATGCCTACCTGCTTCTTGACCTACTTGTTGTATACGAATATTATCTGTGTTTTATTTGTTTGCATTAATTGTGATTGTCCGGTGTTGAGGAAGTTAGGTAGGCAGTGGCGATGGAATCTCATGGAGGATAGGTTGGTGAAGGCTGTGGGACAGCGGTGTTTGGTTAGAATAGAAATCCATTAAGATAGAGTACCATGTTTAACTGTGTTAAGATTTATATATATTATGTTTTATTATTTTAGGATGCTTTAAGTTGAATTCTTGTGATGGATATGGAGTCTAGGATTGCCTTTGGCGTCCCGGGGTCTTATATCCTACATCACTGGGCACTGTTACCATACTGAGAATCTCCGGTTTTCATACCATATTTGTGTTGTGTTTTTTAGATGCAGGTCGCAACCCACCTCGGTGAGTTGTCTGGTTGGTGATAGAAGCGGAGGATCCGGATACTTCTTTTGAGTCATGTTGGGTTATTTTGTATATGTTTCTCACTTTTGTATTTTGTTCTGCCTAGAGGATTGTATTTGAGAGAACAAAATTGTATAAGCTGTTTTTAACTCTGTCTGGTTCTTTTAGTCTGTATATAGCTAGCCGGCTTAAACTCCGCGAGCCGTGGCTAGTTTCTTATGACATTATATACTTATCTTTTGTTATACTGTATCTATTTCTGGCTAGTATGTTTTGCGCTTTTGAAATCCTGTTTTTGAGTTATATCCTTCATCGGGCTTCTAGAATATATTATTTCCTTCTGTATATAAATATGTATAAGCCTTAGAACTGTCGTAACCTCTCATTAACCTTTACCTTACGGCTAGAGGTAAGGCTTAGGGTAATTAGGGTGTTACATTTAGTGGTATCAGAGCGGTTCGTTCTCTTGAGCCTGAGGGATGGACCGATTGTGCTTCGTTGCACACTCTGGTCATTTTTCTTTCATGCTATTTAGGTTATCTACTTGATATTGCATAGCATGCTTGTTTGCGAGTGCCTGTTTGGGATAATTGACACACTAGGCTTTTGATATTGAGACTGATCATCTTGATATCGATTGTTTGGTATGGATAGAAACCCTAATAGCTACTCGCGGACGAGGTCGTACACGTTCACGTAGAGAGAGTAGAAACGAGCAACCGGCCGATAACCATGCCTAGTTCATGGCGGCAATGGCGAATCTTGCGAACACCATGGAGGCGAATGCTGTTGCGACTCTGCAAGCTGCGCAGAGGTTAGGCCAACCAGTGGGGAATGGAGACGGAAATGGTGATGACTTGGGGGTGCTCCGATGACCCTAGCTACATTTCTGAAAGTTCACCCACCGACTTTCAGAGGATCGACCAATACCACAGAAGTGGATAACTAGTTCCAAGCTATGAAGCGTGCATGCAAGCACAGCATGTCTCGAACAACCAATACGTGGAGTTTGCTGCTTATCAACTTCTGGAAGAGGCCCAGCATTGGTGGCGGGTAGAATGCCGCTTTCTTCAACTTCAGAACTCCAATGTTCCTTGGGATGTATTCCGAACGGCCTTCTACAAGAAGTACTTTCCTGAGTCTGAAAGGAAAGTGAAGGAGATGGAACTTTTGCAGCTGAAGCAAGGTTCCTTATCGGTGGCGAACTACACCAGCCGATTTGAGGAACTCTGTAGGTTCTCTAGGGCGTGTCGGGGTGCCCCGGAGACCTACAAAAGTTGGAAGTGTGTTCAGTATCAAAGGGGCTTGAAGGACGACATCATGACTGCTGTGGCTCCTATGGAGATTCGGATTTTCTCCGATCTGGTGAACAAGGCAAGAGTGGTTGAGGAATATGCAAAGACGGTAGCCTCGTCAAGGGACACTCATGGAGGAAACACTACTAGAGAATGCGACGATTACCTTGGGCCAAGGGGACAGAACTTCAGGAGATATGGTGAAGGGAAGCAGTCAAGAGCTTACTCCCTTGATATGAAATGTCAGGAGTGTGGGAAATACCATCCGAATAGGCCATGCCAGTTGGGTAAGAAACTATGTTACAAGTGTGGCGCACCCGGACATTTGGTTAGAGATTGTCCACACCGAGGAACACGTGGGGCAGATAGATCACAACAACAGGGTTGAGATAATTATGAAGCCGATGACCAAACCTCAACTTATCTTCATAGTATAGACTATCGTCGTTCGTATTGAAAAATTTTTAAAGCTCAAATTGATTTTTAAACTTGGTTTGAAAACTCTGGTTTGAATGATTTGGTTTGGAAACTAGCACTAGAAACTTTTGATCAAATGACACGGTTTAAACAGGAAAGTAAGTTCTAAGATTTTGTTAACTTGTAATTTTAGTTTGTAAATATGAATTATCAAAAAGAGATTCAAATGGAAAGGTTTTGATTTAAGGATTTTAATGAATTTAGAAAAATTGTGCTTCAAAGTGATTGATTTATGAATAAAAGGTTTTGACTCTTTTGGTAAGGTTTTAACAATGGACTCATTTAGATTGAACTTGTTTTAAAGATTTTGAAAAATATTGAAAAATCGGTATTTGGTTTAAGGAACAATTTTCGGATTCTTAACCACGCTAATCAGAGTGACGCAGCAGAAGGCGAGAGAGTTTTCAGACTTTGAAGCAGAAGTTAACTTCAACACCTGTTTTAATCTTGCTAGAACCGCATGAACCATTTAAAATATACTGTGATGCTTCTCGGAAGGGTTTGGGTTGCGTGTGGATGCAACACCGAAATGTGGTAGTAGATACATTGAGTCGAATACGTTTAAGACGGAGATTCAAAAGGCTCAGCAAGATGAACAGAAGCTTCAGCAATTGTTTCAACCAGTGGGTGATAAGAGGCGTGGAGAATTCACCAAGGAAGATGAAGGGTTGTGGAGATATAAGGGAAGAATTTGCATACCGAATGTCGGGAGTTTGAGGCAAGACTTGTTGTCGGAGGCTCACAACAGCGGATTTTCTATTCATCCAGGAAGCACGAAGATGTATTAAGACTTAAAGAAGAGGTTCTGGTGGCCTGGGATGAAAGGTGATGTAGCTTCAACGGTATCCAAGTGTTTGACGTGTCAGAAGGTGAAGGTAGGGCATCAGAAATCGTCGGAGATGCTATAGTCTCTTGAAATTCCTCAATGGAAGTGGGAAGAAATTGCAATGGATTTTGTGACTGGTTTACTGTAGACTAGGTCGGGATTTGATGCGGTTTGGGTGATCGTGGATCGCTTAACCAAATCTGCTCATTTTCTGCCTATCTGGGTGAACTGTTCTATGGAGGAGTTAGCGAGGTTGTATCTAAAGGAGATAGTAAGGTTGCATGGTATGCCGTCGAGCATAGTATTGGACCGTGATCCCCGATTCACTTAAAGGTTTTGGAGAGCTTTCCAAAGAGCTTTCGGTACGGGACTATGTCTCAGTACCGCATATCATCCGCAAACAGATGGACAGTCGGAAAGGACCATTCAGACGTTGGAAGATATGCTGAGAGAATGTGTTTTGGATCAACCTGGAAGTTGGGACCGCTACATGCCATTGGTGGAGTTTGCGTACAACAGTAGCTTTCATGCGAGCATTGGGATGTCTCTGTATGAAGCCTTGTATAGACGGAAGTGCCAATCTCCACTTTGTTGGTATGAGTCCAGTGAAACAAGTGTTTTGGGTTCAGATTTGATAGCAGAGACTACAGAAGAGATTAAGGAGATACGGGAAAGGATTTTGACTGCTCAGAGTCGACAGAATAGTTATGTAGACCAGAGAAGAAAACCGTTAGAGTTTGAAGTGGGGGAACATGTATTCCTAAAGGTTACACCGACAACTGGGATTGGAAGGACGATTAAGACCAAGAAGTTGAATCCGAGATATATAGGACCGTTCGAGATTCTAAGGTGATTCGGGCCGGTGGCGTATCAAGTAGCTTTGCCACCCCATCTGTCTAACTTGTATGACATATTTCATGTGTCACAACTCCGTAAGTACACGTCGGATGCGGCCCATGTGTTAGAGCCTGAGTCGGTCGACTTGAGAGAGAACTTGACATTCCAAGTGACACCAGTATGAATCGACGACACTCGTGTGAAGAAGCTATGAGGAAACGAAGTTTCATTGGTTAAGGTTGCTTGGAGAAGAGCAGAACTTGGAGAGCATACTTGGGAATTGGAGAATGAGATGCTTTAGCAACTTGTTGGGTTGGTAACGTTGGGAGTAGGATGCTTCGTGGAGAATATGTAATATATATATGTATTACATCGCGTGAATCGGATTTTCGAGGACGAAAATCTTTTTAAGGAGGCGAGAATGTTGGTTCTTACGAATAAAAATAATTTAAATGCATAAATTAAATTCCGGAAAGTTAGGATGAGAATTTGGGGATTTAAATATGATTTTTTGACTCAGTAGGTCCTTTCGAGTAAGAAAATGTGTTTTCTGTGAAAAATCGTGAAAAATTACAAACCGACAGTTGAACCGGTTCAAGTATACCTGGTACCACACGAGAACAAGTGGAAAAAGTCCACAACCATAGAAAAACATTAGAAATGAAAAATCGGGCGTTAATTTTAAAGGTTTGGCCCGAAGTTGGGCCAAACGGGCTAAAAAAATGCTAACGGGTTAGACCGGGCCCAAGTTGGACCTAAGCCTCACATATAAATGGGTTCATTAAGTGAACCCACCAGCCATAACTCTCTCAAAACACAACACTCACGTAGCTGCTAAGGAGGAGAAGAGAACCTCCATTTTCACTATTCACACCTCTCTTCTTTTCGCGATATCTTGAGCTACAGAGCTCCGATCGCCGCACCGTTTGTGGCTACGCATTCCTTGAGAAGAGCACTACAAAACCCATATAAGAAACTGATAAGTAAAGTTTGAAATCTTTCCATTTCCTCTCCTCAAAATTTTGGGTATTTAGGGTTTTTGATTAAGTGAGTTTTTATGATTTTGGATGTTTAGGTTTGCTCTAATTCTTGCTTAGCATTGGATTTTGGCTATCAAATATGTTGGAAGAGGTAAGAGATATTAAACCCTTGTGATATTATGTTTAAATGGAATCCTAGGTTGATTTGTGGTGGTTTATGCATATATAGTTTGATTATTGTGAGTTTGGAGCTTGTTGATGATTATTGGAAGCTTGGATTGTGTTGGAAAGCTTGTTGGTGACCTTGTGGTGCTCATTGTGAGTTAAGGACATATTGGAAATCGGCCAATATATGGTTTCAGTTTTCTCTATGTAGTATATAATATTTATGGATACTTAGGCTAGTGACCTATAGGATAGGTTTGAATTATAATGGTTGATGAGTTGTGAATATTGATGTATGATGAATTATTATGATTTGATGATGATATGGTGATGATGACTGATTGTGTGAATTTGAAAAGTGAAATGTGATAATTTGTGTGATGTTGGAATTAATGAAATGATGATATGGTTGGAAAATGAGAAAAGAGATTGATCAAAATGTGATATAAGTGATATGTTGATGTTGAAGTTGAGGATGATGAAATATAAGGGAAAATGTGGTAAAATTGGTATGATATGACCTATAGGGTTGATTTGGGTGAGAAATGGAGTTTGGAATGGGTTGGTTTGGTTTTGGTTGTGTGCTTACAAAGAAATTATGGAAATTGTGATTTTGGTAAAAGTAGTTTTTTTGTGAACTTTGTCTGATCATAACTTTTGCCTCAGTTTTCAAAATCTGATGAAACTTATCTAGAATTAAAGATCTTTGAAAATCCTTTAAATCGATATAAAGTTTGTGAAATTTGAAATTTTGTAGAGGGAGTTATGATCATTCAAAGTTGGTGTTGAAAATCTGAAATTTTGCAACATTGCAAAATTTCAGGATTTTTTATATGTGCGCACGCACAACCCTGCAAAAATCTCATTCTGTGCAGACGCACAGACCTGTGCGTACACACAGGTAGGTAAAGGCTTACTGCTTGCAGCGTTAGCACAGCTTGTGCGTGCGCACATCAATGAAGAATTGCAACCTGTGCGGATGCACAGCCCTGTGCGCATGCACAATTCAAAAGGGTCGTCTGTTGGGAGCGCTAGCACACCCTATGCGAGTGAACAGACCTTACAAGTTTTTATACCTGTGCATACGCACACTCCTATGCGTACGCATACTTTCATAATATCCTGGGCGTGCGCATGCACACCCTTGTGCGGACGCACACGCCATGTTTCTCAATTTTTTCTTTATTTTCAACTATTCTATCTTCCCAACAAGGTTGTAAGCTTCTATACACCATTTTAAGACTCTTGGGCTCAATTTTGGATTTTAGAATATGGGAAAGGTCTTAAGAGGTTTAATTTGGGTTTTACTTTGAAAAGTTAGAAAACGGAGGTTTAGGTTTCTGGTGTAGTGAAGATGAGTTGGTTGAGAGAGATGGAAGAGTGGTGAATATGGTGATTTCTGATAATGAAATTGAGAAACTGATGAACTAGAGAGTTTGAAATGGAACTTATGACTTGATGATGGTTGTGATGAGTATGAGGGAAAGTGTGTTTAGAGGAGTGGCCTCTAAGACGGAATATATAATTACGATATGTAGTGTTCTCCGTCGTAGGGGCTGTGGTAGTCTCCCACCTACGTTCGGATGTGAGAGTTGAAGCTGGGCATCTCACTCATATTTCTCGCAACTAGAGGAAGGTGGTTGGGCACGCTCCCTCGGAATATTTTCCTCTGAAAGGAGAAGGTGGTAGGGCACTCATCCCTCGAAATTATTTCTCCTGAAAATGCGATTTCTCTCTGATTGCAAGGTGGTAGGGCACTAACCCACGGAATTACGCGGCAACCAGAGGAAGGTGGTAGGGCATGCTCCCTCGGAATATTTTTCTCTGAAAGGAGAAGGTGGTAGGGCACTCTCCCTCGGAACTATTCCTCCTTATGCGCAATAGAGAGACTAATCTGGGAGTTGTCGGCCGGATTTTCTGTCGGGTTTGGCATTAACCAACATGTTATATCACAACCAATAGGACAGACATTCGTCATGTACATCTTTTATATGCTTGCTTGCTTTGTTTACTTGAGTTTGCCTAATTGTATAACATGCATACCTGCTTCTTGACCTACTTGTCGTATATGAATATTATCTGTGTTTTATTTGTTTGTATTAATTGTGATTGTCCGGTGCTGAGGAGGTTAGGTAGCCGGTAGCGATGAGATCGCATGGAGGATAGGTTGGTAAAGGCTGTGGGACAGCGGTGTTTGGTTAGAATAGAAATCCATTAAGATAGAGTACCCTGTTTAACTATGTTAAGATTTATATATATTATGTTTTGTTGTTTTAGGATGCTTTAAGTTAAATTCTTGTAATGGATATGGAGTCTATGATTGCCTTTGGCATCTCCGGGTCATATATCCTACATCACTGGGCACTGTTACTATACTGAGAACCTCCGATTCTCATACCGTATTTCTGTTGTATTTTTCAGATGTAGGTCGCAACCCACCTTGGTGAGTTGTCTGGTTGGTGATAGAAGCGGAAGATCCAGACACTTCTTTTGAGTCATGATGGGTTATTTTGTATACGTTTCTCACTTTTGTATTTTGTTCTGCCTAGAGGCTTGTATTTGAGAGAAAAAAATTGTATAAGCTATTCTTTTAGTCTATATATAGCTAGCCGGCTTAAACTCCACGAGCCGTGGCTAGTTTCTTACGACATTATATACTTATCTTTTATTATACTGTATCTGTTTCTGGTACTTTAAGTTAGTAGCTTCGCTAGTACGTTTTGCGCTTTTGAAATCCTGTTTTTGAGCTGTATCCTTCATTGGGCTTCTAGAATATATTATTTCCTTCTGTATATCAATATGTATAAGGCTTAGAACTGTCGTAACCTCTGATTAACCTTTGCCTTACGGCTAGAGGTAAGGCTTAGGGTAATTAGGGTGTTACAGGCACGATCACCATTGGAGAATCTCGATCCTCAAGTAATTTCAGTATTTTTGAATCAACTTTCTGTAATTCAAGCGCACATAAATAAAAGCAACAGAGGACCAAGCCAAGATCCTACGAGTCCCTTTTACTTACATCCCTCCGAAAATCTAGGTATATCCATAACTCATGAAATTCTAAATGGAAGGAACTATGGAGATTGAAGTAGAGCTATGAATCTTGCTCTAAAATAAAAGAACAAACTTAGGTTTATTGATGGTAGCTTAAATAAGCCAGAAAAGCAAGATTCCCTATTTGAGGCGTGGGAACAATGTAACACATATGTAGTTGCATGGATCAATCGTTCACTAGAGCCTGACATTTTCAAAAGTGTGAGCTAGAACTATAGCACTAGATCTTTGGGAAGACCTAAAACATAAGTATTACCAAGGTGGCCGCTTTCAAATTGCTGAGCTACAGGAAGAGTTATATGTGACTAAGCAGGGAGACATGAGTGTGACGTGTACTTCACAAAATTGAAGACGATATGAAAAGATCTGGATAGCTTTAGAGCAATTCCATCATGCGAGTGTGGAAGAAATTGCAATTGTGGACTAGGAGTCATAAGAAACTTTAGAACTTAAGATCAGGTTACTTGATTTCTTAAAGGATTGAATGAACAATATACTGGAGTTAGGTCACAAGTCATACTTATGGATCTACTCACAAATATCAACACTGTTTTCTCTCTTGTCACAAAATAAGAAAGACAGTTTCAAAGCCTAGATTTTGTCTCAAAACCAAAAATGTTAGCTCAGACAATCACTCAACCTGCCACTCTTTTGAACACTACAGAGGCCTCTCAAGGCAGAAGGAGAGGGAGGGCAGAGGAGGCAAAAATCCAGGCTTTGGAAGAGGACAGAGAGGAAGAGGCGAGATGCAATGCTCATATTGTGTCAAGATGGGACATGTTTATACATGCTACAAAAAGCATGGATTGTCACTACATCTTAAGCAAAGATATAACACAGCATTCACTAACATGAGTGCAACTGAATCTGAGGAAAGCAATGAAAATCTAAGAAATGCTTACAGTGGATAAGATAGTGATGTAACAAGTTTTGATTTTACATCTGAACAAAAATCAGCCTTATTAGCACTTCTCAATAAGGAAGTGCAAAACCCAAGTCATAGTGTTGATCCTCACAAAGAGCCTTTGCCAACACCTCATCCAAGTAAGTTAATACATATTATGCATTTCACATCAAACATTCTCGCATTAAATGTTTCAAATAAGAAGTCTACATCATGGGTAATGGACACGGGGAAATTGATCATGTGTCTTACTCACTCAATGACTTTCATGCATATCATGAGATAGCTCTAATCCTTGTAAAATTGCTAGAACTATCATATTCACAAATGAACTTTACCTTGTTGATGCATTATACATCCCTTCTTTTAATTTCAAACTAATTTCTATTTCCAAGGCCACATCACATCTGCATTGTCATATGAATTTTGATGACCAAAAATGTAAGATACATGATTTCAACTTGGACAAAGTGATTGGAGTAGCTAGAGCTTGTCGGGAACTTTACACACTGAACAATGAAGCAATGAGGCCCAACTTTGCATAAATAGCAAGCATTCTTACCTTGCCAAAGTCAGAAATAAAATGAATAAATCTTTGACATTTTCAGTTAGGATATTTACCTTTTGAAAGACTCCATGTAATGAAATCTATTTTTTCTTTTATAGATTGTAACACATAAATTAATCCATGTGATACATGCCATTTTTCAAAGCAAAAGAAATTGAGTTTTTCAAATAGCAATATTGTTTCAGCAAGCATATTTGAACTTCTTCATATTGATATCTGAGGACCTCTTGCAATTTCCTCCGTTGTTAGTCACAGATACTTTCTAACAATAGTGGATGACAACTCCAAATTCACTTGGACTCATTTAATGAAAACCAAAGCTGAAACTAGCACAATAGTAAAAAATTTTGTTCAATTTGCAAAAACTCAGTTCAGCAGCCAAGTAAAGTACATTAGAATAGATAATAGACCAGAATTTTCAATGAAAACTTACTATGCTGAAACTGGGATAATACACCAAACTTTTTGTGTTGAGACTCCTCAACAAAATGAAATTGTTGAGCGAAAACATCAACATATATTAGCTGTCACAAGCAGTTTGTTCTTTCAATTTGGAATTCTAAAATGATATTGGAATTTTGCGATCCTTCATGTAGTTTATGTCATAAATCGAGTTCCAAGCATTTTTCTAAACAATCAATCACCACTTCAAATCTTACATAATACCACCCCTGATATCTCGACTCTTAGAGTATTTGGTTGCTTAGCTTATGCTAGCATCATCACCTCAAATAGATCAAAACCTGATTCAAGAGCTCGAAAATCAGTATTTTTGGAATTCAGGGAGGGTGTTAAACGTTATGTACTCATGGACTTACAAACTAGACAAATTTTGTTTTAAGACATGTACACTTTTATGAACATTGTTGTCAGAATCGAACCGGTGATTGAACTAGTCAAGCTACTGGTTCACTAGTTTATTGATTCAACCGATAAATTATTGGTTGAACCGGTAAAACCGATCTCACGTAAATAAAAAATAAAAAATAGTAAAAAACTTAAACTAAAATTTGAAATACATATCTTCACTAACATTTTATAAAGAATCAAATCTCAAATTCTAAAAATAACTAATATAAAAAATATAAAATTTGTCAGTACTACTACAATAGTATATTAATTTGACACAATATGTAAGACCCTAAGTTTTCGAAAATTAAATAATTAGTTATTTATGAGTTATTATATTTGTTGAGATTTTATTTAGTTAAGAAAATTATTTTTAACAAAAATAATTAAATAGAATTTTATGATTAATGAAGTTTTGAATTATTTATTAGAAATAATTTTATTAGATAAAAATTTAAATTTATTATTATTATTATTATTATTATTATTATTATTATTATTATTATTATTATTATTATTATTATTATTATTATTATTATTATTATTATTATTATTATTATTAAGTTTAAATTGATTATTATTATTATTATTATTATTATTATTATTATTATTTTCTTAGTCTAATTTATATTTGGCAAAGGCCATTAAGAAAAATCAAAGAAAATTAAAAGAAGCAACCTGGCTATATATGTATGTATGTGATCATGACACATATACCTCATTCGTTTAATAACTAATAACACTTGGAGGAATCATCATCAATCACCTTTGTTCCTTTCATTTTACCACCGAACCAAGCTTAAGGAAAATAAGAAAAAGAGAGATCGTGGGCGAGGGAGGGAAACCGCGACTTCTTTGGCTTTCCACCTTCGATTTCTCCCGATTCGTAATCTCAATAAAAAAATTTAATCCGGTAAAAGTGTTCGTATCCTCCTCTTCTACACGTTAGCGTTATTTTTGTCTGGTAGAAGTTGATGGTGACGTAGCTCTCCTTCCTCTTGACTTCGACCAACTGGAGTTCTAGGAAGCACAGATGATTTCTGACGTTTTCTTTTTCAGCAGCTCGGTCAAAAAGCTCCTCCAGAATTTTTGTTGACTTTGATTTCATACGGAAGTAGGGGATTTATTTTTAAAGATAAACGTTTTTAATTTAGAATGCCTACAAAATTAATTGAAGTTAGGGTGTTACACAATAAAAGTAACAATTAATTCACAAAACCTATCATCTAACTATAATATCAGTATATTTTAGCACTAGCATCAAAACAAATAACCTTAATCATAATATTAGCATTAAAATAGATCAAGCAGATTAATAAATTTTTAGTAAAATTTATATTTATATTAATAATGATACATAATTAAAATATAATTAATTCGAAAAATAGAGAATACAAAATTTAATTAAATTAGATATCTATAAAATTATGTAATTAAATGTATACTATATAATTACTATTTGTCATATATAATAATAAGAAGCATGATGACTGACTGGTAAGGGGAAGATGCTGCAACACTAAGGTTCTTGGTTTGAACTTTGGCTACAATTCTTATCGATTTTGACCTGTTTTCTCCGGTTTTTATTGGTTCACCCCGGTTCTCTTTTTTAAACGGTCCAAGAAGTAAATCAAACTGGTTTAGAATCTAGTTTATTGGCTTTTTGGTCAAATCGACCAGTCCAGCTCAGTTTTATAACTATGTTTATGAAGATCACTTTTCTTTTTCTCATGAACCTGACTCCTGAACTACTACTGCATCTAATGAGCAACAATCTATGAGTATCGATCCCTTTTCATATGACATTTTTCAATCTTATGGACCCT
>NC_029787.2:18889491-18891307 GCF_000816755.2 Arachis ipaensis
TAACACCAAAATTTAGCTAATCTTGAGTCACACCCAAACGAGCATGAACTTATTGGTCATTCTTCACATAATGATGTTTTCAATAATGCAGACTCAACACAAATTGAACTTTCTAATACTTCACCACCACTTACTACCTCTAACACTAATGCTAATAATAAAAAAAGTATTCTAATACCTATTGCTAAATAGAATACGCAAAGAAGGACCTCGAGAATAAGACTCCTTCTTATCTTTAACACTATCAGTACCTAAATCTCACCACCAATCCCATATCTTCCATCAATGCCCACTGTAAGTATCCTCTATCTAATTTTTTCTCATATGAAAAACTTTCTAAAAATCATAGAGCATTTTTGATTGTATTGTCCACAAATAATGAATCCAAGCACTATGAAGAGGCTATGTCTCAACCTTGTTGAAAAAAGGCTATTAAATCTTAACTTGATTCACTTAATGATATCAAGACTTGGAAGATCACCTCTTTGCCACCTGGGAAGAAAGCTATAGGATGCAAATGTGTTTTCAAAGTAAAATACAACCCTGATGGATCTGTAGACCATCATAAGGCGCATTTTAATATCTTTGGAACTGATATACCATGCTCAAAATATATGTCAACTACCCCTTCATTCTTCTTACCACATCTCACCATTTTAATTAGCTCTTTGTCACTATTCAAGTTTCTTTGACCATTCTCTAGCCCTCTACCAGGATCATGCCACCATTAATGCTTTATTTCACTGTAACCAAGGTCTTTATAATAGTTTCTTACATAGAACACATCCAAGGTGTCTACATTTAGATCATCGAGACAGCTCCTGTTATCGATCTGGTGAAGAAACCAACACTCCTTCTTCATTTTTTTTGAAACTACCGTCATGGTGAAACAGGATGTCCAGTAGCTCATCTATATGCAAATATTTCTACAATGATTACTCCAGAATCCAATAACAGTGAAAACAATTGAACTTTTTGGCTATTTACAATAATGTAACAATATCACAAACCAAATAAACCATATTACTCTAGCCTATGCACTTTGCCCTTGTTTTATTCAAAAAAACAGAGCATAAACCCCAACTTAGCAATAACACAATTAAACCCTAGTAACAAAAAAGAACAAACAAAAATACAGTTTTCAAACAATATTTACACCACGATTGCATGAAAGAAGCGTTACTTCATTGCCGAAAAAAAAATTTTGAATCATACCTTCACTGTCAAGGATGTTGGAGCCACACTAACCTTTCAACTAAGGAGCAGATGATATCACTCGGTTCTTCAACGTTGTCGTAGTCATCGTGAGGTATGCAGCTTAAGAAACCAAGCCCTAAAGTAGCGTTGTTGATGAAAAAAAAAAAGAAGAAGAAGAGTGAAAGTGAATAAGATGAACGAATGTTTGTATTTGATCACAATGTATTTTTTAGCAAAAGAAACCTCTAAACAACGTCGTTTTGGCCAAGATTGAGTGTCAAACCAAAACGACGTCGTTTTGGGACTGTCCAGCGTGGCACAAGATGGTCATATCAATACTCTAAACTCTGACTAAGCATTAGAAATAACAATAGAAACTACTATGGTGAGACTACTATAAAAAAAATTGAAATCTCGAAGACAAAATCAAGTAATTATGTAAATATCATGAATCATTATAAAAATTTAAGATCTTGTTGTCACATGGAGTTATAACAAATATCGATAACATCTTGTTATTCTTAGTATTCACTGAGAATAAATAACACATTCTTCACGTGATAAAAAAAATCTACACATTAATTGTGTTATATATGCTATATAACTAAAAATTATTGAA
>NC_029787.2:18891400-18893393 GCF_000816755.2 Arachis ipaensis
CCTAGCAATTTTAGTTTATATATTTTTTTTTATCATATATTGTTGAGAAATAATATTTATAACACTTTTTATACATTTTTTTATATACTCTTTTAGTTTTTTTATAGTAAAAGAAGAGCAAATCTAGAAGACGAGCATTTTTATTAAAATTTGGCTAGTACTTAACTAGTAAAAGAAGAATGAGTAATCTCACACTATTAGATGAAATCTCACACCATTAAAAACACCTATAATAATTAATTAATGACTACAAATCACAAAATTTACTAGTCCTACTCTCTTCTTAAAATAAAATAAACTTTTTATCTTCTTTTACTTCTTATAAAAATATGTAGAAAAAAATTGTGTATATACCATTATTCTAAATATGTTTTTAGGTCCGAGTCTTCAGACTAATTTGATAGAATTTGTGATTCTTCACTCACTACGTAGATAACAGTTTCATTTTCCAGATCTCAAACAAACTCTCCTAATTAACTGTGTTTACTTTTGAAATTTTCAAAATCTAACAATCAACAAAAACACGAAGAACCAAAAGAACAAAAACTGCTCCTACATTATTATTATTGCTGCATGTGTTTCATAACGCAAACCAAATCAGAGCAAGCAAGTCAAGAAAAGATCCGCAATGGAAACACGATCCACAAAGCGCAAGAAGATTGCTCATCGGAATCAAACGACAGCGAAAGGCGCTAACAAAAAGAAGGCCATTGATAGGATCAGTGATCTCCCTGACGCGATTCTTCACCGCATTCTCTTCCTCCTTCCCATCAAATGCATTGCACAGATGAGTGTTCTTTCAAAGAGGTGGAGATTCCTCTGGACAACGTTTCCAGATCTCGATTTCACCACCATCAGCCCTTTCACAATATCCCCGCCGACAACAAAAAACCGTTACAAATTCTCAACCGTCAACCGCCACTCTGCCTCCTCAAGAAAGCCGGATTTCATCACGCAAGTTTTCTCGATCCGCGAGAAGAATTCCGACATCAGAGTCCTCTGTTTTCGCGCCCGTTTAAGCTTCTCAAGGCTCAACAACCTGATCCGAAGCGCCATCCGTCACAACGTCAAAGAACTGGACGTCGAAGTCGCAACGGAAGTCGTTACAGATGATTATTTCAACTTCCCTCGCTGCGTCATCGGCAGCCAATCCTTAAAAGTGTTAAAATTGAAGTCCGGATTTCGTCTCCCACCGTCCTCTATCATGAGGGACGGTTTCCAGTCTTTGCAAACACTCTCGTTATCGCTAGTAATTCTGTATAATCAGCCTTTTCTCTCCGATTTGTTCTCCGAATCATCGTTTCCTCTTCTCAAGAATTTGCACCTGGACATGTGTTTCGGTTTGAAATACCTCCGTGTTGGCTGCAAGGCTCTTGAAGATTTCAGTTTACAGAAATGTTTTCAGTTACAAGGGTTGGATATCTCGTGTGCGAAGCTCGAGAATTTGAAGGTGGCGAGTTGTTTTGACGCTTATAGTGAGAAGAGTTGGGTGAGAATTAGTGCCCCGAAGCTTCAAAATTTGGTTTGGCACTATAATGCGGTTACAGATATGAGTATGTTTGAGGATCATTATCATCATCAGTCCTCGTCGAATTCATTTTCGTTGTTCTGTGGTGATGCTTCAGTTGGTTTCTTCATACTGAATGAGGATGTTAGTATTGGTAAGCTTCAAAGTGTGAATAATTTTTTGTCTGGACTCTCTCATGCTCGTTCCTTGACTCTTGAAAGCCAAACCATTGAGGTAAAGTAGTTCAAGTTATGCGTGCATAGGAATAATTAATGGTTGCTATCAAATATGAAATTCCATTCTCATTGTTATGTTGGTAGTTTGTTGAGATGTTAATTTACAAAGGCATGCCAATATATTTTCCTATTTCAAGTTAGAGAACAAACTAGTGAAAAGAGTAAACTAGTCAAATAGTTCTTAGAAAGATTTTATGGTTGTCAAAATAATTTTTAAAAAATATTAAAAATAATAAATTCTACATTTGTC
>NC_029787.2:18893410-18893974 GCF_000816755.2 Arachis ipaensis
TTTTTTTCTATTGTACTCTTTCTATTATAAAAAGCTGTTGTTGATAAGACATAATTTAAGATTCTGCTCATAAATTTATTGTGCTAATAAATTTATTTTCTATTGGACATAAAATTAACAAGGTTTTCTGGCCATTATTTACCACACATAAATCGTGGTGACCCACAAGGTTTTATGTGCAAACAAGTTTCTTCATAAACCGTAGTGACTCTCCACGGTTTATGCACGCCATCTCTCCTTAGTAAACCGTGGTGACCTACCACGGTTTACACTCTATATCTTTTGGCCATAATCCGCTGGGACCTGCCACGGTTTATGCACATTTTGAAACCGTGGTGGGTTGCCACGGATTACATAGAAATGGCTTTTTGCACATGCAGGTAACAAGAACTAGTTTTGCACATTTAGGTAAAGGTTTTCTCTATTCTATTTATTTAAGTAA
Source organism: Arachis ipaensis (assembly GCF_000816755.2). NCBI lineage: Eukaryota > Viridiplantae > Streptophyta > Magnoliopsida > Fabales > Fabaceae > Arachis > Arachis ipaensis. Next base: position 18,893,853 of record NC_029787.2, read on the forward strand.
ATTGCCCATATATTTATGTATAACTATAAGTATATGTATTATTTAACTTATTTTTAATGTATATTTTATATTTTAATATATATTTTATATTAATAACTAATTTAATAACTAATTTTTAGTGT
>NC_029787.2:18894058-18900319 GCF_000816755.2 Arachis ipaensis
ATATGATGACCTTCGAAAGTTGTCATCAAATATTTGACAGAATAGCTCAATGTGTTGGGAAAAATTGAAAAGCTATAAGAGTTGACAGATTAGGGGTTTCTTTTGGAACATTAAGGTCAATCAAAGTTCGTTTATCACACAAATATATTAGTGTTAAGATTTAACATGCTAAATAACCATAGATAACAATGAAATTAGATTCAAGTTGATGATTGGACCACTATATTAAATAATTGTCATCCTTTAGAGGTTGTAAAATATAAATTAGTTTCAGTTTTTTAGAATGATTTTATCAACAGTAAATTTTTTTTAATACTGNTTTATTCTATTAATTATTAATATCTTATAACTAAAAGATTGACTACTTCCTAATTTTTAAGTCTTTTTTTTTCTTAAACTTTGTTTTCTTAGAGAATATATTTCATGAGCAAAATCTAATACAGATATAAAAATCTGGTAGTACATGATAATAATTTTACTCTTATTCACTCGTGTATTTCTCTTTTGAAAGTGAAAATAGATTTAACAACTTCCCCCCTCGCTTTCAATTTCAGGTTCTATCAAATAATAAATTCTTTATTCAGCCATTTTATAGTCTTAAATCATTAGAGCTGCATACTGGTTTCAACAAAAGTAATGTTCAAGGATTAGCATGCCTATTCAGGAGCTCTCCTACACTCCACACTCTAATTCTCAAGATCATTAACGATTTCCAGATTGAAAGAAAAGTAAGTTGCACCTTGAATTTATTTATGGGTAAAATATATTTTACCCTCTCATTTTTTATTCATGTGCTGCGCTGTTTTATCCTCTGATCTTAACTTTTAAAATCGCCAATTGACCCTCTAACTCTTAACATTAAATCTTTTGTGTATATAATTTATGTATCGAATTACACATTTAAAAAATTTTAGAAAGTAAACTGCACATAACTAAAAGTTCAGAATAAATTATATTTTATGCTATTATTATATTTTCAACAACAATCTTACTAGAAAACCAATTAGAATACCAGTCAATTATAGTGAACTATTAGTTGAGTTGCAAAAAAGTTTAAAAAACTCCGAAAACAACATATAATTCACTCCAAAAAATCAATTTTATTACCACAATAAAAAATAAAAACCATCTAAAACTCTAATTACTAGATTTTTAATTTAAATAACTTAAAAAAATATTTTATTTACTAAAATAAATAATTTTTAAAATTATTACGAAAATACGTAGAATGACTACTTATCTCGTTTACAGTGTAATTCGTTTACACTGTAAACGATATATGACAGTGTGTATGACATGTGTATATCTCGTTTATAGTGTAATCGAGATACGTGTAAACTTATTTCGTTTACACTGTAAATGAGATACGTGGTAAATTATAACGTTTACAGTATAAACGAAATACATTAAGACAAATTTTTAACAGCTATAAAAAGATGTACAACACCCTTGACATTCTCCACACACATTTCATATCTTTTTCTCCTTTGTTTTTCTTCCAAAAAATAGGCAAAAATGTCCAGTATAGTAGCGAATATATGGTTGTCTGTGTGGGAAATGGATCCTCTCAATTTTTTTTAACAATTGAGAGAGTAAAGTGTGATCTCACACCATTAATTTTATAAGTGGGACCAAACATAAATATGAGAGAGAGAGAGAGCAATAAAAGGTTAGAGATCACACTTTACACTCTCAATTTTTTTTCACAATTGAGAGGATCCATTCCCGTCTGTGTGTATCTCAATTGTCATATTAGAAACAGTGACAATGGGGTGATATTTGAGTGTGATAATCCATTACTGCTGCACACTCGGCGAGGAAGTTCCTTGTCTGAGTTGAAGAGTCTGATATTGAGTAACCTTGGTGGTGTAGGAAGAAAAGAGATCAGAAAGATGGGGTATAGGTTGCTAGCACCATTGGGGAACGGAATTTTTCGGATTCGTTTGTTTCAGCTCCAGGAGGACGAGCATGTGCGCCTCATGTTTGACATCCATGAGAGAATAATGGCGGAACATGTGATGGAGCTTTCTGTCGAGGCTGGTGATGTTGGTGGCAGTGGATCTGTCCACTCGACCTTTGTACAAGATGACCCACCTCTCGCACCACCTCCGATTTATGTTGCTAGTCCAATGAAAGACATGGACGTGGATGATGAAGACTCCGATGAAGATTATGTTGCAGATAGCAACGAAAGTGGTTCTTCTGAAGATGATGACGAGGAGGAGGAGTTCGTACTAGAGACGCCAGTAAAGACAGCGGTGTACTATGTTTTGCCTCCTTCCCATCCGATTTTGGCACTATCAGATGTACCAAGTCACTATCATGCATTGGATCTAGACGCAATGCATGAGAAATTTCCGTTTTCCAATACATGGAAAGACGATTACAACCTAAACGGTGGTGTGGATTTTCGGGTCGGCTACAAATTCAAAAGTAGAGATGTAGTGTGTGAAGAACTACAACATTCGCAGAAGTGCTGAGTACCGAGTAATCGAATCGGATCGATTAAAGTACCATGTGTATTGCCGCCAAGCTGCAATTGGATGTCCATGGAGTCTCCGTGTGACTCACTCGTCGAGACAGAAGCAAGCGAAACTCTGACAAAAAAAAAAAATCACAATTAGAAAAATATTTTATACGTGCATTGACATAACAAACCGAGTTAACGATTATATACATTTATTTTTCAGAAATTTATACATATGTACTAATTGAATTTATGTTTATAAAACTTTTTATATTAATATTTATTTAGTTAATTAATAAATATTTTCTCAATACATTACTTAAAATAAAAACATTAACTAAAGTAACTAATAATCTAATTAACAAACTTTTACTTAATAATTTAATTTAGGTAGACACAAAATTATATAATTGTTCACTTAAAAAATAACTTTTACTTGGATAGTTAATAACTAAATTAATAAAGGGTTAAATATATTTTTTATCCTTAAAATTTAGCAAAAGTTTCAAAAATACCCTTAAGTTGTATTTTGTTTCAGTTTTTTTTCAAAAGTTTTCGATTTGCATCGAATATACCCTTGATAGCTAAATTTTCAAAAAATTTAAGGCCAATCCAACAAAAATGTATGAAAATTATGTTTGATTTGCTTGTATTGAAGGTTATTCTTATAAAATTGTTATTGAATTGGTCCTAAATTTTTTGAAAAATTAGGGGCCAGGAGTATAGTTGATGCAAATAAAAAATTTTTAGGACAAAATTAAAACAAAATAAAATTTAAAGATATTTTTAAAGTTTTTGCCAAATTTCATGGACAATAAATATACTTTACCCATTAATAAATTAAGAAACATGCAACTAATAAATTAACTTCAAGGGTTGGAATATCCCTACCACAACATTTAATATCTAAATTAATATTTATGTACTTAAAAACTTAATTACAAAAAAATTAGAACCACATTCCTAAAATCATACCTTATCAGTTAGCCACCTAAATCGTAAATTATATTTTAGTTCTTGGCAAGTATCCCAACCATGGCTATACATATATGGGATAACATAAACGTCAAGATAACAAAACTAACCGCGAAGTCGGCTGTCCCGGCGACGTGTCATGTCGCGTTCAGTCGATTGATATCCGGATTACGTGCATCTGCGCGCACCATCTTCGTCTTACTCAATAATATGGTCAGAAAAGGATAGAAGAAAGGAGAAAGTGGTGGAAAGGTTGGAAATGAGGCCTATAAGGTCGCAGTGAACGACATCTATATATAGACTTCATCCAGTCTTATCTCGTTTACACTGTAAACGAGATATACACGTATCACGCGCACTGCCATATCTCGTTTATAATGTAAACGAGATACCTATAAACTTATCTCGTTTACACGGTAAACGAGATAAGTCATCCTACATATTTTCGTAATAATTTTAAAAATTATTTATTTTAGTAAATAAAATATTTTTTAATTTATTTAAATAAAAAATTCCTAATCACTTCATTTCTCTCTCCCACATCTTTCTTTCCAAAACAAAACCCTCCTTCCGCAACGCTTTCTTCCACCATTTATGCGCTTCCTTTTGCTGTATGTGCGCTTTTTTCTACTGCCATTACTTCATTGCCACTGTGAAGCTCCAAGTTCTATGACTTACTGTGAATCTTTCTTAGATTTTTTATTTGAGCATTTGGAGGGAAGTAGATTCAATTTTTTTGGGAGGTTTTGGATGTTGTTTTATTTATGATTTTAAATGCTTTTTTAGAGTTTTTAGATGATGATTTTATGTTTTGATTTTTTTTATTGTTTCTTGATTTAAAAAAATATAAAAAAATATCTAAAATATAACAAAAAAATATCTAAAATTAAATAAAAAGAAACATCCAAAATCATAATAAAAAGAATATTCAAATCATAACAAAAAAAATATTTAAAACATCACAGAAAGAAACATATAATAAAATGTTGTATAAGAACTTCTAAAAATGATCCGAAAAGAAAAAGAAATGGAGGAGAACCAGCAGGGAGGAAGAGGCGGCACAAAAAAAAAAGAAGAAAAAAAAGAGGAGACATGAAAGAAGCGAAGAGAGTTGAAGAAGGTGAAAACTGCATATTTTTTTAGCATAAAATTAATTTTTACAATTTAAAAATCAAAATTTTTTAAAAAATTAACTGTTTGGCTACATATGGAGTTAGTTTTCTAAAATTTCTCTTTCAACCATGAAAGGAACAAATATTGTAGCCAATATCTTTGGCTAATAACTACTTGTCAGCCAAAAAATTCAATAAAACAAATAGAAAAAAAAAAGCATTTTATAAGAAATTATGTTTTTTATTTTTTTTTCATTTTTTTTATTCTTTCTAACACTACAATTTCGTTTTTCTTTCGCCAGCTACCACCGTTGTTACCTCCAATTGCTCTAAATTTTAAATTTTATATTTTAAATCTTAAACTATAAATCTTAAGTTCTATACTTTAAAATTGATTTTACTTTATTTGACTTTCAAATATTTTTTATTTAAGCTTCAAAATTTTTTTTATGTTCAATTTCAAGTGATGAATAATGTTAGTTACAATATCGGTGGAGAGATATTCACTCTAGGGTTGCACATAATTAAGGTTAACAAAAAAACTAAACCGAGTTTTAATTAACTAAAAATTTGATTTACATTGAGAACCCAAATTGGTTTTCATTAATAAAACTAGTTATTGACCAATTACAAATTAATAAACCAATTTTAAAAATAAAAAATAATTTTAAAAGAATTTAATTTTGATACACTATAATGTAAAATATTTTGCATAATCGTACAATCTTATCCCTTTTTTTAGATGACCATACATGCAATCAATGAAAATAGTAATTATTTTTTATGATATGACATGATGTGATTGGAAGCACATGTAAAACTATTTTACGCTGACATTACATCAAAATTAAATTCATTTTAAAAATATTTTTATTTGAAAACTGAGTTTTTCCTTAAAAAAAACCAGATATTTCATTTAGAGAGGAGCTTGTGCTTTTTAACAGCACAAGCACTTCATTTTATATTTGGCAAATTAAAAGCTTATGTGTTTATGTAGCTTTTAAAAATTAGGGATACTTTTAAAAGCATCTAAAGAGAAACTTTTTAAAGTTGACTTGTGTTTATCAAAATTAAAAAGTTCAATATGACCTTATATAATAATAAATATCCAAAATTATCCTTATTAATTATTAGCACAAAAAAAGGAAATTATTCATTAGGTTTAATTACTCTTTTGGTCTCTATAGTTTCGTGAAATTTTCAATTAGGTCCCTATACTTTTTTTCTTTATAATTAGGTCTGCACTAAATTTTTTTTTCAATTAAGTCCCTCTTAGTAGTAATTGGCTTAATTTTATAGGGACCCAACTAGAAAAAAAAGAATTGGTACAGGGACCTAAATAAAAGAAAAAAAAGTGTAGGGACCCAATTAAAAAAAAATTGGTGCAAGGACTCAATTAAAAGAAAAAAAAAGTATAGAGACCTAATTGAAAATTTTGCGAAACTATAGGGACCAGCAGAGTAATTAAACCTATTTTTTATTATATATATGTCTATTATGGTTTATTTAACTTTTAAAAGTTATTTTACCAAATATAAGTATGGTGTTTGTGCTTATCGAAAATAATTTTTTATTTGATTTTACGAAACACAGATACCGTAGCTTTTAAAATGCTGCCTTTTAAAAGTCAGCTTTTATAAGCTACTTTTAAAAAGTAAAAGTTTTACCAAATTAAGTATAATATATATTTTATTAAATTTAATCTCA
>NC_029787.2:18900463-18900786 GCF_000816755.2 Arachis ipaensis
ATTTAATTAGAAATTTTATTTAATTGAAGTTTATATTCTTAAATTTTTTTTATTAAACTTTAATATTTAGTTGTAAACTAAAAAAATTTGTATTCAGTTTTGATGATTAATTCTCAAACAGAAATCAAATTAAAAATTATTTAAAAATTAGTTCAATCAATAAAGTATTTTATATTTCTATTTATTTACCTATTTATCTATTTAACCAACAAACTTTATTGATGTTGTTTTTGGTAGTGATATTGTTACTAAATCAAAAATTTATTTTTGTCTTTTTTTATTAAATAGTTAAATAATTATTAGGTAAACTATAAAATATATAA
>NC_029787.2:18901247-18908326 GCF_000816755.2 Arachis ipaensis
AGAGTTTAGTGTATTTTTCTTTTAAATACTTTCATCTTATATAATTCATAAAAATCATATTTTGCTATTTCGAAAACTTGTATAAAAAATGTTCTGATTAAAAAATAAGCTATTTATTATCTTGATTAATCTCCTCCTTACCATTATTATATGTATTTAATTTATAAAAATGTAAATTAATAACTACGTTAGTAGCTATTAATATATCAGTATTAATAATGAATAAATAAAAAATTATTTAATATTTAACATTTTATGTTATTTAAGTCTACATACTTTGATAAGTTTACAAAAAAAAATTGTTAGTTTCATGTGTTATATATTTTTGCCCCAGGATTTAAAATTTCTAGATCCGTCGATCTACATATCCTTAGTTCCTTATTACCAAATGCAACACAAACAGTAAACTTCAATTGAACGGAACAAGTTCAAGAATCCAAATGTGACACACGAAATGAATCCGGCATTCTAAAGGAGAAGAAAGCAAACAAATTTTCAAGTTTGACCAAAAACCCATTTATCATCATCATTGTCCCCCAAAAATAGTTGATATAAAAAAGGAAGAAGGAGAAATAGAGGCAAAATCAGAATAGCGGCGAGCATGGGAGGCCGAGGTGGAGAGAGTAGAGCAGAAGAGAGTGGAGAAACCGAGAGACTTGGGGAGAGTGTTTGCCGAGAGTGAAAACAGTTTGACATTATGGTAGGATGAAATTTGGTTTTGGTTAATTGGTTATGGATTTTAAAATTCTTTTAAAATACTGGTTATCCAAAATGTGGTTATGAATTTTTAAAGGATGAATCATATTTTGGATTTAAAATATACAACTCTAATTGACTCCCAAGACTTTCTTTGCTCACATTTGAAGAACATTTTCAAAGTTTGATTTCATTTTTCATGCACTTCAGCAATGGAACAGGGACTTGTGGGACATGACAAGCACGGAGGAAGAGCAATATTGGGAATCTCAAATACCAAGTCTAAAGCCCTTTTTACAACACTTGAAAGTGGTGAAAATCCATGGGTTTCTGGATTGTGAGAATGAAGTTACACTTGCAAAATTTCTCCTCAAGCATGGGAAGGCCTTAGAAGAAATGCAATTATGTGCAGGACAGGTCAATGCTAGAGACACGCTTAGACGACAAAAAATAAGGTCACAAATGATGGGATTTTCATGGGCTTCTTCAAATGCAAAAGTGGCATTTCAATAGGTTTCTTCTAGTTGAAACTCGAGTTGTTCTCTTCAAATTATTCCTTTTGAGTTTTGACACACTTGCATATCCAAAACATGAACTTAAGATCTCTTATTGAGCTAACAAAGATCTCTTAAGATTTCAGAAATTTTATCATCACATAACATCTATTCATGAAAATCTTTACCTTTCTAATATTTTAGTCTTGTGTGTGGGGATAATAAATTCATTATTTTTTTAAGACGGGGTAATAATAAACTTAGGTGATTGCTCCCATGTCCTAATATTTGAAAAAGTATGCAATATTTATATTATATGGATCACTAATAATACACCAAGTGAACAAATTAACATTAATTCATATGCTTAGTTGTCTAAATACTTTTTTGGCAATTGTACCCCTATTAAAAGCTAAATTTAAAATGAGCCTAAAGAAGTTAATTAAAAAATTGAGAGTTATGTGTAAATTTCGAGTAATTAGTGAATAAATTAGTCATTAATTAAGAAATTAAAAAATAAAAATTTATAGTTTGATGGAGTAGAGAAAATTAAAATAAAAATTTTGACACTAATTTTAAAGAATTTAACCTAAGATTGGGTCAAACAGATCGAATCGAATGAACCGAGCCCGTATTAGACCCAAGACCTAACCCAAAACATATTAAAACCCATGGATCAGCCTTCTTTCCCCTTCCAAAGTGAGAAGCACGCTGAAACTGAATTGGAGGAGAGGAAGAACCCTTTCAAGCAACCAAACCCCTACTCCATAATTAAATTGCCATAACTTTTGATTTGGAGCTCCGATTGACGAGCCGTCAGCGGCTATGCGTTCGTCTCGGAATCCTCTACAAAACCCATTCAACTATTTGGTAAGAAACATGATTTTTCTTACCCAAATCTTCTCATCTCAGTTTTAAAATTTGTTGAGAGTTTATTGAATTTTGGTATTTAGGAGCAAATTAGCTTTGTGGATTTGCTGGATTATGTCCCAATTTCGTGTTGGTAAGGTGAGAAACGTTTAATCCTTTTCAAGTTATCTAATTAGTGAACCCCATGGTAATTTTAGTGTTATTTTATGAAATTAGTTTGGATTGTGTACTTTGGAAACAAATTGGTGGTGTTAGAGATTTGGTATTGGACTCTGGGGAGTCGGAGACCCGTTTTGTGAGACTTTGGAACCTTGGGTGTCGTGGAACAATGACAAATTATGACGTTCCGGGTTTTACGGAAAATCGGCCAAGATATGATTTTGGTTTCTCGTATATAATATATAATGTTTTGTAAAAATTTAGGTTAGATGACCATAGGATAGGTTGGAATGCATGATTGTATTAAAGGTTTAGTGTTCTTAATGATGATTGTTGATTTAAGTTGAGTATGAATTGGTGAATATTATTATATGATGAAAATAGGATACTATATGATGATTTGATGCTAATGGATGAGGATTTTGAATGTGAACTTATGAATGTTAATAAATTGATAAATGTTGGGCCGGAGGCCGTGAATTGGGACCGGAGGCCGTGAAATTGGGCCAGAGGCCGGAAAAAGGTAAGAAAGGTGAATGATGCTTGTATAAGCGATGATAATGATGATATTGAATTTATAAGAGTGATGCTTGTATGACTAATGATTTATGTGTGGCTTGAGTTGAAGAGGGTTAAGAGAGTTGACAATGAGAATTGATTAGGGATGTTTTGGGACATAAATTGGATATTGAAATGTGACTTGATAAGGTTAGATATTGTCAAAAAGGTTTAGAGTTTTAGTATTGAGATATGACATTGGTGAAAATAGAGGTTTGAAAAGCTTTGTGAAAATATGATTTTTGACCAAACTTCGGCAAGCCATAACTTGGCTTCCAGACCCCCAAATGATTTCAAACTTGTTTTGTATAAAATTGGGTCCGTGATGTTTACACAGTTCAAAGAACGGATGGAAAATGATTTAAAACGAAAAATTATGCGTGTCGGAAGTTTGAGGTTTAAATTGAAATTCTGTAGATTTCAGACTTAGCCAAATTTTTTGCCAAATGTCCTTGCATGCGTACGCATACAGGGGGCATACACATGCGTTCTATTCTGTCCAGTGCGTATGCGTACGCATACCTCTTGCATGCGTACGCATACCCCTGTTTTTCAGCAAATCATTATTTTGTGTTTTTAAGTCAATTTGTCCTCCTAAACCTCTGTTTTCACACTGTTAGTTCTAAATTTGGAAAGTAAGTTTAGTAATAAAATAGAGTTAGGAAATTAAGGAAACTTGGAGATAAAGTAAATGTTGAAAACGATGAGATTGGGGATGACTGTGTGAGGCCGAAATGGTCGAGATGTGTGTGTGGCCGGAACGGTCGAGATGTGTGTGGGGCCGGAATGGTCGAGAGGGCAAGGTTTGGGTGCGATCCCGCTTGCTTGTTAACTTGAAAATGTATTCGGATGACAAGTTAGGGACGGAAGTTCCCTCTCTTGTCGTGATGAGGAAGTGGGAAAAGTGGAAAGGCACTCTCCTTCGTATTGTTTCCCCACATTCTTCTCTGGTTGCAAGGTGGAAAGACATGCTCCTTCGATGTGGAAAAGCGCTCTCCTTCGTATCTCCTCCAGGAGAAGGCGGGAAGGCACACTCCTTAGATGTGGAAATCCACTCTCCTTTGTTTATGATCCTCTTGGAGATGCATAACCTAGAGACCAATGTCTGGGTTAGCTACCAGATGTGTCGGGTTCTGGCAAAGTAACCGACACGTGAGCTCACGGCCAGTTGGATAGACATTCCTCATATGCATATGTGTGCTTTGTTTGATATACATTAATTGGGAATGCCTAATTGATTATATTCTGCTAACTGTTGTAATTATTACTTGAACTACTTATTTTCTACCTGTGCTTGCCTTGTCTGTTTGTTTGTCTATGCGAATTAGCGGAGATGGAGTAATGGAGGAAAGGTGAAATAGTTTAGTATTTAAATTAAGTTTAAGTTAGGTTGAATAACCCTTAGAAGATCACCCTTCTCTATGGTTGCTGTTTAGTATTTTAAGCTTTATAATCTAGGATTACCTTCGACTTTCCTAGGACCTTATTTATTATTTATGTGGGCACCTTAACCATATTGAGAACCCCCGCTTCTCATCCCATACAGTATTTTTTTCAGATGCAGGTTGAGAAGCACCACTCTATATTCTGGAGACTCGGATGAAGCGAAGAACTCTTGGGACTCAGGGGCGTATTTTGTTTATATTTATGCAGGAATATAGATTCTCCACCTTGTATTTTATGTTTGTCCCTTTTAGAGGTTGACTTGGAGAAACAAGTTGTCATTTATCTGCTTTGGTTCATTTTGGGATTCTCATCTATATATGTACATATGTTTATATGCTCTGTCCGGTTTTAACTTCTCGAGTCGGGTTAGGAGCCTTGTTATCTATATCTTGAAACTCTCTTATCCTACTTCGTTACGTTCACATTTACACGACAGACGCGCTATTTTGCTTACACTTTCTTTATAAAACTTCTTTAAAAAGGCTCCTAGTTAAAAAAAATCTTTTTCAACTATATTACATATATATAATTTTACTTTTAGAGGTCGTAATATCTCACCACCTCTGTTTTATGACTTAAGCATAAGACTCTGTGTGGTAGGGTATTACATTATGGTATCAGAACAGTTCGTTTCCGTAGAGCCTAGGGAATGGACTAACTATGCTTCTGGGCATACTTTGGCTGTGTGTACATACTATTTAGGATGTCTGCTTGACATATATAGCATAAATGTTCATGAGCATACTTTTGGATATTCAAAGCACTAGACTTTAGATATTAAGATTGATCACCTTAATATCAGTTATTCGGTGTGGACAAGACCCAAATGGCGTCTCATGGGTGCGAGTGAGGAAATATGATTGACTCCCTGACTGCTGATGTGCAAGCTTCTGCTGAAGGGATGGAGCGAACAAATTAGGAATGGTTATGGAGGCAGTAATGGACCTGGTAATGAACTAAACCAAGGGACTATAACTTGTGTAGCTGGAGTAAAGGTCGATAGTGCTAGTTAGAGAGATAAGGGAATTCAAGGAATGTTCTTACAGAGTAGACGAGTGATTAAGTTCTTAAGTGGCTTATAATTAGAGTAATGCTGTGAAAGCACAGTGGATTTGGTGGCTTTAGAATTATAGAGACGAGAGAAGGGAGACTTGGGATATGGAACGATTTCGATGGCTGTCATAAGGTCAGAAATGGAAAGTGTGAGTGTGTGATTTAGGCTATAATGGATTGAATTAGACTAAAAGATTGGAAAATTGATTAGTGTTCGAGATAGTTGAGAAGAATTTGAGATTAATTTGACTTTGATGGAACTCTGGAAGGCTAAGGAAGTTGTGGTCATTGAGAAAGAGTTAGACGAAACTAAGAAATGAAACAAACGGGTACAATTTAGGCTTGAATTTGGTTGAGTTAATAAACTTGCACATGAGAATGAAGAATGTGGAATTGTGCTTGAATTAATATTGGAGAATGGTAGAAAGTGGGTATGAGGTTGGTTGGTATTGAAAGAGCGTATATGTAGATTTGAGCGCGAATTTTCGAGGACGAAAATTTTTGTTAGGGGGGGTAGAATGTAAACTCTGAGTAATTAGTAAATAAATTAGTCATTAATTAAGAAATTAGAAAATGGAATTTTATAGTTTGATAGAGTAAAGAAAATTAAAATAGGAATTTTGACACTAATTTTAAAGAATTTGGCCCAAGATTGGGCCAAACGGACCGAACCGAGTGAACCGGATCCGTATTGGGCCCAAGCTCCAACCCAAAACACATTAAAACCCATGGATCAGCCTTCTTTCCCCTTTCAAAGTGGGAAGCACGCTGAAACTGAATTGGAGGAGAGGAAGAACACTTCCATGCAACCAAACCCCATAATCAAATTGCCATAACTTTTGATCCGGAGCTCCGATTGACAAGCCGTCAGCGGCCACGCATTCGTCTTAGAATCCTCTACAAAACCCATTCAACTATTTGGTAAGAAAATCGATTTTTCTTACCCAAATATTCTCATCTCAGTTTCGAAATTTGTTGAGATTAGGTGTTGAGAGTTTATTGAATTTTGGTGTTTCGGAGCAAATTAGCTTTGTGGATTTACTGGGTTTTGTCCCAATTTCATGTTGGCAAGGTGAGGAATGTTTAATCCTTTTCAAGTTATCTAATTAGTGAACCCTATAGTAATTTTAGTGTTATTTTGTGAAATTAGTTTGGATTGTGTACTTTGGAAACAAATTGGTGGTGTTAGAGACTTGGTATTGGACTCTGGGGAGCCGGAGACCCGTTTGGTGAGACTTTGGAACCTTGGGTGTCATGGAACGGTGACAAATTGTGACATTCCAGGTTTTACGAGAAATCGGCCAAGGTATGGTTTCGGTTTCTCGTATATAATATATAATGTTTTGTATAAACTTAGGTTAGATGACTGATGAGCAGATAATTTATACGCTTTTTGGCATTGTTTTTAATATGTTTTTAGTAGGATCTAGTTACTTTTAGGGATGTTTTTATTAGTTTTTATGCTAAATTCACATTTCTGGACTTTACTATGAGTTTGTGTGTTTTTCTGTGATTTCAGGTATTTTCTGGCTGAAATTGAGGGACTTGAGCAAAAATCAGATTCAGAGGTAGAAGAAGGACTACTGATGCTGTTGGATTCTGACCTCCCTGCACTCAAAGTAGATTTTCTGGAGCTACAGAACTCAAAATGGCGCGCTTCCAATTGCGTTGGAAAGTAGACATCTAGGGCTTTCCAGCAATATATAATAGTCCATACTTTGGCCGAGTTTAGACGACGCAAAAGGGCGTTGAACGCCAGTTCTACGCTGTAGTCTGGAGTTAAACGCCAGAAACACGTCACAA
>NC_029787.2:18909439-18911403 GCF_000816755.2 Arachis ipaensis
GCCTGACTGAGATTTACAAGGTGACCATAGCTTGCTTCAAGCCGACAATCTCCGTGGGATCGACCCTTACTCACGTTATTACTTATTACTTGGACGACCCAGTGCACTTGCTGGTTAGTTGTGCGAAGTTGTGAAGTTATGTTTGGACCATGGTTCTGTGCATCGGTGCCATTGNAGGGTGAATCCTATTCCAGTATGATCGAGAACCTCAGATGATTAGCCGTGCTGTGACAGAGCATTTGGACCTTTTTCACAATGTGTGCATCCGTTTTTGGTGCCATTGCCAGGGAAAGAACGAACAAATAATTTTACAAATCTAAATCTGAGTGATCACGATTTCGCATACCAAGTTTTTGGCGCCGTTGCCGGGGATTGTTCGAGTTTGGACAACTGACGGTTCATCATGTTGCTCAGATTGGGTAATTTTCTTCTTATTTTATTTTCAAAAAGTTTTCAAAATTTTTTTTTAAAAAATCTTTCAAAAATTTCTCCTTTATTCTCGAAAAAAAAAATTAAAAATTCTTTTCAAAAATTTCTATTATGTTCTTCAGAATTTTTAAGAATGAATTCTAGTGTTTCATGAAGCATGTTGAAGCCTGACTGGCTTTAAAGCCATGTCTAAACTCATTTGGACTGGGGCTTCCAACCCAACATTATCAAGAGCAAGCTAGTTGTTGCTAATCCACCTGCTGCTGTTCCTGATCCACTTGATTTACATGCTAAAGCTTGACTGGCTATTAAGCCATGTCTAACCCTCAGATTGGAGCTTTAGACTAAGAGTGCAAGATTCCTAGAATTCATATTAAAAATTTTGGAATCCTTATTTTTTTTTTCACAAATAATTTTCAAAAAATCCAAAAAAATTAGAAAATCATAAAAAAAATATTTCATGTTTCTTGTTTGAGTCTTAAGTCAATTTTTAAGTTTGGTGTCAATTGCATACTCATCTTGCATTTTTCAAAAATTGCATTCATGCATTGCATTCATCATGATCTTCAAGTTGTTCTTGACCAGTCTTCTTATTTGATCTTCATATTTTCTTGTTTTGTGTCTTTTCTTGTTTTTCATATGCATTCTTGCATTCATGGTGTTTATACATGAAAAATTTCTAAGTTTGGTGTCTTGCATGTTTTCTTTGCATCAAAATTTTTTCAAAAATATGTTCTTGATGTTCATCATGATCTTCAAAGTGTTCTTGGTGTTCATCTTGACATTCATAGTGTTCTTGCATGCATCATGTGTTTTGATTCATAATTTTCATGTTGTGAGTCATTTTTTTATGTTTTTCTCTCTCATCATTAAAAATTCAAAAATAAAAAAAATATCTTTCCCTTTTTCACTCATAAATTTCGAAAATTTGGTTTGACTTTTTCAAAACTTTTTAAAAATTTAGTCGTTTCTTATGAGTCAAATCAAATTTTCAATTTAAAAATCTTATCTTTTTCAAAATCTTTTTCAAAAATCAAATCTTTTTCATTTTTCTTATTTATTTTTCGAAAATTTTAAAATTATTTTTCAAAAATCTTTTCTTAATTTTATCTTATAATTTTCGAAAATATTCTCATTAATTAATGTTTTGATTCAAAAATTTCAAGTTTGTTACTTACTTGTTAAGAAAGATTCAAACTCTAAGTTCTAGAATCATATCTTGTGATTTCTTGTGAATCAAGTCATTAATTGTGATTTTAAAAATCAAATCTTTTTCAAAACTAATTCTAATCATATCTTCCTATCATATCTTTTTTAAAATCTTATCTTTTTCAAAAATTTGACTTTGAAATATCTTTTCTAACTTCTTATCTTCTTATCTTTTCAAAATTGATTTTCAAATTTGTTTCAACTAACTAATTAACTTTTTGTTTGTTTCTTATCTTTTTCAAAACTACCTAACTAACTCTCTCTCTCTAATTTTCGAAAATCTCCCCCTCCTTTTTCAAAAATTCTTTTTAATTAACTAATTATTT
>NC_029787.2:18911449-18924442 GCF_000816755.2 Arachis ipaensis
AGAATCCAAAAGGAGAGTGCAAGGCCATTGAATTAATTACCATGGCCGAACCTGTAAGGGAGGTTAAGGACGTGAATCCCAGTGAGGAAGACCTCCTGGGACGTCCAGTGTTCAATAAGGAGTTTCCCTCTGAGGAACCAAAGGAATCTGAAACTCATCTAGAGACCACAGAGATTCCATTGAACCTCCTTATGCCCTTCATGAGCTCTGATGAGTATTCTTCTTCTGAAGAGAATGAGGATGTTACTGAAGAGCAAGTTGCCAAGTTCCTTGGTGCAATCATGAAGCTGAATGCCAATTCATTTGGTAATGAGACTTGGGGAGATGAACCTCCCCTGTTCACCAATGAACTAAATGCATTAGATCAACTGAGATTCCCTCAGAAGAAACAGGATCCTGAAAAGTTCCTAATACCTTGTACCATAGGCACCATGACTTTTGAGAAGGCTCTATGTGACCTTGGGTCAGGAATAAACCTCATGCCACTCTCTGTAATGGAGAAACTGGGAATCTTTGAGGTACAAGCTGCTAAAATCTCATTAGAGATGGTAGAAAATTCTAGAAAATAGGCTTATGGACACGTAGAGGACATATTAGTAAAGGTTGAAGGCCTTTACATCCCTGCTGATTTCATAATCCTAGATACTGGGAAGGATGAGGATGAATCCATCATCCTTGGAAGACCCTTCCTAGCCACAGTAAGAGCTGTGATTGATGTTGACAGAGGTGAACTAGTCCTTCAATTGAATGAGGACTCCCTTGAGTTTAAAACTCAAGGACATCCTTCTGTAAACATGGAAAATAGGCACAGTAAGCTTCTCTCAAAACAGAGTCAACTAGAGCCCCCACAGTCAAACTCTAAGTTTGGTGTTGGGAGGCCACAACCAAATTCTAAGTTTGGTGTTGAACTCCCATATCCAAACTCTAAGTTTGGTGTTGGGGAGTCTCAACAATGCTCTGAACATCTGTGAGGCTCCATGAGAGCCCACTGTCAAGCTATTGACATTAAAGAAGCACTTGTTGGGAGGTAACCCAGTTTTTATTTAATTATATTTTTTATTAGTTATATGTCTTCATAGGTTCATGATCATGTAGAGTCACAAAAACAACTGGAAAAATTGAAGAAAAATAAAAAACAGCATTAAAAACAGCACACCCTAGAGGAGGAGTTCACTGGCGTTCAAACGCCAGTAAGGAGCATATGGCTGGTGTTCAACGCCAGAACAGAGCATGGATCTGGCGCTGAATGCCAGAAACAAGCATAGAACTGGCGTTCAACGCCAGAAACATGCTGCATCTGGGCGTTGAACGCCCAGAACAAGCATCAGTTCGGCGTTTAAACGCCAGAATTGCATGCAAAGGCATTTTACATGCCTAATTGGTGCAGGGATGTAAATCCTTGACACCTCAAGATCTGTGGACCTCACAGGATCATCTCAGGATCTGTGGACCCCTCAGAATCCCCACCTTCCCTCCTCATAATCCTAGATTCTTCCACATCTTCTTCTTCATCTATTCTTTCTTCTCTTGCTCGAGGGCGAGCAAAATTCTAAGTTTAGTGTGGTAAAAGCATAAGCTTTTTGTTTTTCCATAACTATTGATGGTACCTAAAGCCAGAGAAACCTCAAAAAAAAAAAAGAGAAAAAGAAGAGAAAAGGGAAGACAAAAGCTTCCATAGCTCAGTGGTAGAATATTTGACTACAAATTAAGAGATCCCTGAGATACCTCAGGGGTATATTTTCCTCCACATAATTATTGGGAGCAACTGAGGATAAAAATACCAAAAATCACTAAGGAGGAGCAACAAAGACAAGGAAGAGACATAGAGGAGCTCAAAAGCACCATTGGTTCTTCAAGAAGAGAAAAATGCCATCCTCACTAAGGTGGACTCATTCCTTAATCTCCTTGTCTATTTATTTCTGTTTTTCGATTTTTGAGCTTTATGTTTATTTATATTTGTGTCTTACTACATGATCATTAGTGTCTAAGTGTCTATGCCTTAAAGTAAGTGAATATGAATCCATCACCTCTCTTAAATGAAAAATGTTTTAATTCAAAAGAACAAGAAGTACATGAGTTTTGAATTTATCCTTGAAATTAGTTTAATTATATTGATGTGGTGACAATACTTTTTGTTTTCTGAATGAATGCTTGAACAGTGCATATGTCTTTTGAAGTTGTTGTTTAAGAATGTTAAATATGTTGGCTCTTGAAAGAATGATGACAAGGAGACATGTTATTTGATAATCTGAAAAATTATAAAAATGATTCTTGAAGCAAGAAAAAGCAGCAAAGAACAAAGCTTGCAGAAAAAAAAAGAAGCGAAAAAAAAATAGAAAGAAAAAGCAAGCAGAAAAAGCCAAAAGCTCTTAAAACCAAAAGGCAAGAGCAAAAAGCCAATAGCCCTTAAAACCAAAAGGCAAGGGTAATAAAAAGGATCCCAAGGCTTTGAGCATCAGTGGATAGGAGGGCTTAAAGGAATAAAATCCTGGCCTAAGCGGCTAAACCAAGCTGTCCCTAACCATGTGCTTGTGGCGTGAAGGTGTCAAGTGAAAACTTGAGACTGAGCGGTTAAAGTCAAGGTCCAAAGCAAAAGAAGAATGTGCTTAAGAACCCTGGACACCTCTAATTGGGGACTTTAGCAAAGTTGAGTCACAATCTAAAAAGGTTCACCCAGTTATGTGTCTGTGGCATTTATGTATCCGGTGGTAATACTGGAAAACAAAGTGCTTAGGGCCACGGCCAAGACTCATAAAGTAGCTGTGTTCAAGAATCAACATACTGAACTAGGAGAATCAATAACACTATCTGAACTCTGAGTTACTATAGATGCCAATCATTCTGAACTTTAATGGATAAAGCGAGATACCAAAACTATTCAAGAGGCAAAAAGCTACAAGTCCCGCTCATCTGATTGGAGCTATGTTTCATTGATAGTTTGGAATTTATAGTATATTCTCTTCTTTTTATCCTATTTGATTTTCAGTTGCTTGGGGACAAGCAATAGTTTAAGTTTGGTGTTGTGATGAGCGGATAATTTATACGCTTTTTGGCATTGTTTTTAGTATGTTTTTAGTAGGATCTAGTTACTTTTAGGGATGTTTTTATTAGTTTTTATGCTAAATTTACATTTCTGGACTTTACTATGAGTTTGTGTGTTTTTCCGTGATTTCAGGTATTTTCTGGCTGAAATTGAGGGACTTGAGCAAAAATCAGATTCAGAGGTAGAAGAAGGACTGCTGATGCTGTTGGATTCTGACCTCCCTGCACTCAAAGTGGATTTTCTGGAGCTACAAAACTCAAAATGGCGCACTTCCAATTGCGTTGGAAATTAGACATCCAGGGCTTTCCAGCAATATATAATAGTCCATATTTTGGCCGAGTTTAGATGATGCAAAAGGGCGTTGAACGCCAGTTCTATGCTGCAGTCTGGAGTTAAACGCTAGTCTAAACCTTGTCTGTGGTATTCCGAGTAGGATTATGGGATTGAATGACTGTGACGAACTTCAAACTCGCGAGTGCTGGGCGTAGTGACAGACGCAAAAGGAGGGTGAATCCTATTCCAGTATGATCGAGAACCTCAGATGATTAGTCGTGCTGTGACAGAGCATTTGGACCTTTTTCACAAGGGGATGGGATGCAGCCATTGACCACGGTGATGCCTCTAGATGATTAGCCATGCAGTGACCGCGCATCGGACCATTTTCACAGAGAGGATGAAAAGTAGCCATTGACAACGGTGATGTCCTTACATAAAGCCAGCCATAGAAAGGAGTAAGACTGATTGGATGAAGATAGCAGGAAAGCAGAGGTTCAGAGGAACGAACGCATCTCTATATGCTTATCTGAAATTCCCACCAATAAATTACATAAGTATTTCTATCTTTATTTTCTGTTTATTTATTATTAATATTCGAAAACTCCATAACTATTTGATATCCGCCTGACTGAGATTTACAAGATGACCATAGCTTGCTTCATACCGACAATCTCTGTGGGATCGACCCTTACTCACGTAAGGTTTTATTACTTAGACGACCCAGTGCACTTGCTGGTTAGTTGTGCGAAGTTGTGAAGTTATGTTTTGACCATGGTTTTGTGCATCCGTTTTTGGTGCCATTGCCAGGGAAAGAACGAACAAATAATTTTACAAATCTAAATCTGAGTGATCACGATTTCGCATACCAATGACCATAGGATAGGTTGGAATGCATGATTGTATTAAAGGTTTAGTGTTCTTGATGATGATTGTTGATTTGGGTTGAGTATGAATTGGTGAATATTTTTATATGATAAAAATAGGATACTATATGATGATTTGATGCTAATGGATGAGGATTTTGAACGTGAACTTATGAATGCTAATAAATTGATGAATGTTGGGCCGGAAGCCGTGAATTGGGACCAGAGACCGTGAAATTGGGCCGGAGGCCGGAAGAAGGTAAGAAAGGTGAATGACGCTTGCATAAGCGATGATAATGATGATATTGAATTTATAAGAGTGATGCTTGTATGACTAATGATTTATGTGTGGCTTGAGTTGAAGAGAGTTAAGAGAGTTGACAATGAGAATTGATTAGGGATATTTTGGGACATAAATTGGATATTGAAATGTGACTTGATAAGGTTAGATATTGTCAAAAAGGCTTAGAGTTTTAGTATTGAGATATGAGATTGGTGAAAATAGAGGTTTGATAAGCTTTGTGAAAATCTGATTTTTGGCCAAATTTTGGCAAGCCATAACTTGACTTCCTGACTCCCAAATGATTTCAAACCTTTTTTTGTATAAAATCGGGTCTGTGAAGTTTACATCATTCGAAGAACGGATGAAAAATGATTTAAAACAAAACAGTTATGCGCGTTGGAAGTTTGAGGTTTTAAATTGAAATTCTGCAGATTTCATACTTAGCCAATTTTTTTGGCAAATGTCCTTGCATGCGTATGCATACAGGGGGCATACACATGCGTTCTATTCTGTCCAATGCGTATGCATATGCATACCTCTTGTATGCGTACACATACCCCTATTTTTCAGCAAATCATTATTTTGTGTTTTCAAGCCAATTTGTCCTCCTAACTCTATTTTCACACTGTTAGTTCTAAATTTGGGGTGTAAGCTTAGTAATAAAATAGAGTTAGGAAATTAAAGAAACTTGGAGATGAAGTAAAGGTTGAAAACGATGAGATTGGGGATGGCTGTGTGAGACCGAAATGGTCGAGATGTGTGTGTGGCCGAAACGGTCGAGATGTGTGTGTGGCCGGAATGGTTGAGATGACAAGGCTTGGGTGCGATCCCGCTTGCTTGTTAACTTGAAAACATATTCGGATGGCAAGTTAGGGACGGAAGTTCCCTCTCTTGTCGTGATGAGGAAGTGGGGATAGTGGAAAGGCACTATTCTTCGTATTGTTTCTCCACATTCTTCTCTGGTTACAAGGTGAAAAGGCACGCTCCTTCGATGTAGAAAAATACTCTCCTTCGTATCTCCTCTAGGAGAAGGTGGAAAGACACACTCCTTAGATGTGGAAAGGCACTCTCCTTCGTTTATGATCCTCCTGGAGAT
The DNA here is from genome assembly GCF_000816755.2 of Arachis ipaensis. NCBI lineage: Eukaryota > Viridiplantae > Streptophyta > Magnoliopsida > Fabales > Fabaceae > Arachis > Arachis ipaensis. Next base: position 18,917,011 of record NC_029787.2, read on the forward strand.
GTGCAACCTAGAGACCAATGTCTGGGTTAGCTATCAGATGTGTCGGGTTCTAGTAAAGTAACCGACATGTGAGCTCACAGTCAACAGGATAGACATTCATCATATGCATATGTGTGCTTTGTTTGCTATACATTAATTGGGAATGCCTAATTGATTATATTCTGCTAACTGTTGTAATTGTTACTTGAACTACTTATTTTCTACCTGTGCTTGTTTTATCTATTTGTTTGTCTATGTGAATTAGCGGAGATAAAGTAACGGAGGAAAGGTGAAACAGTTTAGTATTTAAATTAAGTTTAAGTTAGGTTGAATAACCCTTAGAAGATCACCCTTCTCTATGGTTGTTGTTTAGTATTTTAAGCCTTATAATCTGAGTGTCGGCGTTCTAGGATTGCCTTCGGCTTTCCCAGGACCTTATTTATTATATATGTAGGCACCTTAACCATACTGAGAACCCTCGGTTCTCATCCCATACAGTATTGTTTTTCAGATGCAGGTTGAGAAGCACCACTCTGTATTATGGAGACTCGGATAAAGTGAAGAACTCTTAGGACTCAGGGGCGTATTTTGTTTATATTTATGCAGGAATATAGATTCACCACCTTGTACTTTATGTTTGTCCCTCTTAGAGGTTGACTTGGAAAAACAGGTTGTCAGTTATCTGCTTTGGTTCATTTTGGGATTCTCATCTATATATGTATATATGTTTATATGCTCTGTCCGGTTTTAACTTCGCGAGCTGGGTCAGGAGCCTTGTTATCTATATCTTGAAACTCTCTTATCCTACTTCTTTACGTTCACGTTTACACGACAGACGCGCTATTCTGCTTATGCTTTCTTTTTAAACCTTCTTTAAAAAGGCTCCTAATTATAAAAATCTTTTTCAACTATGTTACATATATATAATTTTACTTTTAGAGGTCATAATACCTCACCACCTCTGTTTATGACTTAAGCATGAGACTCTGTGTGGTAGAGTGTTACATTATACTAGGTAACCAATGACTTTCTTGAACAACATGAACAATGAGCCTTAAAATTGGTCCAATTCAAGTAAAACACACTACATTCTAAATTATTCACCTAAATCTTAATATTAGAATAACCATCCGCACACCTAGTGAATTGAACATCCGAACACCTAGTGAATTGAACATCCGATATATCCATTGTTCACATTGTTTAATATTTTCATTATCTACCTATACTTTTTCAAAAATTAAAATATATCAAATTGTATGTTAACTATTTTAACAACAAATTTTTAAAATTAAAACCAAACCTAATGTTATCGTTTGTCAAACAGAAAAAGCTTCTTTTTTCTTAGTATTATTTTTCATTGTTTAGACACAAAAGAAAAATTATCCCCAATTTCAAAATCTAAATTTTATCTCCACTTCATTAAGCAACTCATAAAGAAAAGAAGCGAGGTTAGATTTTTTGTAGTTGTAGACGCCATTAACACTTACAAATCTGGGAGTTTTGCAGCGTTGGGCAAAAAACGGGTGATGAGGTTCTTTGGCAATCAAAGAAGCAAGAAGAATAGTGGGTAATCGGGTGGAAGATCCAAGCCTTTTGATGGTAGTATGCAATGGTCGTGATGGTTGTGCCAAGTGGAAGAGTTGAATGAGATTGGTGTTGGGAGTGAACACAATCAACACAAGATGATGAGGTTTGAAGATGAACCATATATGGTCAATATGGAGATAAGTTGTATGATTATTCTTGGATTCCAAATTAAGGATAAATGAATGAAATTAGGGTTAGTTTTAATTTTAAATTTTATTTAACAAATAAAATTTAATCTTTTTATTAATATATAACTTACAATTTGCTTAGATTTTAAATAAACATGTAATTAAGTTATTTAGACATATTTTTAAATTTAGTTTTTGATGGACACAATTACAGAAAGAAAAAAAGTTTAAACAATTAAGTAGGGATATTCGCAGCGTGATTTAATTTGGTTTTTTAAAAAAAGAGTCCCGTTACACATCCAAGCGATTTATGCAACCAAGCAACCAAGTCATTTAGTTTACGCTGCGCGAGGCTTCATCTTCTTTTTTTTCTCCTCCTCCTCATTCTTCTTCTTATCCTTCTCATTTTTCTTCATCTTTTTTTCATTATCGTCATTGTCACTACCACTATACTACCTCCTCCATCTCCTCTATTACCTCCATCTCCTCCATCTCCTCCTCTTTCTTTTTTTATTTGAATTTCTTTGATCTCTTCCTTCTTTTTCTTCTTCCTCCTCCATCAGTATTATCGTCATCACCAATAACACCAACATTTTGCTAACATATTTATTGATTCTGATTCTCGATGGTGACATCATTAAATAATTTCAGAACCGAAAATATTATCAAAACGAAATCATTGTATAATACCAAATGAACAAAAAATTATTCATTATATAAATTCGAATTCAGGAACATATGCGTCTCGAATGAACCGAAAATATTATCAAGATGAAACCATTGTATAATACCAAATGAACCAAAAATTATCCATTATATAAATTCGAATTCAGAAACACCTGCGTCTCGAATGCACTGAAAATATTATCAAAACAAAACCATTGTATAATACCAAATGAACCGAAAATTGTCCATTATATAAATTCGAATTCAAAAACAAGTCAATTTTGAACAGAAATACATCCAAATCAATTTTAGATCAGACAATGTCATCAATATGACGAAAATTCGATGATAACGATAACAATGATACATATTAGAAGAAGACAATGACAATAACAACGATGATGATGATGATGATGATGATGATGATGATGATGATGATGATGGACAAGAAGGATGAAAAGGAAGGAGGAGACGAAATTCCAATAAGAGGAGGTGTTGGTGGTGACGACGATAACGAAATTGAAAAATAATAAAAAAAAAGAGGATAAAAAGAAGAAGACGTAGCATCCATAGTGAAGAAGAAGAAAATGGGAAAAAGAAGCGCGTAATTCAATTCACTTGGATGAACTTAGATGTTAAAATTCCGATTCAATTTTATATTAATAGTGCAGTTCGGTTTAGTTCAATTTTTTACTAAGACCATCCGAACCAAATCAAACCAATTAAATTCGGTTTGATTCGATTAGAAATTTGTTCAGTTTTTCAATTAATTCAAACAAAAACTTGTTCTACTATTTCATAAAGTCTTAACACAAAATTATACAACACAATAACTAACATAAAAGTCTAGACACAATGAGGTTCAATGACAAAAAAATTACAACACGACAATTAAAGTCATGAAAAGGTCAATAGTCAATACAAAATTAGATAAAAACTAATTTTTCTTAAGACAAATTAGCGAAAGCTCAACAAATTAAAATCATTAAAAATTTTGTAAAATTAGTAGAAGTAGATGGAACAATAATCAACCTAACTCAGAAAAAATCAAGAAGCAAACAAAAAGCAAGAAGAGATTGAATCAGAAATAGAACCACACTACATTAGAAAGAACAAATAAAATCAGAACAAAAATAAATCAGAATAGAACAAATTCAACAAAATCAAAATCAAAAGTGCTAGTTAATTTCAGCTGTTGCATTTCTTCCACCTTTCACCTGCTTCCCCCGAATGTTTCCCCCAAATATGCTAGTTGATTTCAACCTATAAAAAAGCAAATCCATTCAAAACAGTGAAATTATAACAGAAATATAAAAATCTTCAAAATTCAGAATGAAAACAATAAATCATGATCAAGGAAATAGAATCATAAAAATATAAATTATAAAATCAAAATCATAACAACAAACTTACAAACAGAACATCAAGAATTAAAATCATAAAAACAGAAATTCAAAACAGAATTAAAAAAAAAAGTAAAAACCCTAATAGATAGAACAAAACATAAATAGAGCAAAAGAATAAATAGAACAAAAATCAAATCCTAAATCAGTGAATACCTGACTCGGAGGCTCTATTCTTGAGGACGACAGCATGGTAGACAATGGTGCCTGCCAGTGCGTGGAGGAGACGGCGGCTGTTGTGTGTGGAGACGAGAGGCAGCTCCTGGTATGTCAAGAGACACAGCATGGAGGAGACAACGAGGGAAGCGCGACGAGGAAGGGAGGGAGAGAAAGGACTGCGACGAGGACGACGGTGCTGTGACGAGTGGGAGGAGGAGTTCGATGCTGTGGAGGGTGCGAGGACGAGTTTGGCACTATGGAGTGTGGAGGGTAGGAGGTGGAGTTCAGTGCTGTGGAGGAGGAGTTAGGGTTTACTTTGTTAGTGACGCTAGGTTATATGCCCCAGGGGGATTGGTTTATTAGGTTTTCTAGTAAACCGATTAAATTCAGTTTGGTTAGAGTTTTCTCTAGCAGAACCAAAAATCGAACCAAATCGTAGAAAAACTGCAAAATGCCTTTTTTTTTCAGTTTTTGATTTGTTTGGCTTTCATTTTTTTAGTTCGGTTGATCGATTTTGTTCAGTTTAAATTGGTTTTGAACACACCTACAACTAAACATATAAATTAATGTTAATTTACTACTTGGTGTATTATTAGTAGTCTATATAATATGGGTATGCATATTTTCTCAAATATTAGAGTTTGAGAACAATCACCAAAAACTTAATATTCTCATTAAAGAAGATAACTTGATTATGTGCATTGAGTATTGTATTAAACCATTCACTGTTTCAAATAAAATGAGAATGAGAAAAGAACAAATAGGTCCCTGACCATTTTTTCTGCGGACATTTTTGTCCCCAAGGAATGAAAAATACATTCATATCCCTAACCCCTTCAAAATATGGACAAATTTACCCTTTTGTTGAAGTCACTCTGTTGGACCTGACAGAAAAGTCTGATGTGGCTTCTGTGGCGCTGACCTGTCCGTTACGGGATGACACGTGGCTTTGAGCTTTTAAAAACAGGACATATTAGTCCCCATGCACCAAAACGACGCCGTTTCACTACCTTCCCTCCAAACACACTTTAATTCCCTTATGCAATACGCAGTTTCACCTCAAAGCCAAACCCTCTGACTTATTGTCTCTTCTTTCTTTCAAATCTCAATCCTTAACAGTCGATCCTCTCGTTGCACGTGACATCAATTCATGCTTCAAATTCCTCGTTCCTTTCTCCCCGGAGCCTCGTCACCGAAAGCTCGCCTCCGCCACGCTCATCGGTTCCAACGGCAGAGAGAAAGATGACTGCCTCATCTGGTGGCCACCACAGCCCATCTTGGACCTCGCACGCCTTGCCATCGATTCCGGCGGTGACCCCTCAGCCATTCATTGCCTCCTCGATCCAAGCATCATTCTAGTCAGTTTTCTTTTTTTTAGCAACGGTTTCAATTTACACTCTCACGGTTGTTTATTTCAAATTAATTAATGACTGATTTTTGCTATAAGATAGGTTCCTGACGTTGAAGGATCACATCAAGATCGATGTCAACTCACTAGAACTCCCTATGGTAGGGTTTTCATTAATGAGGGTTGCTCAACAAAATGATTATACTTATTTTACATATATAGATAAGAGAATTACCATAATAGTATTATCATTCATGTTCAGTTTCTATAATAAATTGTAGGAATTGAATATGTATGTGAAGTTCTTGTTCAAGCTCATTGCTGCTCGAGCTCCATCTATTGGCTTCGATGTTGCTTTGAACCGCTTTGATCTCTTCCATGGGCACATGTTTCTAGCCTTTGACTCTGGTAGACTTGGTGTCTTGTATGTTCATACATTTCTCTCATATTGTCCTCTTTTTCATTCTTTGTTTGTGTTGGATGTGATTTATGTTTTTCCGAGTTAACGATGCAGCAATTTCATATGTCCTGTTTTAGTGTTGCATAAGGGAATTAAAGTGTGTTTGGAGGGAAGGTGGTGAAACAGCATCGTTTTGGTGCATGGGGACTAATATGTCCTATTTTCAAAAGCTCAAAGCCATATGTCATTCTGTAACGGATAGGTCAGCGCCACGAGAGCCACGGCAGACTTTTCCGTCGAGTCTAACGGAGTGACTTCAACGGAAGGGTAAATTTGTCCATATTTTGGAGGGGTCAGGGACATGAATGTATTTTCCATTCCTCGGGGACAAAAATGTCCGCAGAAGAAAAGATCAGGGACCTATTTGTCCTTTTCTCAATGAGAATTTATGTACACAACAAAATTAACATAATTGATCATGTTGAGTCAATATTTGGTTTCATATCTTGTAATTAGAGTTGGCAAAATGGGTTAGTCCGTCTTTTCCTGTCAAAGCCTGTCACCAACCCACCCTACCAAAGTGATATAGGATAAACTTGCTATTTCGCCCTGCCAAAGGACGGATGCCAGCCCGCCTTTTTTTTTCTTTTAACTTAAACCCTAAATCAAGACAAAAACTAGTAATTAAATTAATAATAATAATTTAGATTAAAAAATATCAGAAAATGAGAAAATAGAAGCAAGCAGAAACAGATCTAGCAGCAAGCCAGCAACAGATAAGAACAGATCAACAAAATCAAAAATAAGAAATGAAACAAATAATCAACATTTAAAATCAAAATTACTCTCAAAATTGAAACAGATCTATGACCCAAAAAATAAAAATTGAAATAGATCAAAAAATAGCAGGCTGGAGAAGGTGCGGGAGGCTCGTCGCTACTGATGCTTCACACTACCACTGCAAGGGGAGACCAATGCTGTTAGATAATGAAGTGAAGATGCTGCTACTAGTGCTGGACCTGACCCAAACATCATCGCTGCTTTCGGAGCTGCCAGAACAAACGTTGTCACTACTTGTATTGGAATCCTCTGATCTCCTGATGCTGGAACCCACAGAAGACGTCGTTGCGCTGCTGGAACCCTCTCCTGCTTGTATTGGAATGCTACTCTAAGCCAGGGATGAGGGAATCACCACTGTGCCTACTGCGAGAGAGAGGGAATGCGAGAGAGGGGGAATACGAGAGAGTGAGAGGCGAGAGTAAAGACTGAAGAGGGAGGGAGGCTATGTGTTTGAGTGTGTTTGAACACAATCTGATCTGATACATATTGCTCTTATTCCTTGTTATTTTTGAGTGTGTTCTTACTTCTTTTTTGTCTAGATACAAGCTTACTTTGAGAGATTCAAAAGGCAAAGAGAGTAATTCATACAAAAGCCGATTTCTATTTTGTTTGAGTGTTTAATTTCAAAAGTGTGCTGAGTTAGAGTGCACTTGGTTCCCTTTGACTAGGTTGTGTTAGCACCTAGGTGAGTTACTAAACTTGGGATAGCTTAGGTGAGTTACATGAGTGTGAGTCTTTTGGAATTGGTGGTTGTAATCTGGATTGATAATAGTGAAAATTCTACCATTGTTGTGGTGGAGACTGGACGTAGGTCACATTGCACTTCGTATTGTAAAAATTACTTGTCATTGTTGATTATGTCATGTAATATCCTTACTATTAGAATGTCACGCTTCCGACTGTGCCACTTTGACGAGGA
>NC_029787.2:18924471-18948249 GCF_000816755.2 Arachis ipaensis
GTATTATGTTGAGTTTAAATATATTTATTAATAAAATAAGAGCCTTTAACTCTCAAAACTGTATTGCTGTTTTCTTTAAAAAATAGAAAGTTCTTCTTCACTTTTTACAAACATACATATATAAAAAAAACTTCTCATTCAAGTAACTTAAATATTATAAACATACATATTATTACAATTCCTATCCCTCTTTGCAGAAACATAATAATAACAAAGGCAAGGTAAAAACTATAACTAATATATCCAAACAAAAAAAGCACAACTAAGAGCTCATCAAAAACTTCATAAGCTTCCTCGTCCGTCTTGAAAAGAGAAGTCTGTAGGAGGTGAGAACATCATCCTCACAAGTTCTCAATAGAGGGTTTAAGAATTGGCATAAGATAATACGTATGAAAAGAAGAATGGATTTCAAAAACAATGATCTTCGTTCTTCTTATGAATCTTTTTAAAAGTACGACATTTACTTATCCAAAATTAACATTCTCGTCAAGCTTTATAAGAATTCCAAATCAATTATCTTTCTATATATAACATTCCAATACACATCACAGGATCATGCCAACCAAACTTACCAATCCTGACCTCCAGCCCAATTATCATCAAATCTCGGCCCCGACCCAGCATATAATCAATTCCGGTCTCTGCCCCAACATACAACCAAACCACGGCCTATGCCCCAACATACAAGCAAACCACTGCCTCCGGCCTAACATGCAAGCAAACCACCATATTTCTAAACCAACAGTCACAATCACAAGTAATAAAGTTCGAACACAATCAAGAGCAAGCATGGCAATTAGCAGTTAAACAGAAATATTCACATAGGCAAACCAAATATAATATGCACACCCAAATAATTTCACATAGATACATATGATGCATGTCTGTCTTACTAGCCATGAACTCATGTGTCGATTATATTGCCAGTGTAACACCCTACCATTCATTGCCTTATGCTTAAGTCATAATTCAATAATAGTTTGGTGCTACGAATCAAGCTGGAATATAAATATTTATATATATAGAAAGGAATATTATACTAGAAGCCTGTGAAAAGATTTAAAACTCGAATGAAAGACAATTCGCCAATCGTTCACACTCGATAGTAAACATAAGTGTGTTGGGAAAATAGATAATCAAAAGCTCGACAGAAGAATAATAGTAAAGAGACATATATATATATATAAGTCGGCCCACGGAGATTAGACTGGCTAGAGTTACAACAGTAAAACAGCTAGACAGACAACCTAACTCTCTAAAATACATCATAAGCCTCTAAAGGCAGGTCTTTAAAACAAGAGCATAATATAAGAGTTTCTAAAAGAATGAGAGAGTCTAAAATTAAATTAGAATAAAAATCTTCTTCGTTGTCCTTCCAAATAAACCTCCTGCTCACTGAGAAATGCCAGGACCTGCATCTGAAATGTAATAATTTTCGAAACAGGTGAGAACATCATCCCTTACGGGTTTCTCAGCAGGGCAATAATTCCAAATAGATACTATGTAAAATCATATGAACCTACTAGGCAATCCTAATCTTCAATCACACAAGTCCAAGCCTAGGGTTCTTACTAATTTGATTCAAGGTAAATAAACTAAATCTCAACTATATTAGTGGTCTTTAAATCTCAATTTTCTCTTATATAAGTCATCATCTCTCTCAATAACATAGATACCCAACTGATTTAATAATCCAATATTAAAGTTTAGTTTTAAGATTATTAATTCATTCTCAATCTTTTCCACAATTCTCAAACCATCATCTCTCATCAAGAACAACCCTCAACATCACCACCATCAGCATAAGGGATCTCTCAGTTGTACAAACACATACAAGACAAAACAAAGAATACACATATAGAGAGTACAAGTAGAGCAATTAGATCAAATAGTAGAGATACGGTTATTCAGATAGACAAACCAAATACAAGATGCACACCCGAACAAATACACAAAAATGCAAATGATGCATACCTGTCCTATAGCCAATGAGCTCATCTGTCGGTTATACAGCTAAACCTGACATGTCCGATAGCTAACCCTGGACAGTCCCTCGGTGCGCACATCCCCAAAGCTCATATTCATATTCATTGATCAATATCCATTGGGGGGTTTATCCGGGAAGATATAAGTGCCGACCACATCTTGCGATGGAGGGTCAACAGTCTCAATTCCATCACCCAGAAAGCTCAAATACCAACTGAAAGCAAGCGGGACAAAACCACAATCCTTGAATCTACCCAGAAAGCTCAAATACCAACTGAGAGCAAGTAGGACAAAACTACAACCCTTGCATCTACCCCAAAAGCTCAAATACCAACTGAGAGCAAGCAGGACAAAACCACAATCCTTGCATCTACTCCAGAAGCTCAATTATCAATCAAACTCATTCTCATTATCCTCTCAAATCAATTCATCTTCATCATTCAATCATACAATCCTATTCTCGTTATTCTCTCAAATCAACTCAATCTCATTAATCAATCATATTATCTCGTTCTTATTGTCCTTTTGAATCAACTTAATCTCGTCATTCTCTTAAATCATCTCAATCTCATCACTCAATCATATATATTAACTCAATCTCATTATTCTCTCCAATCATTACATTAATACACATCTCTTCAATTTATAAACTCAACTCATTAGGTTCCATACTTATTCTCTCGACCCTCTATTACATCGGTTCTAGACTCATAACAAGGTTTACAGAGGTTTCACAGGCTAAAGGAATGGTTAAAAATCTTAAAAATACACTTTTGTAAATCAGGAGGTCTCGCGTACGCATGCATGTGGCTCGCGTACGCAAGGGTTGAAAATTTGGGTGTCACATATGCGAGCCTGTGTCCGCGTACACGAGCATTGAAAACAGCAGCCTTCTCTTGCATCGCATGCCACGTCCGCGTACGCGAGTATGCAATTTTGACACTCCCGGGTACGCATGCCCCCTTTCGCGTACGCGAGTGTTGCAAAATTGCAAAAAGCTATTAAGTGAAAATTTCAGTTTTTAAACCCAATTTTTAAACTCGCATATCTTTTTCTACAAAATTCATTTTTCAACCATTCTTGAACCATTGGAAAGATCATTGAATAAGTTTTCATAAAAAGTTTACTTTCATTAATTTTTCAACTCTGAGGGCCAAGTTACAACCCGCCAAAGTTGGCTAAAAATATGTTTTTACCAATTTCTCAAATACACCCCAAACACTTATTCAATAATTCTCAACCACTCGAAGCCTACTTCAACTCCTTCCCATTTTATTTAACACACTTTTTCTAATTCCTCATATTCATCAACAACACACAACATTCATATATCCGGTTTTCAAACCAAATTCAATGATGAATTCTCTCATTCTCATACAAACATTCACAACACTTACCTCAACTTACTACATAGGAGATTTTCTCACCCTATCACGACCTCCGGCCTAATTTACACATACTACAATATTCATACATTAAATTTTCAATTTAAAACATCAACATATACATATTCATTCTCAAGCAACATAACACCAACATATTTCACAATATCCAATTGCAACCATATCACATAGCACTTCTCAATTCATCTAATATCATTATTTTTACTCTCAATTTCATGTTAAAACGCATCAACCAACACAATACTCATACTAACCATTATTCAAATATATCAATAATTAATTTCATTCAACTTATCCTAGGGGTAATTAACCTAGGCTTTCACATACCCTTATATAATGCCTACTCAAAACTACCACTCGTACCTTAATGTCGCAATTCCAAGTTTCCAAGTTTTCCTTTTAAAGGTTCCACCAAGCCAAGCTTCCAATTACTCAATCTAACATCATATCATATGATTTAACACAATATTAGGGTTTTTATAAATTGATTAACCAAGAGGAAAAATGGTCCCTTACCTTTACCCATTGAAATTAGTGATTGATACCACCAAGAATATAATCTAGAGGACCCCTATAACATCAAAATCACCAAAAATAATCAACACCCAAATCAAAAATGTGCTTTCAACTTTGAATGAGAAACTAGGAATAAGATTTCGAGTTACTCACCAAAATATCTAGACAAAATTGAAGAGGAGAAGATAAGTTTCGTATAGCCGCAAACGACTCGTCAATCGGAGCTCCGTAGCAAAAGTTATGGGGGTTTGAAGGTGAGGGTGGCCAGGGTTTCCCTCTCTTTTCTCTCTAATTTTCTCTTGTCTGCCTCCCTCACTCTCTCTTGGACCCATTTTTGCCCGGTTCTCTTGTTTTATCTCGTTGACCTAATTTTGGGCCAAAATCTTTAAGATAAGTGTTTTAATTCGCACCTTAAATATTTTTATTTTTTCAAATTATAAACATTAATTCTCTAATTCTTTTTCGCTCTCATTTAATTTATTTATTAGTTGTCAATTAATTATTTAGTATTTTGCAGAATTTTATAGCCAGAATCCGACACATCCAGTAGCTAACCCGGACATAGAACACCACATCACGGAGCAAGTAGGACTAAACTACAACCCTTGCATCTTACCTGCTTAACCCGGAGCAAGTGGGACAAACCTCAACCCTTGCATCTTACCCATGTTGGTGTTTACAATCTCAACCCAAAACAAGTAGGACAAAACCACAATCCTTACATCTTACCCAGGTGTTTCAAATCTCAACCCGGAACAAGTGAGACAAAACCACAACCCTTGTATCTTACCCAGATGTTTCAAGTCTTTATCTCATTCGATCATAATCACAATTTAAATCTATCAATTTTACCAATCATATGATCAATCATAATCTCATCATTAACATAATCAAAATCAAGCATAATTGTAACACCCTAACTTTTAGCACCTCATGATCGTACTAAAAGTCCGAGTGCTACTTACCTCTAAACCTTTTTATTATATACTATCTTTATTTAATATTGAGCCTTCGCGAATACGAACCGAAACTTTAATTAAGAAAACAAACTTATTTCAAGATTCCCAAAAACAAATCCTACCCCTCTAAAAACTCTAACTAACAAGGCGAGGGGAAAACAAATCCTAACAACTCAACTTATAAACATATTCCTCTGTGCTCCCGTAACTTGACAATGAGCCTTTGCACCTGTAGCTGAAAGGGGTGGAGATAGGGGGTAAGAACTGGGAAGTTCTTAGTAGGGTTGGGGTTAGAAGTTAAGTTCATTTTGCCATTATTAACCGACCGCAACTAACAACAAAACACTTATAAGCATGAATAATAAAAGAACTCAGAAGTCAATCAGTCATGCAGCACACACACACAATCACAGAGTTACATAGCACAGAGATATGCGCAAACAAGCATGATGCATGTCTATTCCTATCGTAGGTAATGAGCTCATTTGTCGGTTTCGACCCGCACCCGACGCAATCCGACTCGCAAGTCAGATAAGGCGTTCCAGCGGCATAACCTCTGCAAGTTTTCACTTCTTGCAAGCGCTGATTCTCCAGCTGAAGCATGTGCCACTTTCTCCTGGAAGCCATTCAAAACATATCTCAAGAAAGAAGTTCGAAACAAAAATTTCTCTGCAAGCAATCAAGGAAGAGATGACTTCAAACTACTTTAGCACGAATAAGGAGTATACGTTTTCCTAAAACTTTACTTCTAACGTTCTCAAATCCCATGATTTACATTACCTATTACTTCTATCTCGTCTATGATAATCCATTAGTGTTTCCATATACATGAATCATTAGTATTAAGTTGGCCAGACCTAATACCATGAGAGATGCAACAGTCGACTAACAGAATTAATCAATAGACAATCATGCATTTGAAACTCAAACTCTTGTCAGTCGGACAAGTCCTATTGCATGACAAACACTCAGAGTATGCAATAAAGCATAGTCAGTCCATTCCCAAGGCTCTAACGGGAACGAACTGCTCTGATACCATAATGTAACACCCTAACTTTTAGCACCTCATGATCATACTAAAAGTCCGAGTGCTACTTACCTCTAAACCTTTTTATTATATACTATCTTTATTTAATATTGAGCCTTCGCGAATACGAACCGAAACTTTAATTAAGAAAACGAAAAGAGACTTTATTTTACGCCACTAAATCACAAAAGTATATATATTCACATAGTATTAAATACATAAACTTATTTCAAGATTCCCAAAAACAAATCCTACCCCTCTAAAAACTCTAACTAACAAGGCGAGGGGAAAACAAATCCTAACAACTCAACTTATAAACATATTCCTCTGTGCTCCCGTAACTTGACAATGAGCCTTTGCACCTGTAGCTGAAAGGGGTGGAGATAGGGAGTAAGAACTGGGAAGTTCTTAGTAAGGTTGGGGTTAGAAGTTAAGTTCATTTTGCCATTATTAACCGACCGCAACTAACAACAAAACACTTATAAGCATGAATAATAAAAGAACTCAGAAGTCAATCAGTCATGCAGCACACACACACAATCACAGAGTTACATAGCACAGAGATATGCGCAAACAAGCATGATGCATGTCTATTCCTATCGTAGGTAATGAGCTCATTTGTCGGTTTCGACCCGCACCCGACGCAATCCGACTCGCAAGTCAGATAAGGCATTCCAGCGGCATAACCTCTGCAAGTTTTCACTTCTTGCAGGCGCTGATTCTCCAGCTGAAGTATGCCGAACATGACCTCTGCAAGTACTTGCAGGCGCTGATTCTCTAGCTGAAGCATGTGCCACTTTCTCCTGGAAGTCATTCCATACACACAGGCGTCCCCGCACAATCATTCAAAAACAAAGCCCACGGCTTAACACTTTCACATCGGCACCATAACTATTTACTTTCCGTCACCCTCTCGTGACCTTTCAATCATTCTCATAAGTACACGTGCCGATTTATCTTCTCTTTTTCTTTTAAAACTAAAACCACATCTTTATGCCATTCTCCAAAATCTTTAAAATAATTAATAATCCAACCGACTCCAGCAGCAAAAATATTTCTTTAATAATTCAAAATCAGTTAATATATTTCTTAAAGCTTTTGAAAATTCCATTTCTTACTCCCAAAATAATCAAAGCATCCCAGCTAGTTGTTCATACATAACTGAATCAAAATTTCAAGCAAACAACAATAATTCAACAATAATTTAACATAAACTCATTCAAATTCAAGCAATAATCAACTAAATCAACATTCACTTATCAAACTCACATTTAATTATTATAAAGTTACCAAATCCTACCTCCATACAAAATCAAACTAACGGGACCTCCGGAGAAGTTTTCTGACCGAACTGCTGAAGAAGAAAACGTTAAGAATCGTCTGTGCCTCCTAAAACTCCAATTGACCGAACTCAAGGAAAAGAGGAGTTATGTCACCGTCAACTTCTACCGGATAAAAGTAACGCCAACATGTAGAAGAGGAGAACACGAACACTTTTACTGGATTAAATTTTTTATTAGAGTTATGGATCTCAAGAAATTAGAGCCGAAAACTCATGGTTTCCATGGAAGCTCATTCGGTCTTTCTTTCTTCTTTCTCCCAAGTTCACTCGGTGAATAATGAATAGAAGGAAAGATGATTGTGATAAGTGAAGTTTTGTGATGATTAAAGCATTATAGGTGTCATTAGTTAACAAGGAATGAAACATGTGTCATGATATTAACATATATATACATATATGTATTAATACAAACTACCCTAGGTTTTTCTTACTTTTTGTTTAATAATAAATTTTTATTTTGTCTACTAAAATAATTTTTAATAAATAATTCAAACTAATAGAATAAGTTATAATCAAATTAAATTTTAATAATAATAAAATTCTATTTAATTATTTTTGTTAGAAATAATTTTCTTAAAAACAAAATTCAACAAATATAATAACTCATAAATAGCTAATTATTTAATTTTTGAAAACTTGGGTCTTACAATAATCAATATCATAACCAACCCTACAATACCATGTAATCACATCAAACATAATCCAATCAAAATCAAAAGTGATTTCAACTCCATTCTCGAATTTCAGGCCTTTCCAAAGTCTCAAAACTCATTCTATTTCACCCATCGGATCTAAATACTTTAAATTCACTAAACTTTTTCAAAATATATCCTCTTTAATTAAATTTAATCAAACGAAACCCTTTTTAAATTAATTAAGTTTTTCCAAAACTAACTTCACTTTATTTTCGCTTAAAATGCCCCAAAACATAAATCCTTTCCAAAGTTAACCAAACTAAAATAAATTAAATCTCCAATTCATTTTCAATACTTTAGTTTTCTCAAAATTTACTCAAAAACATAGTCTTTAAACCAAAATTAATCAAACAAACACATTTTATTTTACCGATTAATTCCAATGATTTAAATTCATTTAAATGCTTATAAAAATTTTGGCAGCACTTCCTCTAAAACTCGAAATTTTGTTGTCCTTCAAGAGTCCTAACCAAACCATTTCTCAACCCTTTTCAACAGGTTCAAAACCAAATGATTCCCCAATAAAACACAAAATTCAGATTTTCAAATATCAAATCATTTTCGATGTCAAACCATTTCCACATACTAAGTCATTTTCCGATATCAAACCATTTTTAAATCAACTAATTTCAATTATCAAATCCTTTCCAAAACTCAAATAATTTTCAAATATCACTTCACTTCCAATAAATCAAGAAAACCAATTCAAGTAGGATTTCTAGCATTTGATACTTTCCAATCAACTTACAAAAACACATTTTATCAAACCAATTTCAATCCAACACTAAATCAAAGAATCAACATAACAATATTACAACAACCAATCAATTAACCAGATTATCCAACCTTCTCAAATAATCAATATACCCATCAAGGAAACAACTTCATTCATCCAGAATAGCTCAGTTTAATCCATAAGATTGAAAAAAACATAAAAAAATATTTTTTGCATTAATATCGATTTATAACAATTCTTGGAAATAAAATGAATTTTAAGAAAAGCCCCTACCTCGGATAGTCAAAACCCAAACGCTATAAAACGCGTCAAAACCCATCTTGCTCCCGACCTGCAATAGCAGCAGTTTTAATCGCGACATGCAATAACCGAAACTCAACCCTACGTTATTAAAACCTCAGAATCTTAACAACCCATAATAGAATACTAATTCTCAAGGGTTCTGGAACGAAAATGCTTACCGTAACTAAGGAAGAACAACTGAATCAGACAACAGCAGCTCCGGCGGTGACTCTGTTAATTTTATTTTTTTATTTAACTTTTGCATTTGTTTAAGGATCCCCACTTTACTTTCTCTCTCACTTTAAACTAGATTTTTTTTTTTACTTAGTGAAGAAAAGAGTGGAGACAAACATTTTAGTTATTTTGTACTTTGTATTTTCCAAGTATACATTTCTATATAGTTTTTTTGTTGATATTTTGTTTAGATTTCCAACTTGGATCATAAACTTTACCACTTAGTATATTAAGCTTTTAACTGAAATGTCTTACTTGCATGATAGGTGGTTGATGAAACAATTTTTTCATTGACTGGAGGATTTTGATTATATACAAGAAATGTATGTAACAACAGGGTTGTATTGAATTTCTATGGTATTTAGATTTTGATTCATAGAAGAAATATAGTTTCAATTCGAGTCATATCGGTCTTCTTCATCATTTGCAAGTAGTCCACCGAGTAGGTGTCATCAAGTTCTACTTCAAAAAATCGGGTTCTCTTGGACAACCAATCTCATTTAAGGACTCACCTGAACGGGAAGACACTGATGTTGAAGTTAAAGTTGATGAAGAAGGAGGAGATACTATCAATGTTGCAACCTCGCTTCATTTTCGCTTTCTGAGCTCAATTGCGGTTCCTTGGCATCTCCATATGGTTCACCGTTCTTCTTCATAAGATCGTATGCGCTTCTGTTGCGTGGTGAAATTTGAATGTTACCATAAAAAACGAAAGGAAATACTCTGATGATCTTATTAAGAGTTCAATTGGTTATGCTTTACATGCTATTGCAAGTCTCAAAGCAACTTCCTTTATCCTTGTTCAATAATAAGTGTATTTGTATTCTTAAAAGCTAAATTGGAAATTATGATTTTTTTACTTCAAGAAAATTGCATCCCTAAATCAGAACTTGTGGTGAAATGTTTGTGGATGGAGCAAATCACACTTTGTTTATTAGCATGTATTGTATTTTGGCTCCTTTGCTTTTTGTGTTTTGGTTCTACCATACCAACTAGCTACTTTTAATTTGTTGTGGAGGATATATGTATTTCTGATGTTAACTTCTTTCAGTGGACTAATATTTTGTAGTATATTTGTAGTATATAACTGAATATTATCCGTGTGATGACTATTCTTTTTTGGTGATACTATTGCATTGTTTCGTAAGAACAGATGCTAGAAACTTATTTTCGAATATCATTTTACATAATCTTCTTATGACAGGAAGTTAGACATTTTTCTAGAGCAAATAAATTTATGTGGTGAAAAAAAGCTTTTGTGGTCCAGTGCATTTGCACCTGCCAAACGTAGTAAATATTGTATTTGGAAGCGGAGGCATAGCTGAAGTGCACTTGGTTCGACTTTCGAAATTGGTTATAACTCAGTGAAGAATGAACTCATTGTGTGTGTGAGTGCATGACCAAAAAGATTCTTACACTATCAATCAATAAGGTTGTGGAGGTCGTCTAACAAAACAAACCTCGTTGTGAAAAAAGAAAGGGAAAAGGATTAATTTAATTATATATTTTTCAAACAAAATTATTCCTAAAAATAAATGGCATTGTATTGTGATGTAGGCAGAGCAAAACTGCAAAAGCCAGCAAGGCAGGGAAGCTAATAAAAATCAGCCTCCAATTTGTTGAACATTATTTGCTTATGGCAAAGTAGAGACAAAACTTAACTAACTTGAATTGATGACTTGATCAGCTCACTCGTCTACTTAGACATTGTCTACTTAAACAAATGTCTAAGTTCGAATTATGTATGTGGCCAATACATTAGCCAACTTATCTCTTTATATACATAGTACACAATTAGTTTGGATTGTAATTAGCGATTATGGCAATGAGAACAAAAAACACTTTAGTATACAATTTTCCTTCATGTCAAATATTTCACTAAGAATTTCTTTACACTATCCTAGATCAAGGGAAGGTAATGAATCCCCCCATGTTATCATACGGTTTGAGACACATGATCATATTCAGTTAATAATCTCCGTGTAGTGTAAACTAAGCATGTTATTACAATGAACACAATGAGCTTGAGTGAAGCTAAAGATTGAACAAACTATCTCACCTAGAAAAGACAAATGTGAACAAGAAAAGAGTTGTCTACAACCCAAAATTTGATACAAAAACTTATTGTATTTATGGAAGGCAAAGCATACAATAAAGATGATGCATCCAAAGTTTCTACATCAAAAGCTTTTTACCGTCGAAATTAATCAAAATCCAAACATGAATTTCATCCAGCCCTAGGGTTACCACCATTACAGCAGAGTAACAATCAGTCACCTGTCCACCATTCGCAAAATTGCACACGTCTTTCCTTGGCCAGGTTAGTCGACAAGCTCATTCACTTTTTCCGTTTTGGTTAGAAGCAACAAAATTGCGGATAACTTCCATGGCCAACTGATGAGCAGTCTTATTTTGAAGCTTTGCTAACCCATCCATTGCTTCGTACGTCTCCTTGTCGGCGAAGAGCCTAAGGTTGTATCGTGTTGGTGCCACTACTGGACCTTCCCATTTCTCGACATATTCTTTAAGCTTCTCAAATCCCTAGACAAAGAAAATGGTCACTTTGGCTAAACCCTACCTCTAAGCATAATAATCATTTGAAGATTAAAACAAAAGAAAACAAAAAAAAAAGTGCAAAGATGCAAACAGAAAGAGCACAATTTCAAAACTCACGATGCGGGCAGTGAAGTTGCCAAATGATTCTTTAGACTGGCGCTTTTGCTTCCAATAATAAAACAAAGGCTCCAAAACTTTTTCAAGGTCATGAACCTTCACCTTGTCCATGAAACTTTGAGCTAATGATGTTTGATTCTTGTTTCCTCCAAGCCAAATCTGTACCAGAAACGGGAAGAAAAACAGAGGTTAACAATGTTAACACGCTTACTTAATATGATAGTGTTTGCAAATTTCTGAAAGCCGTGATTGAAACCCTAAGTAGCATACCTGATAGCTGTTTGGACCATCACCAACCAGTCCAAGTTCGGCCATGTATGGCCTAGCACAACCATTAGGGCAGCCAGTTACCCTTACAACCACAGACTCGTTATACTTCAGACCAACCTGCACCCCACAGTCAAAGATCGTTAAATTACAATAACGCATACTATTTGGAGATCTTGATGAAAAAATATGACTTTCATTTGCCGCAATACCTTCTCAAACATGGTTCGAATCCGCTTAAGAATGTCTGGTATCCCTCGTTCAGCTTCAGTAATTGCCAGTGGACATAGTGGGAAAGCAGGGCATGCCATTGCCGTTAGATTGAGGGGGTCTACAAATCTAGGTTGCTGTACATGGAAAAACAGGTCATTATAGGCCAATAATGGAAAAATATATAAACTGGAAAACAGGAAGGAGACCAGATAAAGGAAAAGATAAAATGAAGAAATTTAAAGAGTATCCCATACCCTACTAATTATTAATTATGACCTCAAATGAATCGCAAGGTATAGTTCTTAAGCAATGTCAAATGGGATGTGTTTGCTAACAAATTTAGTTCAACAAAGAAAACAATAAGCTGTAGACAAATCTCACCAGAAGACCAACTTGAGCAAGAGTTGTTGTGATGGGACGCTTCCATGCAGCACGTATATCAGTCAAGATGATGTTCTGATTTGGAGTGATCCGGACATTCAAATTATACTTCTCAATAATCTCTCTGAGTGTTTTCTTCATCTTTCCACCAATGCGACCGTTATCAACATGAAGACCATAAAATAAACTACCATCACCCTGGAAGATGGCAGCAAATAAGGTCATGTTGCATAATGGAATGGAACTATATTCAAGCCAAAGATGTATCACCAAAGAATGAGTCAACTAAAGATTGTTTAACCACATGAAAAGAAGACATGGCTGTGTGAGAAAGAATTTATATACATATCTACAACTAAAGGAGGCAAGTAAAAAAAATCTACAAAGCACCATTTTTATCTGAAACAATTGTGTTTGTTACAAGATGCGATGCACAAAAGAAAACAAACTTCCATTGTATCTGCATCAGGTATTGGATCCATAACATAATTAAGAATGCCAAAATACTGTCCACCATGTGCATCAGCAAGCTATAATATGCAGCATACCTACACGCATACATAAAGATATCAATATTAGTCATTCATCTAGAGACTTAACCTGTTCATGCCACCCAAGATAACTTTTGAATTCCCACTCTGGCAATTTTCGGAAAGGTTCAAATTTCTTGCCATAATATTGCTCGACAGCACTTCTAAACTTTTCAATGCCCCAAGAGCTGATCAAATATTTCATTCTACTGTACTTGCGGTCATCTCTTCTCCCATTTTCCCGTTGTGTAACAACAATTGCTTTCACTGCATACAAAATATCCTCTTTTGGTACATAACCCAATGGTTCAGCCAAGCGGGGGAAGGTGGTCTCCAACCTGTGTGTTCTTCCCATTCCACCACCAACCTGCATGAGAAAAAGATGCCATGCCAGTTAGAACAATGGCAGGTAAACATTCATTTAAGTATAACTGCTTTTTAAATCCAACTTACATATATGTTGAACCCTTGAGGTTCCCCATCATCATCAGTAACAACAACAACACCAATGTCATTTGTAAGAATATCCACCGAGTTATCAGTAGGCACGGTAACTGCAATTTTGAATTTCCTTGGCAAGAACTGAGTCCCATAGATTGGCTCAGGTGAATCTGGGAAGTTCGTGCCATGAGAATTGTCATTTCGTGCCTGAACTACTTCAGGAGGTTCTGATGTCACAAACTTTTCCCCGTCGACCCAAATA
Source organism: Arachis ipaensis (assembly GCF_000816755.2). Lineage (NCBI taxonomy): Eukaryota > Viridiplantae > Streptophyta > Magnoliopsida > Fabales > Fabaceae > Arachis > Arachis ipaensis. Next base: position 18,938,419 of record NC_029787.2, read on the forward strand.
TCATAATAGAATCCAGACTGAGGAGTCAGAAGTGCAGCTATGTTTTCCGCAGTTTGTTGAGCAAAGAGATAATCTTTTCTCAAAATTGGAGCAGCAGGAGCAAGGACATTTCTATTTAGGTCACCACATGCTCCAAGAGTCGAGCCCATATTATGGATAATGGTACTCATTACTGTTTTAAGGTTCTTCTTGAGCACACCATGGAGCTGAAATGTTTGTCTGGTGGTCAAACGAAGCGTACCAATTCCAAACTGATCAGCAAGATCATCCATGGTCAAGTAGAGTTGGTTTGGAACTTTCCCACAAGGGTTCTTCGTACGCAGCATAAACGAGTAGGATCTTGTACCACGCTCGTCTCTGTTGTACTGCTGATAACTACCATGAAACTTGATCAATTGTGTGGCTGCTTCATTGATGTTAGGGGTATCCGTTAACAGATCCTCATTAAGAGGATACCTTATGAAATTACTTTGTTCTTTGAATATCTCAACTTTGCTTCGCTTCTCAGTGGCAGTTTCAGGCTTCCCCGACTATAAACAAGTTACAAGCACAACAAGTACAGAATCTGATCACGACAATATTCCACAATCCATAGTCTAATAAACCAGATTAATCGAATGATCCTTTGTTTCTTCTTCCTAATATTGCCTATTACATGTTTTTTCAGTTGAAGTAACTATGTTCATCAAAACGACTTCGGTTACAATCTTACAAAGTAATAGAATTTCACAACAACAAAAGAAAAAAAGGAGCAAAATGATTGACCAATCTCGAACATATTAAACAAGATACTAATAATCCCATACCAAAAAAGCAGCAATAAATTGGGAATTGATTAGCTGAAACCTCCAGCTCTCCAAACATTAATTATATTTTAAAAAGAATCAAGTAAAAGAAAGCTAGATTCACCACAAATGCTACAGCTTTTTTTAATTTAAAAAAAAATTCATTGCCCATAATTTCTCAAGTTCCAGACTGCAACAGTATAGCAAAAATGATTCTTTTGAAAAAAAATATAGTAAACTGAAAGAAAAAAGAGGAACAGGTAAAGTAAAGCAAGGTATGAGAAACAAACCGTGGAAACAGCACGTATGAGGGAGAAAGAGCGAGCGGGAGAAGGGAGAGTGAGGGCATTGCGAGTGAGAGAAGAAGCATAAGCAGGCCTCAATCCATGGAAGGTGGGAATCTGAGACCTGTGGTGGTCATTGAGAGCCACCGAGGTTGCAGCTCCTTGAAACGCCGTTGTCATCACTCAAAACGAAGAAGGGAGAATCAGCAGAACGAAAAGGAAAGAGGAGGTAATAGTCTTGAACAAGGTTCTGAAAATCGGACCAGTCATTGAACCCTTTTATAAACTAGTTCACTGGTCCAACCAGTTCAACCATGGTTCAATCGAAAAACATTTTATAATAAATAAATTATAAATAAACAGAATAAAAACATAATTATAATTTAATGTAAATCTTAAAATATCTTCCAAATTAAAAAGTATTACATCAACTAAAATGTTATGAATTCATCCAAATACAAACTCAAAAAGTGAAATAACAAAATTATAACAAATGCTTCTTGATCGATACTATCTTTTATAACTAAAAATATATATAAATTATCAATCAGACACAAATTATACAAGGGAGTCGTGAACTGAACAAAGACAAGAACAATTATATATTTATAACACAACAAGGTGACAAATTAACAAATTATAGCAAATTATAATAAAAAGAATGTGAACATGAACTAAAAATACAAGAACAAGACAATTAAAACACAGCAACAAATTGAGAAATATCTGAAAATCACCATTGCTGAAAATAATAATTTGATACGTGTATGCTCAAAGAATCAAAGGCTAAGCTTCGATACACATAGTGGTAGCTACCATCACTGGGAAAGTGAAGACCCCCGAACGAAAGGTTAATCACAGCTTAAAACAAAATTCACAATCCCCTCAAGTTGAAGCAGCAAGCAACTTGAAAAGGAAAGCACCAAAAACCAACTTCCAAATAAAAGATTCAGATCACCAATTCCAACAAGAAATAAAACCAAATTCCAAAAACAAAGAGATCTAAAACAGTGATGATTGGAGGAAAAAAACCACCAAAAATCACCTTCAAATAATAGACCATCACAGTAAAAAAAAGGACAACAGAACAACATCATAACAGAATCAACAAGAACATGATCAACGACCCTAAACCACAGTAATGACAACATAACAATCATAAACCATTAAAACAATCATCACAGTAAAAAGTACCTACCAGGGTACAGAGGTGAGAGAGCACGATGGAGGGCTGGAAGCGGCAAAACTGGAAAAGAGTTGGCCTGGAGCAGAGGAGGGAGGAGCACGGCGGAACTGGAGCAGAGGAGGGAGGAGCGCGGCGGAACTGGAGCAGAGGAGGCCTGGACGGAGGAACGACGCGAGACAAATTGCGACGGAGGAACAACGGCTGTGCGACGGAGGAAGGACGCGAGACGAGCACAGACGAGGCGCAGTGGGGACGGCGGCTTCGAGCAGATGCGACGATGGCGGTGACGCGGCGGTGGCTGGACGGAGCAGAACGGCAGAAGAGAAGATTTTGCTTTGCTGAGGAAATGAGGGTCGAAGGAAATGCTGAGAAGGTGCGATTGTCGAATGAGGAAGAAAATCGGACGGCGGCAGTCCTTGCGGCGGTGGTGGAGAAGGTAGGGTTTCAGGGTTTTCCTTTCTTTGATTTGTTTCAGAGTTTCCTTTATGGAAAGGAAGCACTCAATTAGTTGGTGTTGCGAGTCTCATATATTATTCCATGCGTGAAAAAAAGTTGAAGCCAAATTTGGTTTTGTCCTCTGCGTTGTGTTTGTGCGGTTGTGCCTCTCACAAAAACTTTTTTAGGGGGATTCAGACATTCAGTCGTTTTAATATTCAATCACGTGCACACTTCATTGCGTAACCTATCTTTTCGTTATGCTAAATAATAAAAATTAATGATTTTTTCTCACATTATTATTTATTTTATTTTATAACACGAAATAATACATAAAAATGTTAGTGTTGCAAGTGTGAGGAGTGTTGAAGTTAGTCCCACATCAAAGAAAGCATGGAAGAATGAGGAGTTTATAAGATGAGAGACCCATTAACTTGACACCTTAAGGTTTTGAGTTGGATGTGGTGTCGTGGTCCGGGCGGCGTGTCCCGCGGTGTTTTGCGGCGGTGTGATGGACGAATACTCGTGGTGGTGGAGGAGCTAGAAAGAGGGGGAGTTGATGCTTGATGTGAGGCTCACACTTGAGGGGGAGATTGTTAGTGTTGCAAGTGTGAGGAGTGTTGAAGTTAGTCCCACATCAAAGAAAGCATGGAAGAATGAGGAGTTTATAAGATGAGAGACCCATTAACTTGACACCTTAAGGTTTTGAGTTGGATGTGGTGTCTTCTCATCTTATGTTCTCTCACTTGATTCCTCCCCGAATTTTCCCCGGTTGTCGAGAGCTCCCCACGGTTGGCCCAACAAAAAATATATAAAGTTTTTTATTAAATAAAAATATATATAATAATTATCACTATAAATATTTTACAAAGTTATAATTAAAATTAAATTTTAATAATTTTTAATGTTATAAATATTAAAAATAATTAGTATTTGTCTTAATTAATTTAGATTAGTTGAGTAGTTATTTCACTAGTTTATTTAAGCAAGTATTAGAGTTTCGAATATTGTCTTATATATATAATAACTCAGCAAACCCTTAATAAATAGAATTCTAATCGATAGTAGATTAGTTCTCAACCTGCTTAATTAAAAAATATCATGAAAAAAATAGTACTTTTCTTTAAACTAGAATAATTTCTCATTAATAGCAATACTTATAAAGATTTGTCTTTGTTAAAATTTATCTGTAATAATTTTATTTATTGACATCATATTCATTATTGAAGTCAAAACAATATGATCAACGAATGTTACCTATTAAAATTTTATATTTTATCACATAATTTTCAAATGACTACTCTATTGTATAATATGATGTACAAAATAATTTTTTATTTTAAAATTAATTATGATTAGTGAGATAAAATTTAAAATAATTTGTTATTTTCTTACACAAATTTAAATTTGAATTCATCTCATCTTTTTTTAATTTCAATAATAAAAATAAATTAGTTAGGTGCAAAATATTTAGTATTTAATAATTTCAATAATTTAAATTTTAATGACAAAAAATTAGATTAGAAATTAATTATAACTTAATAATCGATAATATGTATATTATTATAGTATATAAATAATAATATCTAATGTATAATTTATTGAGAATTGATTTATTGTCTAAAATTTTTTATAAACTTTGTAATATATAAAAATAATAATCTCAATTTTTATTATTATTTAAGAAATTATTCATAATTTTTTTATTATATAATTATCTTAATTAATAAATTTTATTGTTGCTTTTTTACCAAAAGAATCATGTTTATATTATTTATATTTTTTCAATATTAATAAGTAAATAGGTATTTATACTATTATATTTATTGTCTTAGATAATAGCTTAAATTATTTATTTCGTATGTTAAATAATATAAATTATATTTTGTATACTAAATTCATTAATTTACCCATATAAGAGGAGAAAAATTATGAAATAAATTATATATTATAAAAATTAATTTACAAAAAATAAAAAATTATTTATCATATATAATAATCCTTGATATATGTAGTAGTGTCATGTATATATTAAAAGTATTTCGCATGCTGCACGGTTCTTCTTTGAAGAAGAAGAATAGAAGATGAATGAGCTGAGCTCATTTTATTTAAATGAAACGGTTGGGCCTACGGGCCCGGTTTGGGTCCGGCTCGACTGGTTCAGTCCGTTCGGTCCAACTTTGGGCCAAATTTTTTAAAATTGGTATCAAAATTCTCGTTTTGAAGAGCTCTATCCTATTTTGATATTAGGTTTACATTTTTAATTTTTCTAATTAAAATTCGATTTATTGACTAATTATTTACCGATTTTAGCGAGGTTTACAATATTTTATATTAGCTTTAACTAACTACATTGTCTATATTAATTAATTCTATTAAGAGATTGATTTTCACTTTTNNNNTAATGGAATATTTTTTTATTTATAATTTAAAACTTTAGTAATTGAAAAATAATGAGAATTTTATATGGTTTAATTTGAATATTGAGATTTTGAACTTTATTTTATGAATGACTGATGAGGGCCAAACGTCGGTTCAGAATTTTCTCAAAAGGAATTGCTTTGTCGATAGTATAGTTCCAAACCAGCAAATGACCCTTATCAAAGTTTAGAAAGATGTGTCACAATTCAAATCAATAAAAAACAGGAGTTTTAATTCTCGAGTCGTTTTTCTACGGAATTGCAGTCGGGTGTGCGTATCGTTGGCTATGAGAGAAAGAAAGAGAATTTTGATGACAATTAACAAGAATTGAAATAACAAGAAATTAAAGAGCAATTAGTTAAACATCAAAGGAAATTAAACTAAAAGCAATTAAAACAAAGAAAAGGAAGTTCAAATGGCCAAAAGGCTTGGCAAGAGTTGAGAGTCAAAGATCACTATCCTAGTCACTGACCACAAATATGACAATTATGAAGAGTTAATTCTACTTAGTCAACCCCTAACATTGGAGGTAAGTCAAGTAGTAGGTATAATCAATGTTCTGAAAACCGGTTCGAACCGACTGATCGAACCGGTCGAACCACGAACCGATCACAATGACGGTTCGGGAAATCATCAAAACCGTGAAATATGAAAACCAAAATTGAACCGATGAACCGGCCGGTAACCGGTCGGTCAAACCGAACCGTGATCCGGCCGATTTTTGGGCTGGGCACAAAACGCTGCCGTTTCAACGAATGAAACCCTAAATCAATGTTCTGAATCCCTATTCCCTAATTGTTGTTGCCTTCAGCCCTTCACAATTCTTCTCATCGAGCAAGGTTCTGAGAAGTGAGAACGCCATCGAACGCCATCACAGTCTCACACGGTCATACGGGTTCGGTGTCGAGCAGTCACCTCTGTCGCCGGCGTCACACAGTCACCTCCGTCGAGCTGTCTCGCAGTCACCTCCGTCGAGCTGTCACCTCCGTCGCGCAGTCACCTCCGTCGCGCAGTCACCTCCTTCGACCAGTGACCTCCGTCGCGCAGCAGCCGTCGATCGTTGGAGCTTGGAACGGCCACCTCCATCGCGCAGCAGGCGTCATCCCTTGAAGGTGCTCCACCACTGGTCAGTTCACTCGGTGTCGCTGTCTCCCAAGTCCCACTCTCCCTATTGTTGTATTGCATGTTCTGTCGAGCTTCCAGAATCCAGAGTTCCAGGTAACTTTTTTTTTAGTTATGAAGTTATGATTGTTTGATTGAATCATTGAATAACTGTTGCATGATGAACTCTGATACTCTGATAACTGTTGCCTCACTCTCACTCTCCCTGTTGCATGTTCTGTTGAAGCCGTGAAGGTGCCTTCGCTGTCTCCCACTCTTCCTGTTTTATTTTTCTTTGAACTGTGTATTGTGAAACTGTGAACTGATTCAACATTCAACTGATTGGAGGGAGCTAAACTGTACTGTGATTATTGATTAGTGATTACTGAAACTGAACTGTGATTCAACATGATGAACACCGAAACTGTATTGGATTGTATTGTTATTGCTCTGTTGTGTCTGTTCTGAAACTGATTAGTGATTTTCTGAATGTGAAATCAATCAAAGAAATTGATTTTGTGTTGTCGAAATTATTGCTAAAATGGGTTTGTTACTCTGCTGCTGCTGTTTTTTAATTTATGAGTATACTGTTTTTTAATTTTTGTTGATAGATTTATTTATTTCAGAGTTTAGGGTGATTATTTGTTGCTGTGTTTTAATTTTAAACCAAATTGATGCTTTCAAAAAATTAACAAACAGCATATGTCCCATGTTATTGATTTAGAGCAAGGAAATCATGAAGATGATGCTGTTGTTTGAGGTCTTGGGAGTGCTGTTGATGATGGTAGTGTATTTCTCTTATGCAGAAGACAGTGGTTCAAGCCACTCTCATTTCTAATATTTTTTACTTCATTCTTTAACTGCAAAATTTGGTTTCTGATGCTTTTTAATACTAAATTTGATTGATTCTGTGGATATTTAGACACCCTTTTATTTATGATTCATGGAATTGAGAATTGGATTGTTTGGTACTGCTCTATCTGTATACTAGTTCTATGTCTTAGTGTTGAGTTTCACAAATATTCTTAATACTTACAGCTGTGGTTTTCTTCTTGAATGAAATTTTATTTTTCCAAATGAAATCATAGAGGATTAGGATTGTGGATTTTTTAATTGAGTAATGAATGTAAAGCTGAAGATGAGATGACAAAAGTGCTTGGAAACATATATTTTAAGAGAGTTTAAAATTTTTTTTTGAGTTTATAAATTGATAAGATCATATAGTTTTAGTGTGTTTATATATATTTTATTTATTATTTCATTATAAAACGGTTTTTTTGGTTCAACCACGGTCGAACCGGTTGAACCTAAAAACCAGTGAATCAGTAGCCAGAACGGTTTGATGACCGGTTCGATTTTCAGAACTTTGGGTATAATTGATCTCAATTCACAAATCCTAACCAACTCACTAATTAGATTGAGTGAAAAGATGGAGTTAGTGAAAATCAAATTAACTAACAACCCTAAATTACCAATCAATATTGGATATCAATGACTCAAGGTCACCTAAGTACTCAATCCCATTCCAAGAATGCAAAATCCTACTCTAAAACTAAGAAGACATTTTGTCAAACACTTGGAATGCATAAAAGTAAAATATGGTAAATTACAAGAATTATAAAATCTATAACTACCAAAGCAAGAAATCAATATCAACAGCTTAAACAAGCACATATAAACATGAAAATATCAAATTGTATTAATAGAAAATCAAAATTCACAAGGTTCATCAAATAACAAAATGGAAGAAAGCAAACTAACACCAAAGTCTAAGAGAAAACTATAATTAAACAAGACTAACACTTAAACTAATAAGGAATTATGTAAAACCTAAGGGATTCTAGAGAGAAGTTAGAGCTTCTCTCTCTAGAATCCCACTAAACTTCAACAAACAATGTGTAAAATGGTAAATGTATGAGTGTGTATTCATCCTCCATCATCTTGGCACCAAAAAAATTTTAGAATATGACAAATATGGAGGTAAAAACGGTGTTTTGTTGGAATATTGATATTTGAAATGTGTTATAATATTATAGATGTATAAAAAAGAGTGTTCAACACGTATCTTGTATGTTGCCAGGATATTGACACGTGTCCAACACGCACCCTGCGTATTGACAGGATGATGACACGTGTCCAACACGCATCCTGCGTGTTGCCAGAGTGATGGCACGTGTCCAACACGCATCCTGCATGTTACAACACGTACCCTGCGTATTGACTCTCCACCTGCAAAATTCACCCACCTATAATTACACCAAATAACCCCATTTTAAAAAAAAAATACCAATATTTTTTTCATATAAAAAAATAGCCGCAATTGAGGGCCTTTTGGAAGCCCGAAACGAGAAAACATGTGTTTCGTTAATCTAGGCACGTGGAGGTTTTCTGCTCACACGGAAAATGCTCGCGCATGCGAGAGAATACTTTTCACGCGAGAAATTCACACACGTGAGAAAAACTCGCCCACGTGAGATTGATTGAATTTTGGGTCGAAGACTGTGATTGATTGAATTTGGGCCGGAGGCCATTATTTGATGAGTTCTTGATAAGCTTGGTGGTATTGATATGTTGTGATATGTTATCGAGATTGAAATATTGCAAATGAGATATGAAATTGGATTGCGAAAACTGATTGATTTTTATTTTTACAAGGAATGATACAAATTGATCATGGTAGTAGTTAAGAATGAAACAGATGGTTAGAGAATGAATTCATAAAACAAGTAATGATCACAGTTGTAAAATGAACTTTTTTTATATATATCTTTTTATGACTATTTTAAAAATCTTTTAATAAGACTGTGTCTGTAGGTTTTCAACCCGGCCCCTATAGCCTTATCTTTTTCAGGAAAACGAATGAGAAGCCTACGAAGATTTTTTTTGAGTATTTCAGTTGTGCTGTATCTGTTTTAATATCTTAGTTATTATTTTGTCTCACTATTATTATTATATTTGTAAAGAGTGATATACGAGTTATAATGATATATATATGAAGTGTTTGATGAATTTTTATGTGTATATTTGTAAAAAGAATGAAAAAGTACTTTCCATTTTTTTACAGAAAAAGTAATACGATTTTCAGTTAAAGACTTCTATTTGTTATCTATATATAAAAATTGTCGTAATATCTTTGTTATCAGAGTGGCGCAGCTAGAAATATAATATTCTGGTAGTAACAGTATTACATATATTATAGAGTACGACAAACTTTTAATAGGCGGTATTAAATCTAAACAAAGAATTTTTAAATAAAAATATACTTTTTTGCAATAAAACACAAAATATTATTTAAACATTCTAAAGAGTAAAACAACAAAAAAAAAAAAATGAGGAGTGTTAAATAATAAATGAAAACTTAAAATTATAGGTAAGCAAATTAAAATCATGATGTGATTTGCAGGAAAAATTCACGTTATTCATACAATCGCGTAATTGAAAAATCAAATTACAATAAAAAATTAAGTTTAATATAATAATAGCAAAATTTTAAAGCTAATGTAAAACATTATTGTTTTCATGGAAAAAAACTTATTAATAATTTAAATTAACGTTAGCATATATTAATATAATAGCAATAGGTTCACTATGTTAGGCTAAATAAATTGAAACAAAAATG
>NC_029787.2:18948353-18949343 GCF_000816755.2 Arachis ipaensis
AATTTATTAGTTTTTTTTTTTCATAAACTACTTTTACAAATCATATATGATGATCTGACGGGTATGATTTGCAAGCGTGTGTGGCACATAAATATCTAAGCAAATAGTGTGTTACTGTGTTATATGTGGCGGGTGGCACCTATATAAAAAGTGAGAATCATGGATCATCAACCTTGAACCTGGACGGAATCTAAATAAAATAAAATTAGTGCAAATGGCAGCCGCAGTAGTCAAATACAAATTGAAGATTATCATTATCATCATTTTAGTATAGTTATAAAGAGAGATTTGTGCTCCGCTACTTAATAATAATATAATAACAGTGTGTGTATATATTTTTCTTATATTTTGTCACACAATTTATAATTTTTGTAATAAGATTTCTTATAACATTTTTTTATTTGTCATACACATGCATGGACATTAACACATATGAAGGAAGGGGGATGAAATGGAATTTTTTTCCATAAAAACAGAATGAATTTATGTCCAGAATACCGTATTTCTTTTTACTTTGAAGAATAAGTTCAGTTTGTTGGTCCCATATTTTTTGTTTTATTTGGTGGACCAAAAAGTCATTACATAAAAGTGTCTTTTACAGTTTGGGCTTGAGCCCACCACTTTTGATAAAATTTGGACCCACTTTACTTTGTTACAATATCTCCACTTTTGAAATGGAGCTTATCCAGACCGAAAACGAAAAATAAATGGACCCTATCTTTTGAGTGGAAGAAAAAATCTAGTGGTTGTATGTTTCTGTAATTGCACCATAAATTACGCGATAGATGTTAGATATTGAAATGACTGCTTGTATAATGCTCACAATAAAAATATGAATAAGTGGGTCTATGCTATTAAAAAAAAATCCTAGGGGAGAGATTATATGCTATAAAGCGAGATTTGTTATGGCTAAAGGCTTGTCTTAATGGCAAACACATTTTTCTCTTAAAAGTTAAAAGTTAAAATTGTCGCATGGGTTCGAATCTCCTG
>NC_029787.2:18949589-18962976 GCF_000816755.2 Arachis ipaensis
TAGAACGAGGGTGAGTATGATAAAGTTTATAGTAGTCAAGTTATTCGATTGACCATTGTGAGAGTTAGTTATTATAACTCTAGACTTAACACACAGATGGATTATGAGACAGTTTATTTTCGATAACGTCTATTTAATTGGCAAATGAATATTTAGTATATATGCATAATTGCATATGGTCCAACCTCCAAGTTTTCTTGATTCAAATACTGCTCTTGTATGTAACCTAGGAGTTTCTGGAGTATTTTCTTAATGATGTGTCATATGCATCATTTGTGATGAGTATTTGGTAGAAATTTTTTAATTTCACTAAACATGGCCTTGCATTGGTTTGTGATAATGCCATGTAGCATGATTTCCGTATATTTCACCCAATACGTAAGTACCTATTTAAAGTTTGGAATCTCCTCATTTTCTAGTAAAACACGATAAAAAAGAATAGACTTCTCTCATGGTGATTAACATTGACAAAAAATACAAATGATAGTCCAAATTTATAACAAAATCAACCACCAGTAAAAAAATAACACAATTAAAAAATTAAAGTGTGTTAATGAATGAAATTAAAACATAAACAAAAATACACGTACTTATTTATTTTGTATACGGTATCAAAAGATATCACATCGTTAAAATATTCATATGATACTTTGCACCTAGTATTTATTTAGAGTGTACTTTTTAACTTGTAACTCTCATCAACATCTATTGCATAAAAGAAGTTCGGGTTGATATCTTTCATTCACAAGAAACACTTTAACATTTCTTTCTCGTCAGCATTATCATCAGTAGAATGAAGTTTGCTTGCAATGTAATTCGTCATATCCTTTTCTAAAAAACTCAAGTTTGAAGAACCACCCAATTCATTAGTGAGTGCGAGGTAAGTGTTGTTGGGTTGTATGTCAGCCTCACCATGATCCTCAATGACACACTTAGCATGGATGGTAAGCTCTCTGTACTCATGGTATTGGATTGATTTTTTAGAAGAACAAGAATAAAATGCCTCAGTTTTAACATCGACACCATCCAATTTTTCTTTTTTCTGTCAAACATGACATACATTCTTGCTTTACATTTCGTAGCTGTTATTTTATTTGCTCGAATTGCTGCCCTCACACGAGACGTGCGATAACCTTCTTTATTACAATGAATTGATTGGTTAATTGATATCTTTTGTTCTTTGTTTATCTTGTCAAAATTTTTATTTCTGACTTTAATAACAAACCTTACTTTTTTGTGCATAATTCATGTGCTTACTCCAGCGGATCGAAACACATTCCTACGATTAGGATTTTCTCTTCACGAATATTAGTGTGATCAGGTATCTGTAAAATAATTCAAACACATAAATGAGTGCTTTTGAGACTATAAGCTATTTTTCAAGTGTTCCTCTGTGTAATTACAATAATAAATTAAAATTCACATGTTATGAATCACCTCCGTATCATCATTGACCGACTCAATAATGTCTGTAACTTTTTGCACATACAATCTAATCAAATTATAATTACTCTATTAATAATATCCAACCCGTAGCAAAAGAACACCGAAAAGCCACAACACAAGAAACATCCAACATATATTTGAAAAATACAAAGAAAAAAAATCCAAACATTAAAATCGAACATAAAAAATACAAGTAAATAGAAACATCATGTAAAACCCAGTAAATTAATAAATAATTAACTAATAAATTAATTATGAGTCAGAGAAATTAGAAAATTAAATTTTATAATTTGAAGAAGTACAAATATTTAAAATACGAATTAAAACACTATTTTTGAAAAATTTGGCCCGAAATTGGGCTAACGGGCCGAATCGGACTCGCATTGGGCCCAAGATCCAACATATATATAACCCAGTTCAGCCACACCTTCCCTTCATTTACACCATTCACACTGAGAAAGGAAATTTGGGGAAGAACCCTAAGCTAACTCCACTTCCGATTTCAATATTTCGTAATTTTTACTTCAGAGTTCCGATCGTCGCACCGTTTGCGGCTACACGACCACCTCGTCGAGTTCTTCAAATCCATCCAAACTAAGTGAAATTCAAAATTTTTCACCCAGATCTTACCTCTCTTCAATTTTTGCATTTTGGTTCATGGGTATTGAGAATTATGTAATTTTGATGGCTAAGGGATACTCTAGTGCGAGATATAGCTGGGTTTCATCCAATTGTTCAGTGGTTAAAGGTGAGGAACTTGTATCCCCTTTGAATTCTTTGATTTTATAAAGTTTAGGTATTGAAATTGTTGTTATGTATGAAATTCTATGGAATTAGATAAAATTCATGTGTTGAAGTCAAATTGGCAAAGTGGTGTACTTAGAACTAAACTCTGGTGGTTGGAAGCTTGTCAAGTGGGCTTTAGATGCTTGGAAACTTGTGAAAATAAGGTCTTGAGGTGTTTTAGTGCTTGGGAGAAAATCGGCTAAGGTATGATTTTGGTTTCCTGTAGTTAATATATAATGTTGCGTGAAAACATAAGCTAGTTGCTATAAGATAGGCTTGAATGCTCTAAATTGTTGGAATTTGGGGGATTAAAATTGTATAAATGCGATGTTGATGATGATTGGAGAATTTGGTAGAAATATGTATGAAAATTATTGGAATGAATTGATGAATTTAAGTGTTGAAGTGATTGTGAAATAAATAATGAGTATGTGATATTGTGTAGGAATAATTTGTGTTGATTTGGTTATGGTTTGGTTGATTTTGGATTGAGAATTTTGGAAAACTAGAGGATTTGAACTTTTGGTAAAAACTGAATTTTTGACCAACTTTGGCGGGCCATAACTTAGCTTCCGAACCCCAAATCTTGTGAAACTTATTTTGAATAAAAGTTAGGTCCGTGAAGTTTATAACATTCGAAGAATGGACTGAAAAACTATTTTTTTAATTTATCAGCTTTTTAAAGTTCTGTCATCCATGCGTACGTAGAAGGCTCTATGCGTACGCGGGTATTGGGCTCTGCCCACACCCTCGCGTATGCGGAGGAGGGTTGTGTACGTGACTTTGGGCATTTTGACAAGCTCGCATACGCGAAACCCTGTTTTGGCTGAAATGAAATTTTTGTGTTTTCGATCATTCCTCTAACTGTTCAAACCTCTGTAATCTCTGTTTAAGGTCCGATAGCTAGTTTTTAGGCTTCGAAATGAGAGCAAACCTATTGAGGGTGTTAGTTTGATATTGAGGAGATCTGTATTAAGTGTAATAAAAGGAATGATGCTAATTGATGATGAATTGAGGATGATGAGTATGATTATGATATTGAGAAAAGATAATGATTAATGATATTTAAGACTATCAATGAAGTGGAGTAAGATGGAGGATGAACTTGATAATGAAATTGAATTTGATTGAGATATATCACCGGGTAAGATGTAGTGGTGTTGTCCACTTGCTCTGGTTATATGTTAAGATACCAGGTAAGATGTAGTAGCGTTGTCCACTTACTCTAGGTAAAGGTTCAAGACACTGGGTAAGACGCAAGGGTTGAGTTTTGTCACTCTTGCTCTGGGTTGAGATTTATAACACCGCCTAGGTAAGAGGCAATGGTGAGGTTGTTTCCCTTGCTTCGGGTTACGCGGGTAAGATGCAAGGGTTACAATTTTGTCCCACTCGCTTCGTGTTGTGGTGTTTCTGTTCAGGGTTCGCTACCGGACATGTCGGATTTGGCTATATAACTGACAGATGAGACTCATCGGCCATAGGGTTGACATGCATCATATGCACTTGTATGTTTTGTTTGAGTATGCATTTGTTTTGGCTTGCCTAATTGCTTATCTGTAATTAACTACTACTTGTTCTATTTGCTGTATCTATTTCATATTTGTGTTTTTTTCTTGTCTGCCTTGCTTGTATTTGCTTCTGAGAGATCCCTTTGCAGGTGAAGGATGCGCTGAGGGTTGTTCTACTTGGTGATTTGAAGGTTTGCAGAGAACAAAAAAACGAAGAGTTAGATTAAAATCCTTAGATATAGTCACCTTATATTTGGTTTGTGGGAACTCTGGATTTGATATAGGTTAGAGATTTCGGAATGCCTCTGACTTTTTGGGACCTTATGTATTATCTATATGGGCACCTTTACCATACTGAGAACCCTTGGTTCTCATTCAATACATATTCTGTTATTTTTTAGATACAAGACATGAGGCACCTATATATATATACTCTGGCCGGCCTTAGTTTCGCAGGTCGTGTAAACTCCGGTTAAATTAGTGGGTAATTAGTCAATAAATTAGTTTTTAATAAGAAAGATTAGAAACACGAGTATTATATCAAATTAGGATAGAGCTCATCGAAACGAGAATTTTGACACCAATTTCGAAGAAAACGGTCCAAAATTAGACTGAACGGGCCAAACCAGTTGAATCGAACCTGAACCGGGCTGTCAGTCCAACCGGACCAACTCATTAAATGAAGCCAAACTCCTTTCTCTTCCTCATTCGGCTGAAGCAACATGAAATGCTTCCAGGGAAGAGAGAAAGCTCCTGTAACCCTTACGGTGAACTCCGGACGTCGTAACTTCTCCGTCCGAGCTCCAATTGCCGCACCGTTTGTGGCTACGCGTTCACCGCGTCGAGCTTTACGTTTCTACTGGAATAATTTTATAGGTAACTTGCTATTTCTCCTCAGCCTCTTATTTCCCCCAATTTTCAAATTTTGAGTGGGAATGTTGAATTTCTTTGATTTATGATGTTTTAGGATCCAATTAGCTTGAGAAAAACATTCACTCTTGCTTATGTGAAGCTTGGGTAAGGTGAGAATACGATAATTCTATTTTAATTTCATTGAATTTGAGCTTTGAGTATTAAATTGGATATATATGTGTTATAAATATGTATTAGGTTGTGAATAAATAATTGGAGCTTGAAATTGTGAATAATGGAACTTGGAGGAAGCTGATTAGTTGAGTTTTGAAGGGCTGCCTTGGGTTTAAATAATTTGCTTTGGTCGCTACATGGAATCGGACAAGGTATGGTTTAGGTTTCTTGCATTTAATATATAATGTTCTGTGAAGACTTAGGCTAGATGACTATAGGATAAGCTGAATTGCAACGGGATGGTATAATGCTTAGTATACTTGATATCTAAGATGTGGTTTAATTGTGTAGTAGAGATGGTTATTATGTGGACATTTTAATGAGATATGAGTAATGAGATATGGCTAAGTTGATGATTTTATAGATTACATGCATATTGGTTGTAGGCTTGATGGTTTTGTTGATGGTTGGTGGTTGATGAATGGTGTAAGTATAGTTGAGTTTTATTATTAGTTTGGTTGTGAGACTTGGCTTGTATATATACAATTGTTGATGGTGGTTTTGGCTTGTGTATATGTGATAATTGTGGGTGTGAAGTTGATGAGCGGATAATTTATACGCTTTTTGGCAGTGTTTTTACATAGTTTTTAGTATGATTTAGTTAGTTTTTAGTATATTTTTATTAGTTTTTAAATAAAATTCACATTTCTGGACTTTACTATGAGTTTGTGTATTTTTCTGTGATTTCAGGTATTTTCTGGCTGTTTTACATGGTTTTCAGTATGATTTAGTTAGTTTTTAGTATATTTTTATTAGTTTTTAAATAAAATTCACATTTCTGGACTTTACTATGAGTTTGTGTATTTTTCTGTGATTTCAGGTATTTTCTGGCTGAAATTGAGGGACTTGAGCAAAAATCAGATTCAGAGGTTGAAGAAGGACTGCAGATGCTGTTGGATTCTAACCTCCCTGCACTCAAAGTGGATTTTCTGGAGCTACAGAACTCCAAATGGTGCATTCTCAATTGCGTTGGAAAGTAGACATCCAAAGCTTTCCAGAAATATATAATAGTTCATACTTTGTTCGAGTTTAGATGACGTAAACTGGCGTTCAACGACAGCTTTCTGCCCTATTCTGGAGTTAAACGCCAGAAACAGGTTGCAAAGTGGAGTTAAACGCCAGAAACAGGTTACAAACTGGCGTTCAACTCCAAGAGAAGTCTCTACACGTGTAAAGCTCAATGCTTAGTCCAAGCACACACCAAGTGGGCCCCGGAAGTGAATTTCTGCATCATTTACTCATTTCTGTAACCCTAGTAACTAGTTTAGTATAAATAGAACTTTTTACTATTGTATTCAGAGCTTTTGGATCTGATCTTTGATCAGTTTTATGCTATCTTAGACCTTTATGGGGGCTGGCCATTCGGCCATGCCTGGACCATTATCACTTATGTATTTTCAACGGTAGAGTTTCTACACACCATAGATTAAGGTGTGGAGCTCTGCTATTCCTCATGAATTAATGCGAAGTACTATTGTTTTTCTATTCAATTCAAGCTTATTCCTATTCTAAGATATTCATTCGCACCCAAGAACATGATGAATGTGATGATTATGTGACGCTCATCACCATTCTCACCTATGAACGCGTACCTGACAACCACTTCCGTTCTACATGAAGATGAGATAGAATGAGTATCTCTTAGGTATCTAATACAGGGGACCGAGTCCGAGATATTAGAGTCTTCGTGGTATAAGTTAGAACCCATGGACGGCCATTCCTGAGATCCGAAAAGTCTAAACCTTGTCTGTGGTATTCCGAGTAGGATCTGGGAAGGGATGGCTGTGACGAGCTTCAAACTCGCGAGTGCTGGGCGTAGTGACAGATGCAAAAGGATAGTAAATCCTATTCCAGTATGATCGAGAACCGACAGATGATTAGCCATGCAGTGACAGCGCATTGGACCATTTTCACAGAGAGGACGGGATGTAGCCATTGACAACGGTGACGCCTAACATACAGCTTGCCATGGAAAGGAGTATGAAGGATTGGATGAAGACAGCAGGAAAGCAGAGGTTCAGGAGGAACAAAAGCATCTCTATACGCTTATCTGAAATTCTCACCAATGAATTACATAAGTATCTCTATCTTTATTTTACGTCTCATTTATCTTTTAATTATCAAATCTCTAAAACCATTTGAATCCGCCTGACTGAGATTTACAAGGTGACCATAGCTTGCTTCAAGCCGACAATCTCCGTGGGATCGACCCTTACTCACGTAAGGTTTATTACTTGGATGACCCAGTGCACTTGCTGGTTAGTTGTGCGAAGTTGTGACAAAGTGTGATTCACGTTTGAGAGCACCAAGTCTTTGGCGCCATTGTTGATCATCACAATTTCGTGCACCAAGTTTTTGGCGCCGTTTCCGGGGAGGGAACAACAATTTCACATTTGTTTTCGGCAACAACAGTGCCATGTTTTTGGTCCGGCAACAACACCAAGTTTTTGGCGCCGTTGCCTGGGATTGTTCGAGTTTCGACAACTGACGGTTCATCTTGTTACTCATATTAGGTAAATTTTATTTTAATTTTAAGCTTTTTATTTTTATTATTTTATTTTTATTTTCGAAAATATTTCAAAAAAAAATTTCAAAAAAATAAATTATTCTATGTTCTTCAGAATTTTTAATAATGAATTCTAGAGTTTCATGAAGCATGTTGAAGCCTGGCTGGCTGTAAAGCCATGTCTAATTCATTTGGACTGGGGCTTCCACCTATCAGCATAGAATGAAGTTGGATGAAGTATCAGCTGTTGTATGCCTGATTTGTATGCTAAAGCTTGGCTGGCCATTGGCCATGTCTAGTGTTTTGGACCGGAGCTTTCACTGAAGGCTTGGCTGGCTAGTAAGCCATGTCTAATTCATGGACTGAAGCTTTAGACTAACATTGCAAGATTCCTGGAATTCCTATTAAAAATTTTGAAATCCTTATTTTCTTTTTCCAAATAATTTTCAAAAAATCCAAAAAAATTTTAACAAAATCATAAAACTAAAAATATTTTGTGTTTCTTGTTTGAGTCTAGTGTCAAATTTTAAGTTTGGTGTCAATTGCATTCTTCTTATTTTCGAAAATTCATCATATGTTCTTCATGATCTTCAAATTGTTCTTGATGAATCTCCTTGTTTGATCTTTGCATTTTCATGTTTTGTGTCTTTTCTTGTTTTCCATATGCATTTTTGAATTATTAGTGTCTAAAGTTTGAAAATTTCTAGGTTTGGTGTCTTGCATGTTTTTCTCTTCTTAAAAATTTTCAAAAATAAGTCTTGATGTTCATCTTGATCTTCAAAGTGTTATTGGTGTTCATCTTGACATTCAAAGTGTTCTTGCATGCATTAGTTGTTTTGATTCATAATTCTTATGTTTTGTTTCAATTTCGTGTTTTTCTCTCTCATCATTAAAAATTCAAAAAAAAAAAAAAATATATCTTTCCTTGTTTTACTCATAAATTTCAATTTTAAAATTCTATCTTTTCAAATCTTTTTCAAAAATCAAATCTTTTTCATTTATTTTTATATATTTTCGATTTTTTTTTAAAAAATTGATTTTCAAAATCTTTTTCCTATTCTTACTTCATATTTTCGAAAATCTCACTAACATTTAATTTTTAGATTCAAAAATTTCAAGTTGTTACTTGCCTATTAAGAAAGGTTCAATCTTTAAATTTTAAAATCATATCTTTTTGTTTCTTGTTAGTCAAGTAATCAACTTTAATTTTCAAAATCATATCTTTTTAATTTTCAATCATATCTTTTTGATTGCTAATTTCAAAATCTTTTTCAAAATCAAATCTTTTTAATTTCTTCTTCAATCATATCTTTTAAATCATATTTTTTTAAATAAATTGCAATCATATCTTCTCAATCAAATCTTTTTCAAAATAATTTCAATCATTTCAATCATATCTTTTTCAAAAATCAAATTTTAAAATCTTTTCTAACCTCCTATCTTTTCAAAATTGATTTTCAAATCTTTTTCAAATTAATCCTATCTTTTTGTTTGATTCTTATCTTTTTCAAAATCACCTAACTACTTTTCCTCTCCTAATTTTCGAAAATCACCTCCCTCTTTTTCAAAAATCTTTTTAATTAATTAATTGTTTCTTCTAACTTTTTCGAATACTAATTAATAAATAAAATAAAAACAAAAAAATACTTTTCTTTTTTTTCTTCTTCTAATTTTCGAAATTCTCTCCCCCTCATCTCTTTCTAATTATTTTATTTATCTACTAACACTTCTCTTCTTCTTAAAAATTCGAACCCTCTCCCTCTTTCTGTGTTCGAATTCTTTTTCTTCTCTTCTACTCACATAAAGGAACCTCTCTAGTGTGGCAAAGAGGATCCCTATTATTTTCTGTTCCCTTCTTTTTCATATGAGCAGGAGCAAGGACAAGAACATTCTTGTTGAAGCAGACCCTGAACCTGAAAGAACTCTGAAGAAGAAACTAAGAGAAGCTAAAATACAACAATCCAGATAAAAACCTTACAGAGAATCTTGAAAAAGAAGGAGACATGGCCGAAAATAATAATAATGGTGGAGATGCAAGGAAGATGCTTGGTGACTTTACTGCACCAAATTCCAATTTACATGGAAGAAGCATCTCAATCCCTGCCATTGGAGCAAACAATTTTGAGCTAAAGCCTCAATTAGTTTCTCTGATGCAACAAAACTGCAAGTTTCATGGACTTCCATCAGAAGATCCTTTTCAGTTCGTAATTGAATTCTTACAGATCTGTGATACTGTTAAGACCAATGGGGTTGACTCTGAGGTCTACAGGCTTATGCTTTTCCCGTTTGCTGTAAGAGACAGAGCTAGAATATGGTTGGACTCTCAACCTAAAGATAGCCTGAACTCTTGGGATAAGCTGGTCACGGCTTTCTTAGCCAAGTTCTTTCCTCCTCAAAATCTTAGTAAGCTTAGAGTGGATGTTCAAACCTTCAGACAGAAGGACGGTGAATCCCTCTATGAAGCTTGGGAGAGATATAAGCAACTGACCAAAAAGTGTTCTTCTGACATGCTTTCAGAATGGACTATCCTGGATATATTCTATGATGGTCTGTTTGAGTTATCAAAGATGTCATTGGACCATTCTGCAGGTGGATCCATTCACCTAAAGAAAACGCCTACAGAAGCTCAGTAACTCATTGACATGGTTGCAAATAACCAGTTCATGTACACTTCTGAAAGGAATCCTGTGAGTAATGGGATGCCTCAGAGGAAGGGAGTTATTGAAATTGATACTCTGAATGCCATATTGGCTCAGAACAAAATATTGACTCAGCAAGTCAATATGATCTCTCAGAGTCTGAATGGATTGAAGGAATCATCCAATAGTACTATAGAGGCATCTTCTGAAGAAGAAGCTTATGATCCTGAGAACCCTGCAATAGTAGAGGTGAATTACATGGGTGAACCCTATGGAAACACCTATAATCCCTCATGGAGAAATCATCCAAATTTCTCATGGAAGGATCAACAAAAGCCTCAACAAGGCTTTAATAATGATGGAAGAAACAGGTTTAGCAATAGCAAGCCTTTTCCATCATCCACTCAGCAACAGACAGAGAATTCTGAGCGGAATCAATCTAGCTTAGCAAATATAGTCTCTGATCGATCTAAGGCCACTCTAAGTTTTATGAATGAAACAAGGTTCTCCATTAGAAATTTGGAGGCACAAGTGGGCCAGCTGAGTAAAAGGGTCACTGAAACTCCTCCTAGTACTCTCCCAAGCAATACAGAAGAAAATCCAAAGAGAGAGTGCAAGGCCATTGATTTGACCATCATGGCCGAACCTACAAGGGAGGAGGAGGACATGAATCCTAGTGAGGAAGACCTCATGGGACGTCCTCTGACCAATAAGGAGTATCCCTTTGAGGAACCAAAGGAATCTGAGGCTCATCTAGAGACCATAGAGATTCCATTGAACCTCCTTCTGCCCTTCATGAGCTCTGATGAGTATTCTTCTTCTGAAGAGAATGAAGACATTACTGAAGAGCAAGTTGCTAAGTACCTTGGTGCAATCATGAAGCTGAATGCCAAATTATTTGGTAATGAGACTTGGGAAGATGAACCTCCCTTGCTCACCAATGAACTAAATGCATTGGATAGGCAGAAATTACCCCAAAAGAAACAGGATCCCGGTAAATTCCTAATTCCCTGTAACATAGGCACCATGACCTTTGAGAAGGCTCTGTGTGACCTGGGGTCAGGAATAAACTTAATGCCACTCTCCGTAATGGAGAAACTTGGGATCTTTGAGGTGCAAGCTGCCAGAATCTCATTAGAGATGGCAGACAACTCAAGAAAACAGGCTTATGGACAAGTAGAGGACGTGTTAGTGAAGGTTGAACGCCTTTACATCCATACTGATTTCATAATCCTAGACATTGGGAAGGATGAGGATGAATCCATCATCCTTGGAAGACCCTTCCTAGCCACAGCAAGAGCTGTGATTGATGTGGACAGAGGAGAATTGGTCCTTCAACTGAATGAGGACAACCTTGTGTTTAAAACTCAAGGATCTCCTTTTGTAACCATGGAGAGGAAGCATGAAAAGCTTCTCTCACTGCAGAGTCAACCAAAGCCCCCACAGTCAAACTCTAAGTTTGGTGTTGGGAGGTCCCAATAATGCTCTGAACATCTGTGAGGCTCCATGAGAGCTCACTGTCAAGCTACTGACATTAAAGAAGCGCTTGTTGGGAGGCAACCCAATGTTATTTAATTATATCTATTTTATTTTTTATTTCTATTTCGTGTTTATTAGGTTGATGATCATGTGGAGTCACAAAAACTACTGAAAAATAAAAAACAGAATGAAAAATAGCATTAAAAATAGCACACCCTGGAGGAGGAGCATTCTGGCGTTTAACGCCAGAAACAAGCATCTGTCTGGCGTTTAACGCCAGAAACAAGCACCAAGCTGGCGTTTAACGCTAGAAACAAGCATCTACCTGGCGTTAAACGCCAGAAACAGGCTATATTTGGGCGTTTAATGCCAGAAACAAGCAGCAGTCTGGTGTTAAACGCCAGGATTGCACAGTAAGGGCGTTTTACACGCCTAATTGGAGCAGGGATGTTAAGTCCTTGACCCCACTGGATCTGTGGATCCCACAGGATCCCCATCTTTCTTCCTTTGCTCGAGGACGAGCAAACCTTTTAAGTTTGGTGTGGTAAAAGCATTGCTTTTTGTTTTTCCATAACCATTTATGGCACCTAAGGCTGGAGAAACCTCTAAAAAGAGGAAAGAGAAGACAAAAGCTTCCACCTCCGAGTCATGGGAGATGGAGAGATTTATCTCAAGGGTCTATAGCTCAGTAGTAGAGCATTTGACTGCACAACAAGAGAGCATGGACCTCAACAAGATCATGAGAAAATTCCTCAACATGAAATCCCTGAGATGCCTCAAGGGATACATTTTCCTCCACACAACTATTGGGAGCAACTAAGGATAGGAGCACCAAAATCACTAGGGATGAAGCAACAAAGGCAAGGAAGAGACATAGAGGAGCTCAAGAGCACCATTGGTTCTTCAAGAAGAGGAAGACGCCACCCCCACTAAGGTGGACCCGTTCCTTAATCTCCTTGTTCTTATTTCTCTGTTTTTCATTTACTATGCTTTATGTTTTAATTATGTTTGTGTCTTTATTACATGATCATTAGTATTTAAGTGTCTATGTCTTAAAGCTATGAATGTCCTATGAATCCATTACCTTTCTTAAATGAAAAATGCTTTAAAAAAAAAAAGAACAAGAAGTACATGGTTTCGAATTCATCCTTGAAACTAGTTTAATTATTTTGATGTGGTGACAATACTTTTTGTTTTCTGAATGAATGCTTGAACAGTGCATATGTCTTTTGATATTGTAGTTTATGAATGTTAAATATGTTGGCTCTTGAAAGAATGATGAAAAAAGAGAAATGTTATTTGATAATCTGAAAAATCATAAAATTGATTCTTGAAGCAAGAAAAAGCAGTGAATACAAAAGCTTGCGAAAAAAAAGAGAGAAAAGAAAAATGGCGAAAAAAAAAGAAGAAAAAAAAAGAAAAAGCAAGCAGAAAAAGCCAATAGCCCTTAAAACCAAAAGGCAAGGGTAATAGAAAGGATCCAAGGCTTTGAGTATCAGTGGATAGGAGGGCCTAAAGGAATAAAATCCTGGCCTAAGCGGTTAAACCAAGCTGTCCATAACCATGTGCTTGTGGCGTGAAGGTGTCAAGTGAAAACTTGAGACTGAGCGGTTAAAGTCAAGGTCCAAAGCAAAAAAAAAGTGTGCTTAAGAACCCTGGACACCTCTAATTGGGGACTTTAGCAAAGCTGAGTCACAATCTGAAAAGGTTAACCCAGTTATGTGTCTGTGGCATTTATGTATCCGGTGGTAATACTGGAAAACAAAGTGCTTAGGGCCACGGCCAAGACTCATAAAGTAGCTGTGTTCAAGAATCAACATATTGAACTAGGAGAATCAATAACACTATCTAAATTCTAAGTTCCTATAGATGCCAATCATTCTGAACTTAATGGATAAAGTGAGATGCCAAAACTATTCAAGAGGCAAAAAGCTACA
>NC_029787.2:18963039-18974040 GCF_000816755.2 Arachis ipaensis
AAAAATCAGATTCAGAGGTTGAAGAAGGACTGCAGATGCTGTTGGATTCTGACCTCCCTGCACTCAAAGTGGATTTTCTGGAGCTACAGAACTTCAAATGGCGCGATCTTAATTGCGTTGGAAAGTAGACATTTAGGGCTTTCCAGCAATATATAATAGTTCATACTTTACCCGAGTTTAGATGACGCAAACTGGCATTCAACGCCAGCTTCTTGCCCTATTCTGGAGTTAAACGCCAGAAACAGGTTGCAAAGTGGAGTTAAATGCCAGAAACAGGTTACAAACTGGCGTTCAACTCCAAGAGAAGCCTCTACACGTGTAAAGCTCAATGCTCAGCCCAAGCACACAACAAGTGGGTCCCGGAAGTGGATTTCTGCATCATTTACTCATTTCTGTAACTCTAGTAACTAGTTTAGTATAAATAGAACTTTTTACTATTATATTCAGAGCTTTTGGATCTGATCTTTGATCAGTTTTATGCTATCTTGGACCTTTATGGGGGCTGGCCATTCGGCCATGCCTGGACCATTATCACTTATGTATTTTCAACGGTAGAGTTTCTACACACCATAGATTAAGGTGTGGAGCTCTGCTATTCCTCATAAATTAATAGCGTGCCTGACAACCACTTCCGTTCTACATGAAGATGAGATAGAATGAGTATCTCTTAGGTATCTAATACAGGGGACCGAGTCCAAGATATTAGAGTCTTCGTGGTATAAGTTAGAACCCATGGACGGCCATTCCTGAGATCCGAAAGTCTAAACCTTGTCTGTGGTATTCCGAGTAGGATCTGGGAAGGGATGGCTGTGACGAGCTTCAAACTCGCGAGTGCTGGGCGTAGTGACAGACGCAAAAGGATAGTAAATCCTATTCCAGTATGATCGAGAACCGACAGATGATGTGCCATGCAGTGACAGCGCATTGGACCATTTTCACAGAGAGGACGGGATGTAGCCATTGACAACAGTGACGCTCAACATACAACTTGCCATGGAAAGGAGTATGAAGGATTGGATGAAGACAGCAGGAAAGCAGAGGTTCAGGAGGAATAAAAGCATCTCTATACGCTTATCTAAAATTCTCACCAATGAATTACATAAGTATCTCTATCTTTATTTTACGTCTCATTTATCTTTTAATTATCAAATCTCTAAACCATTTGAATCCGCCTGACTGAGATTTACAAGGTGACCATAGCTTGCTTCAAGCCGACAATCTCCGTGGGATCGACCCTTACTCACGTAAGGTTTATTACTTGGACGACCCATTGCACTTGCTGGTTAGTTGTGCGAAGTTGTGACAAAGTGTGATTCACGTTTGAGAGCACCAAGTCTTTGGCACCATTGTTGATGATCACAATTTCGTGCACCAGAAGTATGATGTTTATGGTGGATATGGTGTTGAGGAAATAGGATTTGTTGATGTTAGTATGTGCAGGTGAATGTATTGAGAGCATGAGAATTGTTTGAATGAAAAAAAAGGTTTTGCAAGTTTTTTCAAAAGTTGGTTTTGGCCAAACTTTGCCGAGGTATAACTTGGCTTCCAGACCCTCAATTTGCTTCCAACTTGTTTTAAAATGAAAATTGGATTCATGAAGTTTATGCCGTTCGAAGAATGGAAGGAAAACGATTTAAAATGATTGAGTTATACCTGTCGGAAGTTTGGGTGACAAATATGTGGTGATGCAGTTGAAAATTGTAAGGTTGCAGCTCTCTGGTGTAACTGATGTTGTTTTTTGAAAAGAAATATGCCCACGCGTATGCGTGGAATGGAAATTTTGGTTGCACGATGCGAGTAGCCCTCTGCGTACGCGTGACCCACGCGTACGCGTGAAATGAAGATTTCACCTATGCATACGCATGACGAAGGATGCGCGCGCGAGCTACGTTTTTACAATTCCACACGTACGCGTGCCACCTTTTCCAGCAAACATGATTTTAAGGTTTTTAAAACCTATTTCAAATTACAAAACCTCTATTTTCATTCCATTGGTCATAAATAATAGTGTTAAACTTGATAATCAGATGGAGCTAGGAAATGGGGATAACTTGAAGGTGAAGTAAAGTTGAAAAGAGATAAATTGATTATGAGATGTTATGGATAAGCCATATATGTTACTTGACTGGATGTTCTGATGAAAGATTATGTATGAAATTTGGCTTGAATGATTTAATGATCTGAGA
Source organism: Arachis ipaensis (assembly GCF_000816755.2). Lineage (NCBI taxonomy): Eukaryota > Viridiplantae > Streptophyta > Magnoliopsida > Fabales > Fabaceae > Arachis > Arachis ipaensis. Next base: position 18,965,226 of record NC_029787.2, read on the forward strand.
TACGAGATTCCCTGGATAAAGTACCGTGACTTGCCACCACGTGTACCAGGTTAGAAACTCGATACTCTGTTGACTCTACAACATAAGTGTGACCGGGCACTATATAAATTCCCGGGAATGTTACCCCCATTGAGAAATATTGATTATTTGAGAAAAAGCTATGCATAGACTCTTGGGGATGCACGTCGGGGGACAGTCTAAGTTCAATTCAGACTTATCGGGGTGGCTGGATAACCGACAGATGAGCCTCATCAGTCATTGGACAGGCATGCATCATATGCATATTACTTGAATTACTTGCTTGTGCTTTAATTGGGTGTGCCTAACTGTACTTGCCATGTTAAATGAATATTTGTTACTTGCAGTATTTGTAACCTTCTTGTGCTTGCCTTAATCTGCTTATTTGTCTGTGAAATGTATAATAGAGTTGGAGGTATGGAGGAATGGCAGTATGGGATTTAAATTTAAGGTTAAGTTAAGTCAGATTTAGATACTGTTAGAAAAACACCTTTTATGACTCCTGTTTAATACTTTAAGCTCTATAATCTGAGTGTCGGCATTCTAGGATTGCATCTGGCATTCCCAGGACCTTATATATTATGTGTGTGGCACCTTTACCATGCTGAGAACCTCCGGTTCTCATTCCATACTATGTTATTGTTTTTCAGATGCAGGTCAAGAGGCGTCTCGTTAGGCGTCTGGGCTCTTGAAGCGAAGTGGTTACCGGGCTATCTTGTTGTATAGTGATGTATATATATGTACTTAGTTTTCTCTCTGCATAACTTGTTCTTCTTGATCCTCTTAGAGGTTTATGGAGAGGCAGAAATGTGTATACGTACTTTTGGGTTTTGGATATGTATGTATATATGTGTAAATACTCTCCGGCCAGTCTTGACTTTGCAGGCTGAGTTAGGAGCTTGTTATTTTGTATCTTTGGCACTCTATTCCTACTTCTGTTATCTTATGTTTAATAGTTATGATTTTCTTAGCACGCAAGTTAACTCGTTCCTTGAGCGTTGCGCTTTTATTTCGCAATTTTTATTTCCCTATTCTTCAAGGCTCCTAGCATATTGTAATTCTTCTGCTATTATGTGTACTCATTTTATTTTGGAGGTCGTAATACCACACCACCTTCGTTTTACGACTTAAGCGTAAAGCTTAGTGTGGTAGGGTGTTACAGGTCGAGTCTGGAGCTTGTTAATATGTATCTCTTTTGAAAACTCTTATCTCATATGTATTATGGTTCTTCTGTTCCACTTCTACCTACGCGTTTTATTCTTAACTGTGCGAGTGTGAAACGATTTTCGAGTTCTATTTTGCTTAAGCTTTTTTTCAAGACTCCTAGTTAAATTTTCTTTTCATATATGCCTATGTATGCAAATTTCACTTTTAGAGGTTGTAATACCTCACTACCTCAGCTTTACGAACTTAACACTATAAAAAAATCCGGTAAAAACGGTGATTTTTTTTATACTTACGGCGGTTTGAACTGCTATTATTACCAGGAACGGCAGTTTCAGAAAGCATGGGTGCCATTCTAGTTATTACTGCGATTTTCAGAAAACTGGCACAATTTTCTGGGTTAAAACGGCAATTTTTGGATAGGTTAAAATGGCGGTTCAAATCGATATTATTTCTAAATAAAACGGCATTTTCTGGTTTGTTAAAACGACGGTTTAAACCGCCGTTATTTTCAAGGTGAAATGGCATTTTTAGTTGATTAAAACGGTGGCTCAAACTGCTATTATTTCCAGGGTGAAAATAGAATTTTTTTGTTGGTTAAAATGACGTTTATGAACTACCATTTTTACCTTGATAGAGTGGCATTTTGGTTGGTTAAAACGGCATTTGAAACCGCCGTTTTTGCCGGGTTAAAATAGAATTTTTAGTTGGTTAAAACAACATTTTTGAACCGCCATTTTTATCCTAACATTGGCATTTTTATTGGTTAAAATGACATTTGAAACTGCCGTTTACCAGGTTAAAATGGTGTTTCATGTTGTCTAAAATAGTAGTTACAAACCGCCCTTTTACCAGGTAAAAGTAACATTTTTTATCGTTTACAAAGACAATTTTAATCGTCATTTTTATTGCGTTAAACAAATAATTTTTGGATTAAAATTTCTCAATAACAAAAAATCAATACCCATAAACAAAATATTATATAACTCATAAACAAAATATTAAATATAATATATAATTTTTTAGTATTGGAAATCAAAAGTAATAACTCCTATACAAATAAAGTATCTAACATAACATAATTTTTTAATTATAAATATCTTAACATGTAGCTCTTAATACATAAAATCTCCATCATAGAAAGATCACACTGCTCTATTGCTCGCTCTAGAAAACCTACCTCCTAACTCTTTTAGTGAATGAATCTCACTCTCTTGATTCAATTCTTACAACAAAAATATAATTTAAAAATATAATAAAAAAGAATAAATAAATAAACCATTTAGAATAGTTGACTTAACCATAATAAGAAAAACATAAAAAAACTATAACTACTTAACCACAACTACATACACATGCATAAATAAAATAATAAAAATTGTATTTTTATCTGCAAAGCTTGTTGATTAGGGAACATATTGTAGCCAATTGCTCCAAAATCTTACCTCCTTCTTTAGAAGCAATGTAGGAAAGTAGTGCTTGTAACTTGGACAACACAAAATAGAAATAGTTGAATAAAGTCTGAATATTAAAATAGAAATAACACAAATTTAGAGATTGGATTTTTTTACAAATAGACTAACCTTTGGATGAGCTCCTAAAGCTAGATATAAAACTGAAGTATATTGGCAGCATAGTTGGTACTTAGGTTTTAGGTCCCTCTTTTAAAAAAGCCTGGTTGCATCCATAGAAGTTAGAACTAGCTAACAAAATTGCCATCACCCCAAGTGATAAGTTTTGGAAGATAGGAAAATTTTGATGCTGTTAAGCACAGGGGAGGCAAGGGAAGAATAGAATACTTCTACATCTTATTTAAGGTGTTTGATGCGTAACTTTTACTTGGTACATTAAAGAATAAGCCCTAAAACAAATAACTTTATGAATTGCACATATAAATGCAAAGAAACATACCTCTCTTAGATCTACACATGTGCATCACTACCACATCCCACTTGTCCTTCAAATCAACCAGATAAAAGCATTGCAATGGTACTTAATGCTTAAGTAAATAGGGTGTAAGTTACCGAACTGGACAAAAAATTATCGCAAAATCGAACCGAAAATTACAACAACCGACTTAAAAACCAAAAAAAATCAATTTTTTGTTTTTTCTCGACAAAACCGATCGGTTTGGTTTGGTTTTCGGTTGGCTCGATAAAAACCGAACCAAACTGAACCGAAGATATATATACATTTCAATGTTTTAACCATGTTATTGTTACCCATTAACCTAACAACAAAAATTCCCAAACCCCCCAAGGCCCAAGTTACAGCGTCTCAAGCTCTCAGCGCCTCTCCTAACCCTAACCCCTCTTTTTTTGCTTCTGAGTTCTCCATTCTCCATTCCCCTGCTCGGCTCCTCCATCCATACCGCCTCGCCGCCTCCCTCCGTCAGTTCGACCCTCCCTCATCTATAGCGCCTCCTTCATTCGCCACCTCCTTCTCAATTCTCACGCAATCCGAGAAACGGTTCCCCTGCACTGTTCTTCGCCGCGCTGTCGCGAGGCCCAACCGCAACGGTCTTCTCTGTTGCGGCCATCACAGTCACAAAGTCCGGGAAGCCCTCTCCGTCGCAACAGACTATCCTTGCCGAGCAATGGCAGAACTGCAAAAGTGGAGGCCTTCTCCTACAATTCAACAATGTCTTCTTTGGAGGTTAGTACATTCACTAATTTTTGGAGTCATATTAGTGGTTGTTGCTGGTTCTGTTGTTGATGGTCACAGTAAAATTTATTGTTCAGTAAATTTTATTGTAATTCATGTTGTTGCTGGTTATTGGTTAGTACATTTTTGGTTGTTGTTACTAGTTAGTACATTCTTGGTTGTTGTTGCTGGTTCTTTGATTTGATTTATTGTTCAGTAAAATGTAATTCTTGTTGTTGCTGGTTAGTATATTCTTGGTTATTGTTGCTGGTTCTTTGATCTAATTTATTGTTCAGTAAAATTTGTTATGACTCTTGTTGTTGCTGGTTAGTACATTCTTGGTTGTTGATGCTGTAATTCTTGTTGCTGGTTAGTATATTCTTGGTTGTTGTTGCTGGCTCTTTGATCTAATTTATTGTTCAATTTGTTGTAATTCTTATTGTTGCTGGTTAGTATATTCTTGGTTGTTGTTGATGGTTATATTGTTGTTCATTTTTTATCTATATATATTGTTGTTCATTTGCTTTTCCAATGACACCTGATTTTGAGGAGCTTATTGAGGAGGTTGAGAAACTTGAATTAGGTATGTGAAAAAAATTAAAGTTCTTTTCATAATTTATGCGCATTGATTTATAATTTATAATTTATATTGATTTCTTTATTTTATTTTGTAGAAATTGCACCAATTAGAGATGAATCTGGTGAGGATTCAGATTAATCATGGGCTAGTTTAGTTGTTATTTAGTTGCTAAGTGTGTTTGTTGGTTTGTTTGGTTTTAAGATTGTATTTGTTAGACATTTTTAAGTGTGTTTGTTTTATGTTTATTTATGTGTAATATTTGTTTTATATTTAGGCCCAGTTTGGATAAACAACTTAACTAAACTCCTCTTGAAAAAATAGCTTAAATAATAAATGACTATATTAAAAGTAGCTTATAAATAAGTTATTTTGTGTTTGAATTTTTAGTTCTAAAAGTGCTTATTTTATAAAAATGTAGTAAAAAGTAGTAGTATTATGAGAGAAGTCATTTTTTTAACTTCTCTATAAGCTCCTAAATAGCTTCTTAGAAAGCCGTAATTTGGTTTTGAAAATTACACCAGACATTAATACTACTACTTTTCATAAGTCAAAAACTAAAAAAAGTTACTTTTGAAACTTCCCAAACGGGCCCTTAGTTATTCATATGGATTGAAAATGTATTGATTTTGAATTTATGTACTTTTGTTATTTCAGTTTATTGACTATTTTAAACCTCTAGTTATTGTGATTCTTATTCTGCATATCAGGAATTAAAAAATAAAAAAACTTACTGAACCAAACTGCTGTTGGTCCGGTTCGATTCGGTTTGATTGTTGTAAAAATAACAAACCAAACGGTTGTCTGTTTGTAGAAACCGAACATATCGGTTCGGTTAATTTTTGGTCCAAAACCGAACTGATAACACCCCTATAAGTCAAGAAAGAAACAAGGCAAATCACTTTGGGGCATTGATTACACACTACTAGTCTATGTTCAAATATGTCACTGTAAAAACTTTGAATTATTTTCCAATTGCTTGCACCAAACCTGTATAAGATAATATGATTAATACGAACACAAAACTGTTCATGATGTTCAAAACTGTTAACTAAATTGAATAGTTTTCAATTTCATGTATATCTAACAGTCAAGATTGTTCATCCTGAATCTTTTTTATTTGACTAGTTTAGAGCTGACACATACATTTGTACACCAGTCCTTAATGTCTCCTCTTCCAATGAAGACCATTTTTTTTCTTCCTTTTTAGCTGCATTCCATTGGGCATGTTTTCTATTGAATCATTACACTACAAAGATAAAGAAATAACTAAGATGCCAATGCAAAGATATAAACAAGTACAAACTAAAAGCTTAAACCAAGCAGGCAAAAATATTATATATAAAAACCATCTTGTTGTGTAAAAAATAGTCTTTGATGATCCATATCTGCAGAACCCAAAGAGATTGTAAACGAACTGAATGCAATATGACAAGAAATTATAAGGCAAAATTAATTAAAAAATTAGAAGAGGCAGCATGTAATCATACACAAAAACCAGAAGACTAATGTACTAGAAATTTGGGAGTCATAGAGTTTACCTTTCAAATCTCTCACTTGATTATATAACTTAAGATTTTCCTCAAGAACTTTCTGATATCTTGATGCAGCAAAAACTAAGCTACGCACAATCACAAGCTTGCCTATTTATTATAGGATGTTAGTTTAGTAATTACATAGGTAATTGCTATTCATAATTTCTTTTTCTCCTTAAATTACTATTAGTATTATCATCATTATACTTACATAGTAAGAGAAAATCTTTCAAGTACTTCTTGTGCATAACTTGCACTCCTAATTTTGTTTGATGGACTATAGCTTTCAATTCCTAAAGAATGCCAAGAATTAAATCCCTATTTACCACCTCCAATATTTGAATGGATTTTTAATTGTGGTAATAATCACAGTTGGATAATTCTAATAATCATGCAAAAATTGAACAAGCCACAACTTATAAACCTTAACCACAACCTGATTTATATAATTTGAAACAGTATTTTTGAGGTCACAAGAGTAGAATTGAAATTGAACACATAAACATAATAATGATCCAATATGAACCTCATTTTTCATATTCTACTATAGCATTTCTTTCCTGGTGGGATTGGACAATTTTGTTAGCTACTAAGAGACTAATAGCCATTGCATAGTAATGATTTAATGAGATTAAAATATTATATGATTAATGAACAACATAAATAAAATAAATTTAATAACTATATTAAGAGCTTCAATTAATTATATTAATGATATGGTATTGGTTTCTATTCAACATTATTGTCACATTAACTTAGTACTAGAATTAACAAGTTTGATGAGCTCAACAAAATTATTGAACAAATGAAGAAATTTGTAATAAGTGATGTTATATGGCTTCAAAAGATATGCAAGAATGTAACTAAGAACCATGACATTTAACCTCTAATATGAAAACGATCACAAAAAAGTAAGCAGAACATATAGTTTGGGGTATTGAGATTATTATAACAAAGAATCACTTTAAACATTAAAATAGGTATCTAATCTAATTCTGAGTGTAACTCATGTTTCCTAAATCATCAAGATGTTAAAAGATAGTCACTGCTATTTTGCAATTAGCATTTAAATCACATTGAGATTGCCATCAGGGCCTCTATGTAAAGAACAAAGCTTTGTTATGCGCCAAAATGGTGAAAAACAATACAAATAAAAAATGAACATGTTTCAATGGTTGTAGATGCAAATAGATAAATACATAAATAAATATTGAGGAAAAAATTGAAGAAACACAGAACTCAAAAGTGAGTCAGAGATCCGAGTTACTGTAATAGCTGAACATAGCTCAGAAAAAACTAATTTAGTCTGAGTTACAGACTCTAGAATATCTATAAAACAACTTAATTAAGAATGTCACAAAATTTAAAAGGATAAAAAGTTTACTACAGAGACGACAACAAAATTGAGTTAAAAGAAATACATCACAAAGTTGCTTAAATTAGGTATCTAAATAATTGTAAAGGTATCTATGTTATGATAATTAGATTAAGAAGCTGACAATGACAAATTATGGTTTGGAAGTTGAACTAACTTCTTGTTTTCAAAATTTTGAATAAAAATTGAATTTTAGAATTTTAAGTGATAGAACTTTCAATATATACGATGATCATAAACTAGCTAAGAGAGAGGATGTAATTAGAACAATTAGTATATAACAATCATTGAAATAATTAGAACAAGCGGATGCAAATTTAGTTATAGATCTATAAGTAAGAAGTTAGAATGCAAACTGAGAAACAGATCGTAGAGGAGAAGGCACGTTAATGGATGAGGAGAAGCTAGCAGAACAGAAACTCGAGGAAGGAAGAAAAGCTCGCAGATCTGAAGAAAATCTTGAAGAAGGAGGAGAAGCTCGAAGGAGCAAAAACAACATTTCTGCAAGAATGTTAATAGGATTTCAAATAATTTGGTTGAGACTTTGATCACTCTACGCTTTCAAAATTAAAAAGTATAACAACTCCAGTAAATTCCTTAAAAAAAAATTTTTGCAAACAGAAAACATGAAGAAAAAGATCTATGTAGTTCAAAGTGCACGTAATACTAGGAGAAAATAAGAATTCACATGATTATACTCAGTCCTATAATTATGAAGAAATTTGGTGAAGAACTTACTCAATTTCTTCTAATAATATCCCTAATTTTTTACCTAAAAATAAATTGAACAAGGAAAAAAAATCAAAACCTGGGATTAAATAAAATAAGTAGTAGCAGTTAGCATAGAACAATCAAAACCTGGAATTAAACAAAATAAGGTCAATTAGGAGAAGAAATGCTCGAAGAACAGAAACTAATAGAATACCTCGTAGATCGCATTAATGGAGGCAAATATGCCACCAGAGGAGAAGCATTAATTAAGGTGACATCAATGGAGGGGCAGAATCGTTGATGAAGGAGAGATCGATGGAAGAGAAGCTCGCAGAGCAGTAGCGATGTCGTTTTCAAGTTTTGCCATACCAACACAACTCTTACATGCACATGCACACTATACTACTCTCACTCTCATTGCAATTAGACATGGATCAGAGAAGTTGAACTATTTAAAACCGGCTTAAAACATAATAGCGGTCAAAACCACCAGAATCATAAAAAAACCATCGTTAATTAAAGATGAATTATGGCAGCCACATAAACCACCGTAATTCACAAATATTATGGCGCTTTTATGAGATTGCCTTAATTTTAATGTTGTTATATAACCTTTTTTTTGTAGTGTAAGCGTAAAGCTCTACGTGGTTGGGTGTTACAAATCCGAAATCTAACAACTAATAAATATCCGAATTCATACTGAAAACGTCCATATATATATATATATAAAAGAAACATTAAAAATGCTTGCTAAATAAACATACAAAAACTAAAAATAAAAACCAAACCCAA
>NC_029787.2:18974138-18976836 GCF_000816755.2 Arachis ipaensis
TCCAAAATGTTAAAATAAAACAGAAAAAAAAGAACAGAAAAAACATCTAAAATCAACCAACCAATAAAAATGCAAAATCATACTAAAATATCAACTATATAACAAAAAAAAAAACTTCCAAAATATCTGCTATATAACATACAAAACCTCATCAATAAATCATACATAACCAAATAAATGAGACTACTAGAAAAAACTAAATAAAAGAGTAACCAAAATGTTTAAGAAAGAACATTCGAATATGACCTGAAAGGAACATCTACAATCTAATAACCAATAAATATCCAAATTTAGACTAAAAACTTACATTATACAACAGAAAGAAACATTCAAAATACGTGCAAAAATAAACATCTAAAACCTAACAACAAATAATTATCCACATTCATGAAACATCCAACATGCTTGTCACATAAACATACAAAATCTAACTTAAAAAATCCAAACCCAAACAATACAAACATTTAAACCAACATGAAAAAATCATCCAAAATTTTAAATATTAGATAACATACATGATCATAACGTTGACGAGGGACAAGATTAACACCCTCAACATTGTCTTCAAGAGAAGAATAATTCACAGACAAAGTGACCATATTCGAGTCCCTTTCATCAATCAATGAAGCCATTGACGCTGCAAAATTGATTGTGATCCAAATGCTCATATGAGAACACAGGAGAATTGTGGGTTACGTTCAACGTGGCTATTTTTTAGGGAGAATGGACGCTAACCACTCTTCCACAAGAAAAACAACAAGTAGTAGAGGCATCGCATCTATGAGCCACGAAATACACAACTCGGCGACAATGAGAGCTCCAAAATGCGGTGGGGTAAGTACAAACGCAACAACTTCCATGTTTATGAGAGTTACAGGAGAGTTGGCACACCAAGATTGCAGTGGCACGACACAATCCAGGGACTAGGAGAGGTGTAAAACAGTAGCAAGAAATGCTTCTACTGTGACAATAGGAAGAGAGGTGGAGTGGAGAGAAGAAGAAAAAGAAAAAGAAGAAGAGACGCGAAAGAAAAGAAAAAAAGAGATGAAGGAGAGACAGAGGATAACTAGTTTTTGAAATTTAAAATTAGGATATTTTGAAAAATTGACTGCTATATTAATAATAAGTTGGTTGTATATAAAGTTGATATGCTCATATAATTATGTTATGTATATATTAAAATTAATTATTAAAATTAATTATTAATATAAAATATATATTAAAATATAAAATATAAATTAAAAATAAATTAAATAACATATATTTATACATAAATATATAGTGACTAATTTGAGTAGCTAATTTTATTGTATAAATAATATTTTTCATGATAATAATAAACTTAAAGGCTACATCTTGACTTAATGATTGGATGGCTTTCCTATGAGTTAATCTAAGAAACCTCGCAATTAAAAGAAAATTCCTTTTTTAGAACTAAACTAATATATAGTAGCTCACTACTAATTAAGCAGCAGCATCATCATCATTATTATTTTCATTCAAAATTGTTATTGCACCATCTCTTGTGACCAGGAACCCACTTAGGACATTTTTCACTGAAGTAGCTACACACCACTTTTGAGTTCAACAGTTCCACAATGGGAGCATATTTCACACACCTTGGTGTCTTGTACTGATTTATTGATGCACCTTGGCTCAAAGCAAAATCCATAAGCTTATCAAAAGTACCATTCTCCACAATCTTGATTTCCAACGGCCCAATAGACTCCGACGCCCTTCCCTGGCGATACACGCTGTTGAGGGATTCCTCAACAGCGTGACAACATTCCTTAAACACAGACGAAGAAATATTTTTGTCTGTGTTTAGGGTTTGTTTAGTATGCGTGTTGATCTCCCAGAACAAGACGTAGTGTCCTGGGATGGTGGAAGTGTCCACGCAGCTTGTGTATTCTGTGACCGTTGCACCGAATTGTTTGAGGTGGTTTGCGCCGCTCTTGACGGCATTTTGTAGCTCGACTTCGTCGGTTTTGTCGGAATCTATGCTCAGGACGACGTTCTTTCTACAGACGAAGTTGAATTGAGGAGCCTTGTTCTTGAATCCTGCTACACGGAGTATGTCACCAACTCGGTACCTATAGAGCCCTGAGCAAAATTGCATTATTGTAAGAAGTTGATCAAAATAAACTAGATTTTATGTAGAAAGCATTTTTTCATTAGAAAAAAGAACAAAAAGATAGTATCTTGTAGTGAAAATTAACTTTTGTTTAGAAGAATGGATAACATAAGCAGCATAATAAACTCAAATGTTTTTGTCAGTCACAAAAAAATCTCATGATCTCTTTTTGAAAAGATTAATATAGTACATCTGCTTTAGTTTTAGGAGCCTCCAAAATATTATAAATTATGTTTCATGTCCAACAGTTTTATAATCAACATATTTTTAACATAACAAAAGAAAAAATCAACTAATTAAAAATGTTTTTTATTTTTTGAAATAGAGTAAAAATGAGAATATAAATTACATGTTAACTAAAAAATAGTTGATAACTTCAACTTTTTTCCGAATTATGATTTATATGTATAATAATATATACAATGTACAAAACATTTTTTCTTTTTCCTTTTATTTTAAACCATGATTTAGAACTTCTTAAAATTTAAACTAACTGGTGGTAAATAAGTTGTGAGCCAGAAGTATATCAATAACAAAATTGTTATGTGATTAAAAAAAATTTGC
>NC_029787.2:18976845-18981268 GCF_000816755.2 Arachis ipaensis
AATTAAACATTATTTTGAAATGGAGGATACACAAATTTTGTTAAAATTAAAACCTGATTTTTTTTTACCAAGAATTAGCTAATAAAATAATAGATGAACAAAGATTAACAGAATTTTTCTAAAAAAAATATTGGCTAAACCAAATTAAATTAATTCTCAATATTTTTACGAAAATATAATATCATAAAGTTTAAGAGAGAATTGTGACTTACCTGCATAGGTGGTTACCACAAGCTCATATTCTTGACCCAACTCTACATCTACAAGGTCAACAAGATCTTCCTTTACCAATTGATTATTTGAATTATTGCTATGTCCATTACCACCATTCATCTTGTTGAGAGGCAAGAACTCAAAGTAGGCCATGGTGGGAATTAGTGTATATGAAACCTTCCCTGGGTCACACAAAGGGTTCAAATTGATCCCAAAGTAACACTCAGAAGAAGCATACATGGTACAAACAAGAGGCAAACCATTACTATAATAATCCAATATAGGAATATACTGAGCCATGGTCCCTGTCACAATAACATCAACATATTTTGTATTAGGCCAGAGCCTAGTAATGATCCCTTTCCACGACCCCTTCATGCATTCACCTTCAATACAAGAAGCAAGCTTTGGATTTGGCCTCTTCATAATTCTCATCACAGCCTCCCTAACACTAGTGTCACTAATTTTGGGGTCAATTGTGCCGGTGCGAATGTCGCGACACAAATCGGCCCAAAATTTCTCGAGGAACTTAATTGCGCGGATGAATCCGGAGGCGAAGACGGCGCCAACTCGGAGGACTTGGTGGCTCTGGAGAAGGCCACAGAGCAATTGGGAGTACATGCTCTGGAAAGAGTCTAGGCAGAGGATGGTCTCATTAGGGCTAGTGTAGTTTTTGTGAGGGTTGTTATGAGAAGAGTTATTGTTGTTGAAATGTGAGCTTTTGTAATAGCTTGTTAGAACTGGGCGTGCTATGAGTCCACCTGGGGTTTTTGTCTCTGATTTGATGAACAAGAAGTACATGCCTTTGCCTTTGTGTAAGTTTGGTACAAATTGGTCCATTACCGGCATCAATAGGCTGTAAAGTAATGTCCTTCTCCCTAGCTCCTCTTCTATTGTTGGCATCAGCTTTCTCTCCCCACCGGATGTGCCGGAGCTGCGCGTTACACACACTTATATCCAAAACTTTATATATAATTTTAAAAAATGCAAATAACAATAAATTTTCAAAATATTTTAAAAAGTGAACACTACATTATATTTCTTCATTTTTAATTAATTATGCTCTTTCACAATTGCCATCCATAATCCTAATTAACTAGAAACTGCCAAACTACAAAAACGACCGGTAAACTTTACTCCAATATAAATCTCGCCTAACATATATAAACAACTTAAGCGTTCACTACTTTATCAACACACATACACCTTGACTCAACCGAATATTCCAAAATCAGAATCTTATAAAAATCTTAAGTATCTCCGCATTTTTGGACACTAATAAATCTCAGCACATGCTTGTTTCAAAAGTACTTCTCTAATTTTATTTTATTTTTTCTCCTTTTGGCACATCTGAAAGAAGCACACCAGTATTTCAGATAAGTTATTATTCTTAAGATAATCTTATTAATTAAGTATACTATTAAAAATTAGTATATGAATGAAAGAATAATGTAAGAAATCACTCTTCAAAAATTTAGGCTATTATCTTTTTAGTTTAATTTTGAAGTAACCAGAGTGTAAAATATTTTTAATCACATCTAATTTTTTGCCCTAATTTTTAGATGACTATTCACGTAGTCAATATAAAAGATTGTTATTTTTATTGACGTGATATTACATAATTAGATGTATGTATAAAATTATTTTACGGTAATAGTGCATGAATATTAAATTTTTATTTTTTTTTCGTAATAAAAAAAGAGGAATGCTAGGGGGCCAGCAATTTTAGTGTTTTGTAACCATCAATTGGCCATTAATAATGTTTTTAATGGTGTGAGATTACATCTAATAGTGGGAGATCACTCACTTTTGTTTTGATGGTTAAGTGCTGACCAAAAAACACAAAAGTTGCTGGCCTTAGACTTTTCCATAAAACAAATACCATGAAATTATGCGGTTGCCTCGTAAAAAAAAGGGAAATAAAAAACAAAACTTTTGTTTCTTCTAAAATGAAGTTAACCATGATGAAAACCAAATTTATAGAAGAAAACAAATATGAAGTACAAAGCATAAATACGTATTTATCCACTAAAAGATACCGCAATAATCATAATTAACTAAATATACATAGCTAACAAATCATATATCTCAGTTATTATCATTTTTTAGTTTCTCATTTTAGAAAAAAAAAGAGTGAGGAAGATTTGAATAATTTATACTTATAATGAAGAGGATGATCAGAGTGTTTGGTTTCTCTCATGCCTTGTTTTGATGTTACTATCACTCAATCCTATAGAAATGATTTTTAATAATGATTATGAATAGTGAAACTTAGCTTGACCATTTCAAATTAATTTTATAGATTTTTTAACTATTAAATTATAATTTTTTTAATATTTATTGTGTTACATATAGAGTAAGTCTCTAAAAATTACTATTATTTTTTAAATTTACAGAAAATTTTTTATAATCAACATAAAATTAAAAACATGGAAACTTTTAGATAAAAAAAGTATATTGAGGGAAAACACTTGAACACTTATTCACTTAATATTATTGTATAAATTAGAAAAACGGCTCAACAGAGACGTTTAGATGATAGTATATTTAGCCTGAATTTTATGAGAAAAAAAAAATACGCACACACATGAAGTAAATCTTCATGAACGGATTAGAAAATGGGTATACATACCTAGTGAGGAACTCTGATATGGGTTTGGAACACAAAATAGGTGAGGAATCACCATTAGCAATACGATCAATTTCTGGCTTCAAATCCTCATAATTGACGACAGGAATGACCTTCTTGAATGTGTCCCTGTCTGTGCGACCATTTAGGCCATGCCTTTCAAGGTACTCAACATGAGAACTTGATTTAAGGATCTCCTCAATTACCCTTTCTTGGATTTCATCAGCGTTGCTCGTAACATCCTCAATGTATTTCAGTGCTTTCTTGTTATTGTTACCATAATTATCATCATGGATAAATTCGTCATTTTGGATGTTGTTGTACTGAATGGGAGCCTGTGGCATGATTGTAGTAATGTGAATAATTAATTAAGAGAATGATTATTGATGGGAATGGGAAAGGAATTGGATTGATAAATGAAGTAAGAGAAGACTTAGGAAGAAGAGAGAGCATACACACATATATATATAGGGTAGGCAGCAAGGCAAGGAAATGAAGGTGGTTAGAACATGGAAACCACTCAGCAGCTTCGTTCAGAGTTTATGAGAGTCCATTCAAAAGGTGAAATGAATAGTAGGCTTGAAAATGTCATTTTAATTAGTCTATCACTTTAATTTTAATACACTAACAGTAAAAAAATGTTTTATATAGTTGTATCTGTTTTTTTAGATAATTATTCACATAGTCAATGTGTAGTGAAAAACAAATTTAAGTTGATATAAAAAAAATTATTTTTTTTTAAAAAAAAATCATAACTGTACGACAGTAAATAAGAGAGGGAAGCCAACTAAGTAGCCCATAAATTAGCAAAACTTGCGACAGTTGTACAAAATTTGTAACCAATAACAGTACTTAACTTGTTTCGAATAAACGTACGCTTATTAAACTATAAAAAAATGTGTTAAGATCATTTTTAAGTCAATTTTTTTATCAAGTATTTTTAAGTCAATTTATATACATCTAAAAGAAAGAAATGCTAGAATCACGTTTTTATATTTTACTATCTGGTAAGTACGTCATACCTCGGTTACGAAGCGCTATAAATTTGGATACGTAAGTCACAAATCAAATAAAAAACAACATAATAGCAATATTTCAAAACCAAAAATACGATGACAAAGGCAAAATCTATCAATAATATCGATTGGATACGAGTCTAGTATAACGGCCTCTCACTCTTTAAAAGGAGAAGGAGCAACATAAGAAAAAGATACATTTACACTCTCTGATTTACTTATTTATTTATTTTTATTCTTATATGTTAAATAAAATAATGCACATTCATGACTTTTGAGGTTCCTATTTTTTTGTTGAGCTTAGAATTTAAATATTAGGATTTATTGTTATTTAAAAAAAAACACTTATAAAAAAAAGTGAAATTTTATGTAATAATAATCTTTGCGTCACATCCCTAGAGGATTCTGTTGGGTTTTTCTCTCCTTTGTGAGGCCCAAGCCCAACATTTTGAGGGTGTCTCTTGCACCCATTGTGCCACAACCCTAGTTCAGATTTTTGGGGGTCATTGAGAGTGAGAGAGAGTAGCCACCAAGTGAGAGAGAAAGGGAAAAACAGAATTTCCGT
>NC_029787.2:18981425-18986487 GCF_000816755.2 Arachis ipaensis
ATTGAGAGGGTTTTCCACGTTAAAATCTCGGTGTGTTCTTATTATTGCTTTACTTGCTATATTTGCATGTTATAGTTGCTGCCATATTGTGTTGTGAGTGCTTCCATATTGTTCTTGTGTTATGTACCTCATTTGATTATAGTGGAGCTATTTCATTGGTCTGGACGACTCGTGGTTTTTACCTCTCACATTGAGAGGGTTTTCCACGTTAAAATCTCGGTGTGTTCTTATTATTGCTTTACTTGCTATATTTGCATGTTATAGTTGCTGTCATATTGTGTTGTGAGTGCTTCCATATTGTTCTTGTGTTAGACATTTGTGTCGTTTCCGCTGCTAGGCTCTTTCAGATTCCTCCTAGTTATCATTGATAAGATAGAACACACTTTTGAGACAGATAAGTAAATAGAAATATAGAATTGAAAGTAGGCAGGGGAAAGCTAAGTCTAGATGAATGAATTGCGACGTGTGAGTGTTGAAAATACAAAAGAATGGTTTTTAAAGGACAATGTAATAAAAAGAGGAGAAGGAAAAGATAATGTTTATTTTTTCAATTTCGTTATGTAACACAAGGATTTTATTAATTTTTGCTAATTTTTGTTTATAACTGTGTTTAATAAAAGTATCGTTATGAATGTATTTAAGAAAAGTGTTTTTTTATGAATGTGCCTAATAAAAATATTTTTATAGATGTGTTTTTTATATGTATTTCCTTATACGATATACCATAATAGTTTATTGCAAGAAAATTAGATTGTTCTATTTTTACAATATTTGAACTTTTAACGTGCCAAATCCATCCTATATATATATATATATATCTGCGTGACTTCATTAGATAGTAAATTAGTAATGAGAAACATATGCTTAGATAGGAAAACAACTAACTACAGAGCTCTTCTTAAATTGAATTCATTGGTATACAGTTTAAAAAAAAAAATTGATTGAGATAGTCTCAAATGCATTACAATATACAAGTAGTATTCCTCCAAAAAAGACATTTTTTTTTAGATATTAGCCAAATTTTGGTATAATACTAATTTTATAAATTTTATAATATTTTTTAAAATTATGGGAACGAAATAAATAAAGGGTCTATCTACTGTACAGATGCATCTTCGTACAGATTTACAGATTTAAAAAGCGTATCACTAAAAGTGTTGCTTAAAGAGAAAGTGTTACCCTTAATCGTTAACTTGGCTCTGATACCAATTTTTTTAAAAGTCGACTTTTCTTTTAATTTCTTTATCGAAATTTCTATTAACTCTTCATACTTTACTTTGAATAAGTGTATAGATTCGATTGGTGGTGTTTTATTTAAATAATTTGCAAATTCATAATAAAAAATGTTGACCATTTCTACTATTACTAGATATTTATAATTCTGATTTCAATTTTATAGTTTTTCAATCTTGTTTTAGTTTATAATATTCTTTTTTGCATGGATTATTGTATATAAAATCTTTTTTCTGTTTGTCTTTTTCTTTAATATAATTTCTCAAATCTTCAAAGACTTCTTTTATTTCTACACTTTCTGTTGTTTCTAAATATCTTTTTAATTTTTCAACTTCATTCTCCATTTTTTCTTTCAACAGCTTTAATTCTTTTAAGTCATAATATGGTTTTCCAGGCATTTATAAATTTTTTAAGTTTAACTCCAACTTGTTTATATTTATTCTTATTTCTATCCTTTTTATTATAAGGTCATCAATTTCGATCCGAAGATTATTTAATTCCCTTTTATACTCCTTTATTTTACTTTTTAATTTTTTCGCCCTTTTTCTTTTTATTTTATTTTCTGGTCTTTCAATCTTTGTATGTTTCATTATTTATTTTAGAATTTCTGCAAATTCTATCATCGATTCATCACTATTTTCTAGAGATTCTATTAATTTTTCTAACTCTTCAACTTCTCTTTTCAACTTGTCATAGATTATTTTTAAAGCTTCAAATGCTCTTTGATTTATTTCAGAAAACTGTAAATAATTCAACCGATTTTCTCTTTCAAAGAGCTCTTGTTTCTTGTCTTAATAAGTTACATATATTTTTTCTTTATTTATTGTCATAATTTAGTGTTTAGGGTTTCATTTAATTTTTCGACCTTTTTTGTTAATTCTTTTATTTCAGAATTTTCTTCTTTAATCTTTAACTTAGATAAACTTAAAGGGCTATTAATTTTAGATTCTCTTATTTGAAAATTCGATGAAACTAATTTTCCTGATGGTTCTTTTAATAATAGAACTGGGTTTCAATAGCTTTATATTTTGGTATTTCTGTTTTTACAATTTTCTGAAATAATTCATCGACATAAATTCTTTCTCTGTTTTTAAATATTATACTATGATGGCTATTTGTTAAAGCATAATGTATTGCATATGTAATTGAAAATGGTTCATCGTCTTGTTCCATTAGATTCTTTCTGTGAAATTTATAAGCCAAACTTATAGATCTTTCAAGGTTTTCAGTTGATAAAGGTATAGCATATCCAAGATGAGCATTGAATTTAACATTTACGTTTGCCAAGTTTCCATGAACAATTCCAATTATTTGATCTATTGGATCATCAGTAATTCTTTTGTCACAGATTGCTAAGCTTATTGGTGAATTAATTCCTTTCATATATGTAGATTTGATTAAGACTTGTATAGTACTAATATGAATCCACCCAATTTTAGATCTCTTTTGTTGATCCTTAATTTTCTCAATCTGTTTACTCAATTCTTCATCATTTATCAAAGCTATTTCAAGTTCTCTATTGGCGGATTTTATCTTTATAGGGGCTTCAAGTTGAATTTTTTCATAGTATATTATATTTTTTCTATTAAAAACTTCTTTTAAAAGATTTTGTTTATTAAAATTTTCATTTGATTTGAGATTTAGTTCTGTTTTTAGAACAGCCTGTTTTTCATTATCTAATAAAGCAGTTAATCTATAATAATCAGATTCTTCTGTTAATTCTAAACTTTCTAAATAATTCATAATGGAAAGACTAGAATGAAGATGTACCTTTCTGGAGAAAAACTTCCTTTATTTAGTATATTTTACATAAGGTGTTTTTATCTCCAGAGGGGATATTGTAGATACTAACTCCAGAGGGGAGTTTAGAATTATTTTTCCCTAAGGGAATTCTTCCTCAGACTATAGAATCGCCTCGGCAGCTTCCTCCTTGCTCTCCTAGCATATGAGTACTCTTAGCCTCCTGCTTTCTATTATCTGATGCTTCTACAATTGCCTAAGCAATCTATTTATAATGGTTGGGTCTGATGGACAATTCACATCCTTACCCTTCTTATGACGTCATTGCTTACGTCATTGTTTATTATCTTGCACCAGCTACATTGTTGGTGCCTTATGACCTAAGCGCTTACGTCACTATGCAATAATGTTGAGAGATACTTCAGATGCACTGTCCTCCTCTTTTATCATGTGACCCTCAGATGCATTGTCTCATTCCTTCATCATGTGAGTTGATTCCGTTTCATTATTGCTTTCTTCAGATATCTCTGAGGCACATAGCTGGCACTTGTGGTCTTCTCTGTCTTTTATCAAATAGCAGAGATTTCTCTTTATCCCTTCAGGGAGCTTTTCTAAAAGTCCAGATAAGTTATAGAATGCTGATTCAAATTCCACCAAGAGTCTCATCTCTCTTTCCTCAATTTCATTTCTTTTACTGGACACAAGCAGAGTATTTCTACTTTTATAATTAATCATTGTGCGAGATTCCTTCGTTATTTTTTGAGTTTTTTCAAAGACCCTTACTAATGTGCTGGTTAGCCTTCCTTCATGACTGTAAATTGTTAAATCTTGAATCTGATCAATTGGTTGAAAATTTTCTGGGAAGACGGACATGAATATTACTTGATGTGCTGGAACCAAGCATTCTTCTTCTTCATTAAAAATAGGTTGACTGTTTGTAAATTTTAGGGATATATCTCTTGGATTTACATTGTCAATCATATTTTTAAATCTCTTTACTGCATCAACGAATCCTGCAGGAAACTCACTAATAATTTTTAGATCATTAAAAATTAAAATTGTATCAATTAATCCATACTGGAAAAACTGATAGGTGTCAGATGGGGAAGCATCTAGAAATATAACCAGCTTTGTTAGCTGTTCTTTGGCAATAGGATAATATCCCAAAATTGTCCTTTTTTCTTCAGTCTAATTCAGGACTATATTAAGGGTTTCTCTGAGATTTGATCTACAGACCCTTTTCTTTTCCTTGATTTCAGCCCTTGTAGGAATGTTTCTTATTATCCCTGTTCTCTGGGTTTGAATTGGAGCTTTATCTGCTCTTTTTAGAGTTTGCTCTGGATGGAGAGCTTCATATTCCTTGAAGGATTCCTTTGCCTCTTCCAGTGTTAGAAACCCTCCTTTATGAATTATCCTTGATTGATGTGTGAATGGTGCTGCTTTTTCCCAGGCACCATATACTCCTTTCATGGGGCCATTATAAATTACATAATATTTTTTATCTTGGGTGGATTTTTTAATGATTTCAGCAATTGTTTTATTTTCTGAAATTTTTTCTTCACCTGATTTGTCCACCATGCTTAGCTGGCTGAACTCTGATGGTTTTGCTTGTTGTGTTGATTTCATTGCTTCAATGGCCTTCTTGAGAGATTGGATCTGTGTCCTTATTTGCTGACAATGCTTGCATTTTTTGAGTTCTTGCTCATATTTTTGAATTTCTTGATCTAATGCGTTGTAGACGAACTCCATTCTCTTGTTAATATATCTGCAATAACATTTTTGTCACCCTTAATATATTCAATTTTTATTGGATATTGTAACAAAAATAATTGCCATCTTATCAATCGTCCATGATTATAATCAACTTTTAAATTATATCGTATGAAACCTGTTAGGTAACTTGAATCTGTCCTTAATGTAAATTCTCTGGGTAGTAAATCAATTTTCTATTTCTTAAGAGATTTAATTGTTGTTAGAGTTTCCTTTTCATGAGTAGTATATCTTTGTTCTGTTGGAGTGAAAGTCCCTGAAATATACCTGCAAAGTAATTCCTTTGGGGAATATTTAGAATCTAGTGATTCTTTTTCTT
>NC_029787.2:18986516-18992834 GCF_000816755.2 Arachis ipaensis
TTTAAAAATCCTTTATCAGAAATATAATTTATACACCCTAAAAATCTTTGTAATTGTTTTCTATCTTCTATTTTACTAGGAAATAAATTTACCTTTTCTAGGACATTTGGTTGAAGTTTTAGCTTTCCTTGAGTGGATAGAATTAATCCAAGAAACTCTATTTCTTGTTTTGCTATTCTTGCTTTCTTTTTGCTAAGAACTAATCCTTTTTCTTTACATCTTTCTAAAACTATTAATAATTTTTGAAGATGATCTTCTTTATCCTGTTTTGTAAAAATTAGTATATCATCAATGTATACTAAAACAAATTCATTTAACTCTTTTAGATTTTCTTCCATAAATCTTTGATAAATACCTGGGGCTTGTTTTAATCCGAATGGTAATACATTTCATTCATAGAGCAACACACTTGTTGATTCTTTTGTTGGGCAGGTAAAAGCAGTTAATTTCTTTGTTTCTTCGTCTAAACGAAGTTGTCAATATCCTGATTTTGCATCAAGAGATGAAAACCAAGTTGCCCCTTTGATTTTTTCTAAAATAGAATCTTTTTTTGGAAGTTTATGAGCATCACCAATAGTTGCTTCATTCATCTTCTTATAGTTAATAACCATTTTTCGTTTTCCCCTTTTAATTTCATTATTGTTTTCGACATAAAAGGCTGGAGTCGCATGAGGACTTTTACTTAATCTTATAATTCCTTTTTCCAAAAGATCTCTACATTCTAATGAGAACTCTTCTCTATCTCTTGCGGAATAAGGAATTTTATTTGGAACATTTATCTCTTTTGTAGGATCTTTTAATTTAATGCTTACTAATTCGTTATTTGTATTTTTAATATCTAAAGGATTTTCAGCACAAATTTCATCCAAAAGTTCTTCTATCTTTATTTCAAGATTATTTTTTGGAATATTTATCTGAAAGTATAAATTTAAATAACATGTCTCTAATATAGAAAATATTTTAAATTTTAAGATCTTATCTATAGTAGTAGTTGGTATTTTTATACGTATTGATTTTTGATTTATTGAAGAATCATGTGGAGCTTTTAAAACTATATATGCTAATTCTTGAATGAATGGATGATATAGTTTTAAAAAGTTATTTCCTATGATAAAATCCATTCCGGAATCTAACATATATATAGATGGAATAATGAACCTATAATTTTGAATGAAAATTTCAGCCATCTCTGCTTTTTGGTCAATTTTATGTATTGACTTGTCAGCTATTCTAACTCTTAATGGTTTCTTTAATTTTTTTCAATCAAGTTTTATATTTGAACTAGCAAAGCATTGTGTTGCTCCAGAATCTATAAAAGCGTTTATAAACTTTTCTGTTATTTTTATAGTAATAAATGTGGCATTATTACTCAGTCTCTGAGTCTGTTTCTGAGACATATTCAAAAATGTAGTCTAAGTTATCATCAGATTCCTCTAAAGGTTCCATGAAACAAGACTTAGCAATTTCTATTTGTTTAGTAAGATCCTTTTTATCCTTCTTTTTCGGACATTCATTTGCATAGTGTCCTTCTTCTTGGCAATACCAACACTTACAATTTTCTTTTTTATTCGGGCAATAGTCACTTTTTTGTCTTTTGTTTTTATTGTTATTTCTTTTTCTAAAATACCTCTTTTTTCTCCAGTTTGGATAGTATTTTCTTTTTCTAAATTGGTATTTTCTTTTTCTTTGAAAATTTTTATTAAGCCCATATTTTTGGGGTATCTCTTCATTATCCTGACAGCAAATTCTAATTATATTTGCAAATCTTTTTTGAGTTGCTTCTTGCATACAACGTTCTTTTATTT
This sequence comes from Arachis ipaensis, assembly GCF_000816755.2. Taxonomy (NCBI): domain Eukaryota; kingdom Viridiplantae; phylum Streptophyta; class Magnoliopsida; order Fabales; family Fabaceae; genus Arachis; species Arachis ipaensis. The sequence goes on from NC_029787.2 coordinate 18,988,322, forward strand.
CCTCTCTTATTGCAGAGGTTGCTCCACCAAAATTATTTTCAATTGTCCCTCTATTTATTTCTCTTATAAATCTTCCCATTATAAATTCATTAATTAGCAGGATATGGAAGTTTTGTTATATACATACTAAGATAATGATTTTTATCTTCCTCTTTTAATTTGTAATAATGTCTTATATTCACATATATAAGACTCCACATTACATAGATCATATATCTGAATATTAGCTAAATGGTTTTTTGCTTCTTGATATTCTTTATTATAGACTTCTTGTCTATGATCTATAATATTTTTTCCAAAAAATTCTTTATATAGAATCATCATTATATATAATATTTTATCATAAGCTGTTGTTTTTGTTGCTAATTCTTCTATTATTTGGTTTTCTATTGATGTCATATAATCTCTTATAGTTCCTTTAGTATGAAACCCTATGTAATTCCAAATATCTCTTCCAGACAATTCACTAAGTTTTGGATTAGTAAAGGCTTCTAATAAAAAGGAATTCAACCAATTTTCGAAAATTTCTTTTTCATTCTTTTTGCAGTCTAAGTCAAGCATTCTTTCTCCTTCCATTTTCTGGATTTTAGGAACGTATTTTGATGGTATTTTTGTATATTTTGAATCTTTATTTATAAAACCTTTTTTAAAATCATAATTATCAAAACCTGTTTCCCATTTAAATTGAGATTGATTATTCTTAGATGTTCCAGCTTCATTTTTTACTTGTATTGGAATTACTGGTTCTTCGTCACTTGAATAATCTAGGATGTGTTCTTCATTTTCTATATTTTCAGAATTTACTAATTCTTCTTCTATTTGAAAACCTTGTTCCATAATATTATTTTCTTGAGCCATTTTTAATTGTTTAAAAAGCATTGTAACTTCTTCTAATTTTTCTTCAATATTCATAATTTTAGTGGTGGTTTTACTTTTAAATCTGTTATGTTGATTATATTTTGAAACTTTTCTTCTTTGGGATTCTCTTTTTCCTTATTTCTTTGAAATTTTATGGATACTAATATTTCTTCAAGCATATCAACTATAGAATTTAATTGTGGGTTAAAAGTATGATAAAGATGTGGGGAATCATTCCCATGGTAACATTTTTTAGAAATTCCGTGTGAAAAATAAATTTTTTCAGGTTTTTGAAGCCCTTCAATAAAACTTATAGTAAAATAAAGATTTTGAGAAAAATCATTTTGTATTGATTTTAAGAATTCGGTGTCATTACAGTTAACATTAGTTAAAATCATTAATTTTTGGTCTATTAATTTTGATAACTTAATTATTTCTTCTCTTAAATCTTCTAATTTACTTTTTTTCATTAGGTGACGCTTTTCTTTGTGAAGAGTTACAGTTTTAAGTGAAAAGTGTGGCTTTAGGATGTGTGGTTTAGATTTTGCCACGTAAGCATATCTTTAAATCTGTATACTTTTTAATCTGTACCGTATAATTTTCTATAAATAAAATGTATTGTCAATATACAAGGCATGTATTGTCTTATTTTTATAATTTTAAAAAATATCACAAAATTTAATAACTGAATATTATACTAAAATGTTTTTAATATTAAAAAAATTAGCCGAAAGATAAAACCGAAAAAAAGTGGTTCTATCGTTTTGTACATTACTATTTGGACACCAAAGGTCAAAATTGGTATGTGGTGGAAGTGATTTTTAACGAAAAAATTAAATCATAAAAAATAAATGTGAATTTAAATTATAAGTATTAAATTGATATAGCATTCGTGGACTGAAGGTTGTGACGGTGATCTGCCGAATGCTTTTATGGGTTCCTTAGTCTTAATTAGTTGTTTGGTTGAATATATTTGCATTGCTGCTTTTAAAGTTTCTCTAAGGATGTTTAGTTTACTTTATTAGTTTTAGTCAATAATATTTCATTATCAGTTTAAATTTTTAAAATAAATTATTTAATAACTGTAGCTGATAAAAAAATAATGATTAATATCTTTATTATTATTATTATTATAAAAAATATTATTATTCTTGCTGAGATTGGCCGGTGTATAACTCGTCTGCCGGTGAATACTTGTAAGCTCTCCGTCAAGATGAGGTATACGTCGGTAATGAGAGAACAAGGGGGTGGGTACCTGCAAAAGACACTCCGACGCTCAAGTCAGTAAATGTTTAAGAGGTATAAGAATAATTCTACGAATATAGAATGTAAGACATGAAATAGAAGTTATCATGTGTTGTGTGTAATAATTCTATGAATATAGAATGTAAGACATGATATAGAACTTATAGAACTTATCATGTTGCCTTCTGAGATTAGATATAGAAGGTTCCTTTTATAGGCATAGAATTGATAAATGATATTCATGTTATGACCGTTTGGTCATTAAGATTGAAATGATGGTCATTAAGTCGGTAATGAAGGTGTCAGTTACAAGTAAATAATAAATGATAATTAACGCCGAGTTATATAAGGTGACGGATCATAGTCCCTAAACTTTGTCTGCCGATCATATGATCCAGGTTATGCTTAGAAAATAAAATGAGTTATAACTCTATTAAAAGATAAGTGAATAATGATATGGTGAGCCCCCAAACTTAGTCGGTTATTATGTCGGCACTTATTTAAAAAATAATTGAATGATAAGAGTCATTCAATCAAGATAGTTGTGTGGGGGATACTTTTCCGCTTAAGAACAATATTAGCATTTGATTGTATGTTAACTGAAAAGTTCAGAGATAGATATCAATTGACGGAATCGACTGTATGATCCGAGGATATAATGATTAATTGTCTTGGAAATTTTTCTAGCCCACAACAACTTATTGATAAATTTCTCGCTCAAAGCAATTAGTTATTGAATATTTACAATTTATAGTGAAGGTCATACGACATGAATAAGATAAATTGAGAAAATGAATATGTTTAAAGTCGCAACATATATTGAATAATATATATTGTCAAAGTAAAAGAGTTCAAAGTAGAAAAATATACCTTGAAAGTTGATAATTATAGAGAAGAAGACGACATATATGAATGTCATACATGCCAAATGTAAATATCTGAATTTTGTTTTGTAGGACATGCTTTAATTTGATAATAAAGCAATAAGATAACAGTTATTGAATTATACATTTAGTATAATGTTTTTAGCAGTTACAGTATAACGAGGGATAATCTTCGTGCAATAATAGTAAATTGTCTGTTTAATTTTCTACATTAAACAAATAGTAATATAAATTTAATAGCATAAAGTGAATAGTGTAATAATTATATACAATTGATATATAATTAATTTTTTATAGAATCCAATTTTAAGATTTAAACTCATCATGATTGTCATTTAATTGTATAAATGAAATCATTAAGCAATAAGAATATAATACATAATGAAATAAAAAGGCAATTGACATGGTTGTTATATGTCATTATTGTATAAAACATATATTGAGGTTTGAATATAACGAATAAATCAATAAATATTAGTTACACAAAATATAAATGTAAAAGTATGTTGAATAAAAAATAAATAAATATATATATAATTTTACTTGTGTAAATAAAAATCTTTGAAAAAGTAAGCAAAATTGATAAGTGAGTTTGTAATCGGATTGATTGAAAACCGAGTTTGTTCTCAGATTGATTCAAAGCCGAGTTTATTTTCGGATTGGTTCATTGATCGATTATGATATGTGAAAGATTATGATACGTAAAAGTAAAGCAATTCAAATGTATAAAGTACATACTTTATAAAAAGTTACGATAGATTAAAATTTGATAAGAGGTATTAAATAAAATCTTAATGAAGATTGTTGAGATTGATTCAAAATTTTGAATGTAAATCAAATTTTATGAACCTAAGGGGTGTAGGAATTATTTTACTCGTCCCGACGGCGCCAATTGTTCTTGCTGAGATTGGCCGGCGTATAACTCGTCCGCCAGTGAATACTTGTAAGCTCTCCGTCAAGATGAGGTATACGTCGGCAATGAGAGAATAAGGGGTGGGTACCTGCAAAAGACACTCCGACGCTCAAGTCAGTAAGTGTTTAATGTAACACCCTAACTACCAAATCTCACGCTTTCGACTGCGCTACTCTGATAGCTCAGACATTACGACGACTTTTATACTATTTAATACTAAAATATGAGCCTGTTTGAAACTTTAAACTGCAATACCGCTCCTAAGGATACTTTCATCCGATAACATACATCCATAAATACCATACAACTTACAAAACTCAGAAAGAGTACATCCATATATATATACAAATATATATATATATAATTAATATTACAAACATAAACCAAAACAATTCTTATCCCTCTTACAGATTATATCAAGATAAAGGCGAGGGTACAATAACCATAACTAAAACAATACAGAGTATCACAACAACAATTAAATAAGCTCTTCGTAACTTCTGCGCCATATCTTGAAAGGGAAAAAATGTAGGGGGGTGAGAACATCATCCTCGAAAGAGTTCTCAGTAGAGGGTTTTTAGGAATTACTGTAATAGGATACGTGAAGATAACT
>NC_029787.2:18992910-19033193 GCF_000816755.2 Arachis ipaensis
TATCCATCACCATCACTGGTGAATATTTATGGGGGCGAGCTCATCCGGGCCTTTCACAGTACCCGGCCACACTTACGACATAGGGTCAACAGAGTATCAAGTCTCAACTTGGAGCACGTGGTGGCTAGCCACTGCTACTACCCAGGGAAACTCGTATCTCAGATAGTGGAAGTGCAAAATCACAATTATCAATATCTCAGCATATATGCATTCATTCTCAGCCATGGATCAACATCCATCTTAGCCACCCGGCTCACGGTTCAATCCAGAACCAGCCAATATTGATAAATCATACATAGCCATTCTGGCTCACGGTTCAATCCAGAACCAGCCAATATTCATAAATCATACACAGCCCTAAAGTTTCAAAGAAACGGTTCAGTAACAATCATTCATCAAAAACTAGATCCATTAAAGCAAGCCAGGCTGAATTCAAGAGTGTATTCTATTTTTTTACATTCTCAAGAAAATCCATTCAACTCAAATCGATTTCCAACGAATTAAACTCGATCTCAAAGCTTTAAAAGAATCAATTTCAAAAGCATTTTGTTTCATAGGGCCACACAACAGTCGAGTTAAACCAACACCCATAATCATACAAAACAACCAAACAATACATAGGACTGATACAATCACCAAATACACATCCTCACATCAGTACCCATATGTAATAATTCCAATATACAAAATATAGTTTTCGAAAAGCGCCCCTACCTCAAAACACAATTCCATAATCCAAACGCCTCACAGAGTCCTTTCCGCCTCGACCCGAACTGACGGCAAACAAAATCTCAGCTCCAAGCCACTTTCGCAACAGTCTCAACAACTCTAATCGCAACATACAACAACCGAAACTCAATTTTATAGCAATTAACGCCATAAATCTCAGCGTGAGATTACAGAACAGTAACAAAAGGGCTTTCAAATCGAAACGCTTATCGAACCGAAGAAGAAACGGCTAAACCGGAACAGCGGCGGTCTCCGAACCGGTTCGGCGGCAGCCCGGCAGCCACCTCAAGCGGCTGCGGCGACGAATTCCAATCACGACAACTGAAGCCAACACGTAGTGACTATAGTATTCCCGGAATTCAAAAAGGACAGAAACCACAATTGAAACCCTTACCGGAAGAATGGAGCAGCAGCTCCGGTGGCGACCTCCTGCAGCAACCACACTGTTTCCCGGCAACCAGAGGCACAACGAGGTTTCTTGGCGGCAGAAACGGCGGTGTCTGGGCGCGGTTATGCCTCCTCTCCTCTGTACGATCCGGCGGCTTACCTCTCGCCGGCAAACAGCGGCGGCATTGCAGCAAGGAGCACAACGGCGACGCGTAGACCAGCGACGACCCCCAGCAGTGGCGCCGGCGAACCAATCGCGACGGAGGCAGCAGCAGCTCAGACCACGTCTCTCCAGTCTCCGACGCGATCTCTCTCTCTCTCTCTCTTCCACCGATGGTGACGATGACGGCAAGGGCAGAAGCGGCGGCGCAAACACCACAACAGCGGCGGCGAGCTAGTCAGCGGCGCGAGTGACGACGAAGACCCTACGTTCGGCCTCTCTCTCTCTTCGGCGTCGCTCTCCCCCGGTGACCCTCCTGCGTGCGACGCGACGCGACGCGACAGGGACTGGGTGCTACTCCTCAGCATCGCGCCTTCTCCCTCCTCTCGGTGACAGAGGCGCGCCAGATGGCTCCATGGATGGACAGCGATGGCGGCACGGATTGGGTAGCGACAGCAATGTGGCCTCCTTCCCCCTTTCTTCTCCGATCTCCTCTACTCCCCCTCAGATTCCTCTTTCTTTCTGTTTCTTTCTCTGTGCCGTATGTTTTGTTAGGAAGGGGAAACAAGGGCGGCTGCTGTTAGAAGGGAGGGGCTGTAGCAGTTGTGAGGAAACCAGGTCATGGGTTATGGTTTTAGGGTTAGGGTTTCATTTCAAAAATTAGGGTTAGGGGCATTTTAGTAATTTCAGATGAAATTGGGAATAATGTAGTAATTGAAACCCAAATTAAATCCAACACTAATTATATATAGAAAATACTATTTGCTCACCAATTTCACAAATTATTTTCAATAAAATGCTCAAATCTAAAAATTAGAAATAATATACTTAATTTCTTCATTTTCCAAAATAGCAGTAATAATATTTAAAATATTACTTATCTAATCCAAATCATACAAAATCCTTATTATTTCATAACTATCAACCTTATACTTTAAATATAGAAAATAATTCAATAATTATAAAATTGGATAATAATCATAACTTATCTCAAATCCAATAAATCAAAACTTGCCTTAATTATCTTTAATAAAATAATCTCTGAAATTAAGGCTATAAATAACTGTAGGATTTGAGACTTGATCATAATAAGACTTTTTAAAGATTCTGGGTCTTATATTCTACCCACCTTATAAAAATTTTCGCCCTCGAAAATTGATACAAAATGAAAGAAATTCCATAACAGTTCACCCTTGAACACATTTAAGGAATAAGCAAAAATATCTCAATATAATCATATATACGATTTTCAAATACTTTGATTGTCATAAGCATAAGGATGTAAAGGTAGGAGTGTGATTGCAAAGTAAACGTTACAAGGTAGGCTCAATGCAAAGGATAACATGGGTCAATCATGTGATAGTATGGCAAAGTATCAAAGGCTATAAAACAGGATGGAGTTAAAACGATGTGCTCAATATCCGCACACTAATCTCATATCAACCTCAAGGTTTCAACTTTCCAACTCCATCAAGCACTTTACAATCCCATACTCGATCACAAGCCTTACAACCGCAAACCCGTCCGCAAGGAGCAAAACACGCACAACTCATAACGTTGCACACCTACCGCTTCAACTTCCGTATACACATATCACGCCTTAAAGAACTAACGCATCGCGTTACTACGTCTACAAGTCACACGTGATATCAAAATAATTCTCGAGTCTACTCAGAAGAAGGATACAAGACTTTAGAAAGGAGAGTCAAATGTCAAGGATAATACTCAAAGATTTGGGAGAATGTATCTAGGTCCAGATAAACAAGGACTCTCAAGCAATGAAGTTTGCTAGACTCAACTCAATTGACAACTTCAAAGATGACCCTTGGATCGAAGAAGTTCAATAGGATCAATAAGAAGAAAATCATTGCATCAGTTTGAAAAAATTCAAGCTGAGTCGAAGAAGTATGAGGTTCACAAAAGAGAATATCTCAAACCCAAGGCAAGGCTCACAAAACTCAAGAACATAATTAAAAGTACTTCTGAGTACATTGTTCTTAAAAGAATCAAAATCTTACAGGAAAATCACCTCACAGTCTAAAAGAAAAGTTAAGCAACAAATATCCTTCAAGAGAGTAACAAAAGCATAAATGTGGCTTTACTTCAATACAATTTCATGTTGAAGTAGATTTTGTAGAGTTCCAAAAACAAATGCACACAACTTTGGCTAAGAGCTAAAATATTTCCTCAAATATTTTAGAAGGATAATTAGATGCACAACTTAACCAAAAGCAGTTCATAAAAACTCGGAAGTGAAATCAAATGCTTGTTAAAAAATTCCCAAAGTTCATATTCAAACAAGCGTGTATAACATTCATAGCAAGGGTGAAAGAGGAAGTCAAACTCTTTTTAGAAAAGAAATTTCGAGGTAAAAATTTGCTTTCAATTTGGCAAAGGAAATAAGTGGTGCATTAGAACAAACCAATTTCCACTAAACAAGGGAGCTTTCCAAAACCTCATTTAAAATAACACATGCCAACTTTAAATTAACTTTGTCAAAATTGAACGATGGTTTCAATCTCAATCAAGCAACAGAAAATAAATTTCGTTCAATATTTCCAACCGGAATAAAAGCGAAAAATTCTTCCTTTCCAGGATTTTGGAAAATATCCAAATACACAATCAAATAAAGATGTCTATTGGAACTATAGTAAAATTACTAGAAAATCAAATTGTAATTTAAAGTAAATGCAGATCCATAAACCAGTAAAAGTACAGGAGAGGTATTAGAGATGAATAGTTGTTAAACTGTATAAGAAATCTCAAATTTTCATATATAGATAAGTATATATATCTAATCAATAGCAATTTTTTATAAAAATCTCAAAATTAGCTGTAATCACTGTCAAATAAGAGGAAAACTGAATCAACAAGTTCTCTAAGAATGAACTCGGAACCCAGAGTTAAAAGTCACAGCACATTAAGACAAGTTCAAGACTATATCAAAGAATACTTGGATCAAGAAGAACTCAAACAGAGGAAGACAGATGCATCAAGGATTCCAAACAAGCATATGCAACTGAGATCAAACAAGAATGCATGTGGATAGAGGAATAGAGTGGAACATCAAACTACTTTTTAAGGGGATTAGCAAACAAGAACTTCAAGTTAGGATATGAAAGAACAAGTAGACTCGAACAGAATTCAAGACACACAACTGAATAGCCTCGAGAAATAGTTTCCAACGTCCCCAAGACCCGCGATTCGTTTTACTCAAAACTCGTATATCATCTATGATAACCCATCAATGCTTTTCATATACATAATTCACTAGTATTAAGCCGGCCAAACTTAATATCAGGAATTATGCAACGCAAGACTAATGGCGTTAATCAATAGATCGTCATGTGCATAAAGCTCTAATTCTCGTCATTCGACAAGGCCTAATACATGACAAACGCTCAGAGTATGCAATTGAAGCATAGTCAGTCCATTCCTCAGGCTCTACAGGAAGAACTGCTCTGATACCATAATGTAACACCCTTCTATTTTTTTACATTCTCAAGAAAATCCATTCAACTCAAATCGATTTCCAACGAATTAAACTCGATCTCAAAGCTTTAAAAGAATCAATTTCAAAAGCATTTTGTTTCACAAGCCACCCAACAGTCGAGTCAAACAAACACCCATAATCATACAAAATAACCAAACAATACATAGGACTGATACAATCACCAAATACACATCCTCACATCAGTACCCATATGTAATAATTCCAATATACAAAATATAGTTTTCGAAAAGCGCCCCTACCTCAAAACGCAATTCCATAACCCAAACGCCTCACAGAGTCCTTTCCGCCTCGACCCGAACTGACGGCAACCAAAATCTCAGCTCCAAGCCACTTTCGCAACAGTCTCAACAACTCTAATCGCAACATACAACAACCGAAACTCAATCTTATAGCAATTAACGCCATAAATCTCAGCGTGAGATTACAGAACAGTAACAAAAGGGCTTTCAAATCGAAACGCTTACCGAACCGAAGAAGGAACAGCTAAATCGGAACAGCGGCGGTCTCCGAACCGGTTTGGCGGCAGCCCGGCAGCCACCTCAAGCGGCTGCGGCGACGAATTCCAATCACGACAACTGAAGCCAACACGTAGTGACTATAGTATTCCCGGAATTCAAAAACGACAGAAACCACAATTGAAACCCTTACCGGAAGAATGGAGCAGCAGCTCCGGTGGCGACCTCCTGCAGCAACCACACTGTTTCCCGGCAACCAGAGGCACAACGAGGTTTCTTGGCGGCAGAAACGGCGGTGTCTGGGCGCGGTTATGTCTCCTCTCCTCTGTACGATCCGGCGGCTTACCTCTCGCCGGCACACAGCGGCGGCATTGCAGCAAGGAGCACAACGGCGACGCGTAGACCGGCGACGACCCCCAGCAGTGGCGCCGGCGAACCAATCGCGACGGAGGCAGCAGCAGCTCAGACCACGTCTCTCCAGTCTCCGACTCGATCTCTCTCTCTCTCTTCCACTGATGGTGACGATGACGGCAAGGGCAGAAGCGGCGGCGCGAACACCACAACAGCGGCGGCGAGCTAGTCAGCGGCGCGAGTGACGACGAAGACCCTACGTTCGGCCTCTCTCTCTCTTCGGCGTCGCTCTCCCCCGGTGACCCTCCTGCGTGCGACGCGACGCGACGCGACAGGGACTGGGTGCTACTCCTCAGCATCGTGCCTTCTCCCTCCTCTCGGTGATAGAGGCGCGCCAGATGGCTCCATGGACGGACAGCGATGGCGGCGCGGATTGGGTAGCGACAGCAACGTGGCCTCCTTCCCCCTTTCTTCTCCGATCTCCTCTACTCCCCCTCAGATTCCTCTTTCTTTCTGTTTCTTTCTCTGTGCCGTATGTTTTGTTAGGAAGGGGAAACAAGGGCGGCTGCTGTTAGAAGGGAGGGGCTGTAGCAGTTGTGAGGAAACCGGGTCATGGGTTATGGTTTTAGGGTTAGGGTTTCATTTCAAAAATTAGGGTTAGGGGCATTTTAGTAATTTCAGATGAAATTGGGAATAATGTAGTAATTGAAACCCAAATTAAATCCAACACTAATTATATATAGAAAATACTATTTGCTCACCAATTTCACAAATTATTTTCAATAAAATGCCTAAATCTAAAAATTAGAAATAATATACTTAATTTCTTCATTTTCTAAAATAGCAGTAATAATATTTAAAATATTACTTATCTAATCCAAATCATACAAAATCCTTATTATTTCATAACTATCAACCTTATACTTTAAATATAGAAAATAATTCAATAATTATAAAATTGGATAATAATCATAACTTATCTCAAATCCAATAAATCAAAACTTGCCTTAATTATCTTTAATAAAATAATCTCTGAAATTAAGGCTATAAATAACTGTAGGATTTGAGACTTGATCATAATAAGACTTTTCAAAGATTCTGGGTCTTATATTTAAGAGGTATAAGAATAATTCTATGAATATAGAATGTAAGATATGAAATAGAAGTTATCATGTGTTGTGTGTAATAATTCTATGAATATAAAATGTAAGACATGATATAGAACTTATAGAACTTAGGGGTGGCAAAACGGGTCGAGCCCGTCGGGCCGATCTGCTAAACCCGCTAATATATGCAGAGAATCCAAAATTCCAAATACTACTATAAATGCTAAAGTTCCGAAGAAAGGTGGAAGTAGAGATATAGCATGAATATTGAAAGACGAGATTGTTGAAAAACGTGAAAGGAGAGGCAACATTCCAGCAAAGGCGGGGACGTAGTACAGCTGTGTCCTGTGTGTACTGAATACACGCATGCATGTACCACGCCCTTCTTCACTATAACTGCCTCCTCCTTCATTCATTCTCTACTTCCATTTAATAATTTAATTAACTTGTTAGATGCTAATCATTACTACTCATTCAACTAGTACCAGTAATTAAGAACTAAATGCATCACATCATACTCTCATACTCATTTATGTAAATTAACTACGGGTTACGTTGCAACAGACACCAATGGCCAAATTAAAATATTAATCTCACATTGGAAAAAAAAGGGAAGCGATAAGTAATTATAAAGTGAACGACACATTAATTTAGTGTTAAGATTTTAAATTGGATGTGGCTTTTTTTTTTTTGTCAAAATATATTATTTTTTAATTTGTCACTGTTTTACTTCAACTAAAAATTATTAATCAATTTAGTTAAATTTAATTATTAAAATGATTTAGTCATATAATATTATCAAAATTTTAGGGTAAAAAACACAAATAAACCAATGGAGAATAGTTATTACATGAATAAGCCAAATTGAAGATTGATTCATGAATGAGCCAAAGCATACTTATATGTAATTCGAATTTATTTGGTTCGAACTCCAATTGCATATAAATCGAATCCTTTTTAACTTTTTTTTAATAATTGGTTTACAAATTTTGTAAGAGAAAAATATACTTTATATCTTTAATTGTCTTAATTTTTTAATGTTAAATTTCATTCCGTTTAGATTTACTTTCAACATTTTATTTTGTGTTAATTTTATCCTTATTTCAATTTAATTAAAGAAAATTAAATTCTAATTTAAATTTGTTTCATTTCAATTACAATCCCATGCACGTAACATATTCACACTTATTCCTTAGTGAACTAATTAGGTTCGAATTATGTGATAGCCCAGTTCGAACTAAATATGTTCGATTTATATGCAATTGGAGTTCGAACCAAATAGGTTCGAATTACATATAAATATACTTTGGCTCATTCGTGAATCAATCTTCAATTTGGCTTATTCATGTAATAACTATCCTCCATTGGTTTATTTGTGTTTTTTACCCAAAATTTTAATAACTAGAATGAAAAAACATTGAAAATAATTAATGTATGCTTTCTCATGGCTAGAATATGTAGGTTTGGTAGGAGAATATTTACTTACGCCCACATTAATAAAAGCAGACAGCTGCTATAAGCAGCACAATTTCCACTCTAAAGTCATCAATAATTAAGAAACATGAAAATGGACAATAAATAGGGCGGGGAATTTAACATAGTCTATCTAGTATTATTGGAGACGTGTTATCTTTGATAAAAGATACAGAGAATAACTACTTGTCCTTTGCATGCATGTTTAATTGTTTATGCGAAAACTACTTTGTATGCAATAAAAACAAAGGGAGCTAGCATATGCACTTAAAGTGAATAGCTACTTTTTTTTCCTTATAAGACTTGTCGATCAGTGGCACCAATTAAAAAGTTTCATTATTGCGTCCCCCTTCACACTCTAAATAACTGCCTAACTATCCAGTTCTTCGAATTCCGACACCTATGTACAGAATAAATTGAATGCATGTAATTATTTTTTCCAACCAAAGATAGCGATTGATGATAAGTGTAAAAGCATTTGGCTCCTGGCGCTATCTTTAGAGCTCCATTATATTCTTTCTTGATGGCTTGCTTAGTAGGATATGGTTTGATTTTGCTTGAAATTCTAACATATAATTTTATTGAAAAACTTTTGTATGAAGGCAAGTAAGGGATATTTGGTCCTTGTGGGTTGAATTCATGAAGTGATAGCGGCATTTCTCTCCTAACTTATTGGATAGTGATGATTAGGGGTGGTAAAATACGTCATTTTAAAAATCGAACCAAATTTATAAAACTAAGTAAAAGCATCTATAGTCAAATAAGAAGAAAAATATCTCATTTTATATTGTTTATTGCATTTATTGACGCCGGGACGTCGCTTGGACCATCAATTTTGGCGAAGTTAACAATCTTACTATGGTAATATAGTTTAGATTCACCAATTTTGGCGAGGTTAGCAACTCCACTATGATAAAAATAGGCATAAACCCACCTTAGTTAGCTAAGTCAATGATGCACCTCTTACTCTCAGGAAAATAAACACACAGCTTATTTCATATTCAAAAATCAACTTCAACTTCTATTTCATAAATAAAAGGTACATGAATTATTTATACTAGTGGGAGAAGGAAAAGCCTTCATAACTTAAACGATGTGGGACTAATACATAACACAAAGTTCACTATTCTAAATAATATGGGACTTGTATTCCCTTATTATAATTAACTAATATAATTAACCTATTAACTCTATTTGCTCCTGCATCATTTATATTTAGAGAAAAAAAAATAAACATCTCATTTTATTGTTTATTACTAGATAAAATTTTACACTTTGTTTGGATGGAAGATGGAAAATGAGAGGAAAGAAAATGAAAGGAAAAGTTAATTTTCTTCTATGTTGTTTAGATGAAGAGAAAATGGATGGAAAGAAAATAGAAAAAAATTTTTCTTGTGTTTGGATGAAAGGAAAAGTAAGAAGAGAGAAAATTATAACTAAGTGAAATTACATTAATACCCTTATTTATATTATATATAAATTATAATATACCAATGTATTTAAATTATTTTTCTAATAAAAAAATATCCCAATTATATTTCAGAATTTTAACGTATTATCTTTCATTAAAAATAATAATTTTTTGAATTTATTTTTATGAATTCATTCTTTTCTATTATCTTTTAATGTCATAAATAAAAATATGTATTATTCTTTTTAAAAATATATAAATAAATAATCTCGTAAAAAAATAATAAAAACTACTCATACTTTACATCATTAATCTCCTTAAGTATATTTAAAAAAAAGTTTCACTAAATTGTATTTACAAAATAAAATATTATCAAAAGTTGGTAGTATTTCTTTTCAAGTACGTGCCACCAAAAATCATATACATTTTAATAAACATATAACAAAACATCAAAAAAGTAATAACCAAAAGAACTCCTAAAGAGTACTATTTTATCACCAGACAACACTTTTCAAAAGGGTAATTCTTCATGGTCAGCGACATCGCCTACTTCCAAAAAATCAATTCTACATGCCTTGAGCCATCTGTACCCATCTACTTTAAAAAAATAAAATTTTTTCGAGTCAAAAATATTAACACATGATCGATTTTTACTTGTACTAAGCAGTGTATTTCTTGTTCCCAAACATTTTCAAGTTATGATTCCTGCACGAGCATATACAACAAAGACAACTTAATTCAAAGATCAGAGTTGATCATGATAATCTATTTTATCGATGTCTTTCTATTTAAACAACCAATCAATCTCAAAGTATATATACATAAAGTGATTTTCAACCATGGTTAACATAAATAAAACAGAAAATGATATCTTCTTTAAATACATGAAGATATACCTATAGTATATGACACTCAGAAACACATAATCAATTAATGAAAGCAATAACCTCAAATTAATCAGAAATTAAGTGCGTATAAAAGTTATACCTGTAATGGTTAATATTTTATGAAAGTACCATATCTCCTAAGCGAACACCAGCAGCTGTCATGAAATGAAAAAGAGTATCCAATCTCATTTCAGGTGGGATCCCAAAAATTTGGCGCTTTTTCTGCTCATTTTCACATAAAAACTGATAACACTGCATCCGAGCTGATCCTATCAGACCCAATTCAGTCAACATATCCCATACATCTGATTCGCTATAAAGGCGAGGCCTACTTTGTTGCATAATAGCCAACCCTTTTTCAGCAATTGCAACTTGTCTTTCAATTAACGAGACTTGCTTTTCGGCAACCGAAACTTGCCTCTCAGCCACAGAAGCTTGTCTCTCAGCTGATTCAACCTGCCTCTGAGCTACGTCATGTAGCTTGCTAGACAGATAAGTACCCTCTTTGACAGCAGCAACTTTCTCATATTGTGCCTCCAAAAACTCATTCATAGGAGACTTACGCTTTGTTCCTCTTGACGTTGAAGTCCCACCTAATTGATTTGGTTGACTATGAAGACCACTTGGTGAATCTAAATTAGCAGGAAATGTTGGGGTATCATATCCCATATCAACATCTATGTCAGAAAATCCAACGTTTTCAAATGAGTCATTCAAATCAATGTGATCTCTAGCAATTTCTTGAATCTTTTCTCGTGACGTAGCAGCCCCTTTACCAGTAGCTCTATCAGCTCCGAACAACTCCTTCAAAGTATCATAATACTTAATTTGTATTTTTTTTTCATTTTTCTGCTTGTGATTTCTCCTACATAAACAAGTGTTGAAATTATTCGTTGACTAACTTCATCAATAGTATAAGTAATAACAGCAAAGTTTAAGATACCTTAATGAAGTCTTGCCACACTTCCTCTTCAGCTTCAAACTTTCTAGTTACAGGATTCCATGCAAATCTACTTAAGTGATGAAATAAGTCATATGTCTCAGCAAAATGATCTTTCAATGTCTTCATTCTATTCTTTATGTGATTCTTTGTTATGTGAGGGCCTATTGCTATGCTCAAAGTCTTCACAACATTGGCATATGCTTCAGTTGTCCACGAGCCATCATGCCTATTACCTTTCGATGCTTTCTCTGCTAATGCATTTAGCAAAACTTCATCCATATCATCAGACCATCTTAAATTGTCTTTTGAAGGTTGATTGGCTTCTGCTGTTTTATTTCCTTTATTCGGCATTATGTAACTTGTAACAATCCCATAAAAAATCCAATCAAATAATTCTGAGTGGAAACTATACATCCATATATATACATATTCACATATAAGAAACATAATCACCTATAATGATTGATACACATTTCACATTTCGAATGCAATGTTATCTCTTAACAACGATGCATGCCTATATTCCTCATTACGTGGTTGATTTGGTTGTGATCTATCTATGCTTTGTTCTTGTAGCAATTCTCGATCAACCGCATCAATTATAGACTGATCAACATCGACACCCATTAAAAAGTTAAGCAGTATGCAACATGCCAAAAAAATGTCTCGCATAGTTTCAAATGAATAATAAGGTTCTGTGTCGCCGGCTATAATTGGGAATCTTTTCCTTAAAACTCTGAAACATCTTTCGGTGACATTTCTTAATGAAGAATGTCGGTGGTTGAATAATTCTTTGGGATTTTGTAGCTCACGTACTGAATACTCTTTCAAGTGATACCGAACACCTCTATATGGTGTCAGTATCCCAGGCTTTAGCATAAATCCAGCATCGCCTAGATAATATTTTCCTACACCAGTTACACACACAAATTAAAGTATTATATACTGTGACTATGAATTTAACTTTATTTAAACGACCTCATAAATAACACTATCACAAACCTTCGGGTATTCGAAGTGGATGTTCCCTACTTAAAGCATCTTTCAAAATTCTAGAGTCAGAGGCAGTTCCTTCCCAACCAGCCAAGACATACGTGAATTTCATATCAAACCCACAGGCAGCTAAAATATTTTGTGTTGGATGATCTTTTCTTCCCCGAAAACGAGGGACTTCCACCCTTGATACCTTCACACGACTATGAGTTCCATCTATGGCTCCAATGCAGTCCTTGTTTCAAAAGTATATTGACATATTCACATAACAGTTTTGTAATTATTTCATACATAATTTCATAAATGACACTAACTAAATTAAAAGAGTTAGTACCTTAAAAAACAGATAGAATCGACTATTATTATGTATTTCATAAGGAACATCTTCACCAGATGGTTGCTTGAAGGACTCTCCCTCTAACGACAGAATAGCATGTAAGACATTGTGAAAGTGACGACTAATTGTCTCCCCTGAGCGGTGGAAGAAGAAAGACATGGTTCTATTTTTCACATTATGCCCTATAATATGTAAGAATTTAGCGACTTGCTCTTCAACGGTAGAGCGAATTGAATCCTTTACTCTACCAGTTCCTCTTAACTTTTGACATAACTGCCTAAACACTTCAGGGCCTATACGTATGACATCGCGGTATTTTTCAGACGTCAGTAACTATGTCATTAACTGCGTATGCCTATTTTCTCTTTTCAAGTTTTCGTAACTGATTTTCCTAGGCCTATATTGTGATAAAAATTCTAAAGAATACAACGTATGCACCGTAACATATGAAAGAGATGTGACACAAATATGTTGTCTCTTTTCTAACTCTTCCCTGATACGAGTTAAGATTTGTATTGGTTCAGAATGATACAGGTCAGTAGAAGTGACTTGATTTACTTGAAATCCTAAGTCAGGTATGACGTTCATTTTGTCTTCTACATTCGCATCCTCGATATTTTCACCATCCATCTATGAAAATATAACGTTTAGAGTGAACATATCAAACATAAACGTAACTAGAAAGTAACATATGTGGTCACGTTTTAGCAATTCATTTGTTGTGAAACAAAAAACTAAAACTAAAGCTTTATATAAAATTATGGTGTCACGTTACACAGTATAAAAATACCTTGTTATGAGGTACTTATCGCAAACTTGTAAATGCCAAACTCGATTCTAAAGCTCACTATCATAAATGATAAACAAAAACTGTAAATCACATGATATATTACTCAATGCATTGGATTAGTACCAAAATTCAATGGACTTAGCTACTAAAAGCACTTCATAATTTAGATGGCCAAAAACTAATTTAACCAACACAGCATTTTGTATATTATGTAAAAAAATAGTTGAAAATGCGTTGCACAAATGCTTTCTTGTGCAGATAAAAAAGGAAATAAAAGAAGGATATAATTAAGAAATCAAATCAATACAAAAAAAGGAAACAAATAAAAAAGAAAGTTAATAAATCAAACATGTATAAATGATTGTCATAACTGAGCAACATGTGTACATATTCTATGAATATTAAAATTTAAATTTGAAACTCCCAGCTCCTTAAAATTTTGTTTATTAATAATTATAGTATACTAATATCAGTATATAACACAAAAATTAATCTCTACTTTTAGACAATAAGAATATAATTAGAACTTATCAACGGTAATTATCATTACATACATATAGATTGAAATTTAACAAAATTAAATATAAAGTATGCAATTAAAATTTCTTAAACTTTTCAAGGAGGAAACATACTTTATCCATGATCAATTGAGAATAAATAGAAACATGTGTACTGTATAGCAGCCGGAAAACGAAACCAATTCAAAGGCTATCAAAAGCTCATAGATGTATGGCAGAATAGTCCCACAGCCAGCCTTGCAGCAGCAAAGTCTTCCCTAACAAAGAATGTTCTAAAACATGTTTTCCTTACTCAGGTAGGCTCCTGCCTTTAATTTGATGGCTGCACCATACTAACTTGTCCCTCTTTTTAAATAGTGTTTGTTTATTGACTGAGTAACCTTAAGTTAGAAATAAGTATACTATAGTATTAAATTGCTAACAGGAATTTTTTTTTACCAATTCAAGTTTTTTTTAGTGGCCTTGTTATTGTAGCTAAGTGTATACTATAGTATTAAATTGCTAGTACTACAAAAGGCTAAATAACCCTTCAAAATATTTAAGATTTACATCACGCTGCTAAAGTATTTGATTCAAAATATTGTTGCATTGAATACTCCAAATTAATAGTTATTTAGTCCCTTTTTTTTCGAATTCAAATAATTAAGTTTTAATTTTTGAATGACCTCATTTCCTAAGAAAGGTTTTGAAATGAATTTATGATGAACTTGAAATCTCAATTTATTATATTCATACTATGTTTTGCTATTTGTATCTTTTAACTATTGTGGGTATCTACATAACTATTTTCAGGAAAGTCAAAATTGAAGTTTGAAATGAGATCATACCAAGACACAGTAGAGAGCAAGATAAAGCATATAAATGATGATAGTCAATTGCTTGGATATTTTAAGGATAAGATAGCTAAAGAACAATTGAAATCAAAAGTTCTTGAACAGTCTTTATCTAGAATGACTGGAAAATTACGCATCACAATGGAAGAAAACCGTGTTATGAAGGAGCGTGTTAAAGAACATCACCTTCGTCTACCGGATACACGGATGAAGATGCGCTGGAGCTCTCACGATGACAACGAAGCTGCTAGTGATGTTGAGGACGATGGGAACTTGTAGTGGCTCTGTTGAAGATGCCGGCAAAATAGGAGAAGAGAAAATACTTACATCAATTTTTCAGAGAGTGTGGGTTAGGGATTTTGCTTTTTGTTACTGAAAGGGTAACTTTGGAATTTCAACGTTTAGCTTTCTCTTGTAGTTTTCTTTGCAGCATTGAGAAGAAAAAATTTGTATGGGTCCATGGTAATTTTTTTGTTTTCCATTCATTTTCCTCTCTGATCCAAACAATGGAAAATGGGCTTTTCCATCTATTTTCTACTCTTTCATTTTCTTTCCTTTCAAAATCTCTTATTCCAAACAATGTTCAACGGTCCACTCTTTACTTTTGCTAAAAAACATTCAAAAACTTTGGAATTTTAATCCCTCTAGTAGAGAGGTCTACTTGCAAACCTAGTTAGAGAAAGAAGACATAAAATATATATATAGTTGATGAGTTAATTTTATGTTAAAACCTGCATTTTTATACATTTGCTCAATAGTTTGTGTAATATTATATTCATAGGCTATCAAATGGATCAGAGTACGAGGAGTACGTATAAAGGTGATAATGGATAAAGTAGGGTAAGCTAGGGTTTGGATCCAATCCTAATCCTACCTGCGGGTTGAAATTTTTATATAAACTCAACTCTATTCTATCCATGGGTTGAGAATATCCCAACCTTAACCCTATTCGTTTTTAACCCGCGAGTACTCGACCCTACCCGTGGATTACCAAAAAGATGCA
Source organism: Arachis ipaensis (assembly GCF_000816755.2). NCBI lineage: Eukaryota > Viridiplantae > Streptophyta > Magnoliopsida > Fabales > Fabaceae > Arachis > Arachis ipaensis. The sequence continues at coordinate 19,008,801 of NC_029787.2, forward strand.
ATATTATTATATAACTTGATGATAATTGAAAATAGAATTTATTTAAATTATCAATTAATGATTTTCTCTTAGTGGCTAAAGATATTTTGCATTTAGTGAGAGGTCCTTGTTTCAACATCCACTTGAAACATATTTATATATAAGTATATATAACATATACATATATAAGATGCGGGTTGGTCGGATAGGGTTGAGACTCAACCCGCACCCTACTTGACCCGCATGAGAATCCTACCCGCTGCAGATTGGGTGAGCAACCCTACTCGACCGGGTTGGATCGGGTTAGATATCCCGCGGGTAGGGTGCATGTTGCCACCCCCTAAGTACGTACTCTTTCAAATTGCTTTGTTAGGGTTTTTGCTATGTCCCAATGATTTTTTTTCTTTCTTTCTTTTCAACCTTAATTCTTTAATTATATTATTATTCTTCCAAATCTTTTTTTATCTAAATCCATTCCTTACAACTTTATCTCCTTCTTCCACTCTTTTTATTCTTCTTATCTTTCTCTCATTGTATCATTACATTCTCATTCGTATCATAAACTCAAAAGAAGAGAAAATCCACATCCGAACCCAAAGAGCATGGAAGAAGAGGAGAAATTGGTGTTTGTGACAGAGAAAGACTTCTCTAAAGGAATGGAGGCATGTATAGAGCTTGTGGCCAAGAAGATGTATGTTAAACAAGAGCTAACTGCTTATCAGATAGTGGAGAGTGTCAGCTGGTCAATGGCACCCTAAGACCCCATGAGAATGTTATCGTGAAATTGTCGGGATTTGGAGAGACCCTGACAGTTTACAACCTTAAAGGAATTATTCAATCGCACTCTCTCGAGTTGGTTTATTTTGTTAAACTAAAAACCAATCTCGATAGGTGAAAAAAAAAATTTAGGGCTTGTGGTTACTCTAATTGGCAAATTGTTGATCCTTCTGATAGTGCGAGTGGACTTGCATTGGCATGGAAGGAAGATTTTGTTGTTCAGATTTTTTGTTGTTCTGAGTTCTATATTGCTGCCTTGATAAAAGATGTCTCTCTTAACATTGAATGAAACTTTGTAGGCATTTATTTAAATTACAATGAGAATATTCGGCTATCTCAATTCCAAAAAATCTCTTTGGTGCTCTCCTAACTCCAAGGTAAATTGGTTATTGTTGGTGATTTCAATTCCATTATTGATCAATGTGAGAAACATGGTGGTAATCCTAAATCTCACTATTCTATTGCTGCCTTTAATTACTTTATTGGAGATAACTCGTTGATTGATTTGGGAATGGTAGGTAGATTATTTACTTGGAGTAATAGACGCAAGGAAGGTGAACTAATTCAGGAAAGGCTTGACAGAGTACTTGTTGATGAATCTTGGTCCCAATTATACTCTCATCCCACGGTCTTTAACTATCAGAGACAGGTTTTGATCACGCTACCTCCTTTTGGACACTAATTTCCAACCGGAGATATCAAGGAAGAGATTCAAGTTTCAATCCCGGTGGTGAAGAACAAATTCGTAACTTCATCAGCGAGGTTTGGAACTCAAATATAGAAGGTTCAGCAATGTTCAGATTATTTTACAAGCTTAAATTGGTTAGACACCGATGGATTTTCTGGAAAAAGAATAGCTCTACTAATTCCAAAAAAAATTCTATAGAAGTTATTGCTCTCTAGAACAAAAACAGGCATCAAGTATCATGGGAGATACTGAATTACTTGAGTTTGAATAGCGGCTTGAAAAAGCATATTTGGACGAGCAACTTTATTAGAAAGACAAATTTAGAATTAAATGGCTAAAGGAAGGAGACCAAAATACAAACTTCTTCCATCGGAAGTTTAAATCTAGAACCAAAAGAAATAAGATATGTCATTTACGGAGGGATAATGGGGATATGGCAACAACCAATGTTGATATTGCTAAAGTGGCTGAGGACTACTTTAAGAGTATTTTCACATCTTCTAATCAGGCGGATCCTGGGCCGTTTTTCATAGACTTCGAGTTTAAGGTTACAGCTAACATGAATCGCAGGCTTAGAAGACCTGTTTCTATGGAGGAGGTAAAAAGAACTACTTTTAGTATCCACCCTAAGAGTGCACCAGGAGAGGATGATATAACGGCTAAATTCTTCCAATTCTACTAGGATATAGTGGGAGAAGACGTATTCCGAGTTGTGAGGAGTTTCTTTGCTAGAGGTAGAATTTTGAAAAGTTTTAACCACACCAATATCTATCTAGTACCAAAGGTCCCAGATGCGATCAATATGACCCATATAAGACCCATCAGTTTATCCTCTGTTGTCTACAAAATTATTTCGAAGGTACTAGTCCACAGACTCCAAAAGTGTATGAACAAGATAATTAGACCTACTTAAAGTGCATTCTTCAAAGGTAGACTTATTTCTGATAACATTCTTATAGCATACGAATGTATGCACTACCTTAAACAAAAGAAGCAGAGCTTGGAATATGAAATGACACTCAAGCTTGATATGAGTAAAGCTTACGACAGGATGGAGTGGCATTTTTTATGGTTTATTATGGAGAAGTTGGGTTTTGAATTGAGATTCATTTACTGGATTCGTGAATTGTTGACAATTGTTTCTTACTCTATTGTTGTGGAAGGTCAACCCTATGATTTTTTTAAATCAAATAGAGGCATCTGTTAAGGTGATCCTCTATCCCCTTTTCTTTTCTTATTATGTGCAGAAGGACTTTCCTTCTTGCTACACAAAGCAGAGAAAAACAGTCTCATTTAAAAAATTCAGATAAACAGAAGATGCTCAACTATAAATCACTTGCTATTCGTTGATGATCCATTCTATTTGGTAAAGCCTCGAAAAATAGTTGTTCCTCTATTCAATAATTATTGGAATCTTATGAGAGTTTCAGTGGGTGAAGAGTTAACCTTAATAAATCGGCCATGTTCTTTAGTAATAACACTCCAAAGCTGATTAGAACCACCCTAGCAGCCCAGCTGAATATTTCTCACATAAGTGCACAAGATAAATATTTGAGTCTACCTTTCCTTGTCAACTGCTCTAAGAAAGCCACCTTCAACTCAATCAAAGATAAGGTTCTCAAAAGGACACAAAGATAGAAAAGGTGCTTGTTATCTAATAGAGGAAGATAGGTATTACTCTAAGTAGTTAATGAAGCCATACCAATATACACATTGTCATGTTTTAAACTTCCGAACAGCTTGCTAAATGAAATTTATAGTATTCTAATCCAGTTCTGGTGGGGGCAGCAAGATTCTAAAAGACGAATGTGTGCATTAGCTAGGATAAGGTGACTAGGCCTAAGAAAGAAGGCGGGCTTAGTTTCAAAGATCTTAGGACTCAAAACCTGGCTCTTTTGGGTAAATACACTACAAAAAAAGGTTATAAAACGACATTAAAATTAAGGCATTCTCATAAAAATGCCATAATATCTATGAATTACGGTGGTTTATGTGGCTGCCATAATTCAACTTTAGTTAGCGGCAATTTTTTTATGATTCTGGCGGTTTTGACCGCCATTATGTTTTAAACCAGTTTTAAAAAATTTAACTTCTCTGATCCATGTCTAATTGCAAATGAGAGTGAGAGCAGTATAGTGCGTCTGTACATGTAAGAGTTGTGTTGGTGTGGTAGAATTTGAAAACGATATCGCTGCTGCTCTGCGAGCTTCTCCTCCATCGATCTCTCCTCCATGAATGATTCTCCCCCTTCGTTGATGTCACCTCCATCAATGCTTCTCCTCCGATGGCATATATGCTTCCATTGATGCGATCTGCGAGGTATTTTATTAGTTTCGGTTCTTCGAGCTTCTCTTCTCCTCATTGACCTTATTTTGTTTAATTTCAAGTTTTGATTGTTCTATGCTAACTTTTGCTACTTATTTTATTTAATGCCAGGTTTTGAATTTTTTTCCTTGTTCAATTTATTTTTAGGTCAGAAATTGGGGATTATTAGAAGAAATTGAGTAAGTTCTTCACCGAATTTCTTCGTAATTATAGGATTAAGTAAAATCATGTGAATACTTATTTTCTCCTGGTATTACGTACACTGTGAACTACATATATTTTCTTCTTTATGTTTTCTATTTGTAGAAAATTTTTTTAAGGAATTTACTAAAGTTATTATACTTTTTAATTTTGAAAGCGTGGAGTGATTAAAGTCTCAACCAAATTATTTGAAATCCTATTAACATTCTCGTAGAAATGCCATTTTTGGTATGCAAAGATGTTTGGTAGCATTGGGTCAGAGAGCCAGAAACAGCAAAACACATGAAGGGACTGAAATACACTTTCTCAATGCACATATTAGAAGGAAGAATACTTGTGTGTCTGTCTCAGTGTCAAGTTGCACCCTATCCCTTGTCTCAAATGCAGCCTAGTAAAGAACATTCCATATTTGAATAAATGCATTTGGAATAAAACAATTTCCACACGATCAAATCCTTTTTATATAACTATCCTTTACAAAGCCCACCGCTCCTACTGCCCAATGTTCAATTCCTCAGCCTATTCCTTGCTAACCCGTAAATGGTTAGCAATACCTCTAGTTCAAGATCAAAATATGACCAATCAGCACTATTTTCTGAGCCTCAAGCATAGATGAAAAAAGGAAATTTAGGATTCTTAAGAACTCAGCATTCTCTATGGAAACATCTGACGGTTTGCTACTGATTTTGTAGGGAATATGAATTTGTTCCACTTTCTTGTTAATGGATATATCAACCGTTAGATATAATTTACTCACCAATTTGAATGATGATATCATAGAAAGTCACATAAGGTGAAATTGTCTTGAATTGGCTGAAATCTTCTCTTTCATTGTCTATATGTTCACTAAAGGTTGCTCCCAACCTCATCTTGTTAGCAGGTAGTATACCATGTCCTACTTTGTTATCTTTGGTTTCTCCTGCACTTACAAAAGAATTCTTTCATGAAAACTTAAAATATACAAAAGAAAAGGAAAAAAGATCTTGTGCATATTCTACAATAGAAATATGACAACCATGAAATATGCTAAATAGAGCATAATTTTGATACATCTATATTGATCTTCTTATTTTATTGATACTGATTTTCTAGTTGTTCATGAATTACTAATTGGACTTTTTCCTTTGTAAAGCTTTTAGGCCTTATACAGCTGCAAGTGAGAGAATTGAGAGGAACTAATCATGCTAATTATATTGCAATAGTGATGTTAATTGGAATTTCAAATGTTGAAAAGTCAGCTCTTGCCCATTCCTTGCATCAAGTGGGAGAATTAGTGCAGTAGGTATTTAAATTTAAAATTTTCTTACCATTTTGATGTAGAGTAGTTGACATGCTCAACTTTTGAAAAATACAAGTTGATGTGTATTTTGTAGTTTGATGAGTTCTATCTTGTAAATTTATTCCCTATGGAAAAATTCACTTTATAGAAAAAGGAAAGTTGAGGTATGCAACTGTGAGTCCAAAACCTGGGGAGACTAAAGACATAAGAAGTTTTAAGGTTAGCTATGTGTTTTATCCCTACAGTTTGTATAATATTTTAATATTTTTGTAGAATTACATAGTTGTAAAACTCTATAATAGTTTTATTTCATTCAATATTTCGTACTTCTATTTTTTGACTTCCTAAATAAATTTATTCTTTTATAAGTGATAAGGAGAAAGAGGACCGCGATGGAGAAGTTTATTAAGATTCGCTTGCAACAGTCTTTTTTTCTGCTTTTGTTTTAGGAAATTTGTTTCTTCGATTACGATAGATAGATGAAATTCTTTACTGGAGTCGATATATGAATTCATCAATGCACAAGTTTAGAAGAATGTGCTAGTTTTAGTCTTTCGTGATTCAACTATGGTCAAAAGATTTTGAGATGTTGTTCTGTTTTTAGTACATTTTAGTACAACTGATTCTTGCTAACTTTGGGTGATCAATTTTGTTCTTGTGACAGATACATTATCAAACTACTGGCCCAGAGATATGGAAAGGTTCGGAAGGAAAAGTCGACATGCTTGTATGCGGGATAGGTACTGGTGGTACCATCACTGGTGCAGGGAAATATCTAAAAGAGAAGAATTCCAACATAAAGGTTAGCTGTTCTTTAGATACATTTGCAGAAGATAATTTTTGCTATAATCATGGTGTTATTTTCTTGTTATCATTTTTTTTTTTGACTTTTGGTAGTTGATTGGTGTGGAACTAACTGAAAGTCCAGTGCTCTCAATAGGAAAACCTGCTGAGTTACAATCTCTTTTGTGATAATGACTTTCTTGTATTTTTTTAAAAAAAAGGTTATTTATTTATTAGAAGTCCTCAGGGTTAAGGTCCACAACTTTATTTTTAGTACCCAGTGATTTGCAATTTGTCATTATTAATGTGTAGGTCCACACAAGATCCATGGTGGTGCAGGCTTTGTCCCTAGTGTATAGGAAGTCAATCTTCTCGATGAAATCATTCAAGTAAGCTTTATTCAAGAGTTGATAAAATGTTGTGATTCATGAATACCTTTTAGTAGTATTTGTCTTAAAAGTTACACGAGCATTCAATATGTTTGAATTGGGAATAAGACTAAAAAAATGATACATTTTATGTTTTGTTAACTTTTGAGATATGTTTAAATTGGCAGATATCAAGTGAAGAAGCTATAGAAACTGCAAAGCAACTTATGCTTAAAGAAGGCCTGTTTGTAAGTTCCCCAATGTATGTGTATTAGTGTTCTGTTGTGACACTTGTAATTTATTAACTTTATTGTTGACGCTGAACCTGTTGATTTTGAGAATAATGGAATTCTCTGGCTCCCTCCTGAACCAGAAGATGCAGAAGATGAGCGAGAAACTTTTTTTTGTTGATGAAGATGATGAAGACAATGACCGGAATGGGAATGCCATTGGTGAGTGGGGATATCTGCGCAATTCAAACAGTTTTGGAAGTGGAGAGCATCGCCACAAGGATAGGACAAGTGAGGAGCAGATGAAGGTAATGAAGAATGTAGTGGATGGACCTTTTAGGGCATTGGTGGCTCAACTGTTACAGGTCGAAAACCTACCTGTTAAAGACAATGGTGAAAACGTTTGGATGAAAATAATTAAAGGCTAATCAAAGGTTGGTGTCTATTTCTTCCCTCATACATATATATAATTTTGAGATTTGTTTTACCAACCCCACCCATGCCAATCATAGGGATCACAGATAACTGAGGTTTACTGTTGTCACTTATTATTTTGAGTAAGGCTTGTTGATAATCCTTCCTGCCATATATATTCCCCTCCACCAGAGATGTGGATGCTCTCCATGCCAAGTTATTGTCCTTGGGAATCACTTTCAGACCAAGGAAATCCTTTTGTTTTTCAAGAAATTCTATCCTTCTAACCACCCATTCCATCTAAAATGAATGGATTTTCAGAAAAGATAAGAGAACAAAGATTGTAGGGTAGTGAACAATTAACACGGGAATTTTCATTATTATCCATCTAAGAGTGCACGTCTGCATCCTCCATCGAAGTTCGTTCACGTGTTGCTTTGGGTTACCGGAGACACACACACACACACACACACACAGAGAGAGAGAGAGAGAGAGAGAGAGAGAGAGATGACTGACCACTAGAAGAAGAAGATATTAACTATTACAGGGAGAAGAAAAACATTTAGTAATAATGCACTGTATGTGTTTGTTATTTTGCTTCTTAGAAATTGGAATCATTTAAATATATTTTGTTGTCCAGTTGTTGCAGCTAAATCTTTAGCTCTGACCCTGCAAGCGTCTTGCAATTTAAAAGATTCAAAAGAACTTTTTGAAAGGTTATTCCAATATTATTAATTTGTTATATCCTTGGATTTAACTTTCGCTATTTCTGGAATCCTGTTATATTTCAACCTGCAGATGTCTAAATACGCGGAAAATCTTACTTCCTGAGAGCTGAGGTAACTTTTGTTTCAATGTCCTACATGCTGCATTTGTGACAAAGAAACAGTTAATTATCCTGCTGAGATTTCTATAAATGAATATATTCCTATATGTATCTCCAGTATTCAACTATAATTCAAATTTGTAAAGTTTGTTTTTGGATTTTATGTTAGGATAACTAGTTAGCATTTAGCCCTTTAGGTTGCTTCATTTTATTCCTCTCATTCTGATTTTCCTATATCTGAGTAGCAAATTAACCAATGCTGTTCACTTGTGTATTTAAAAAATATCTGACTGTGCATTTAATGTATTCTCTTATGCATGTTCTTTTGATAGTTAAAGAGACTTAAAGAAGAGTGTGAACTCAAAAACCATAAGATACAAGAGTAACAACAGAAAATTGAAGAAGTTGGTTTGTAGCAAAGGAGGAAGCTTCTAAGTCCAAAGCAGCAAAAGAGGTCATAAAAGCTTTGGCTGTAAGGGTAAGTTTTCTTATATTGTTTTTGTTTTGTTCATTTACACAAAGGCTTCCGTACAAAAAACATATGTTGTAGTAGTCCTTATGATATGGCCTTAACATTATATTAATTATCACCACTGCATCTTCATATAAATAATTTCAATTTATAACAGTCGGCTTGATAGAAATTCTCTGACAGGAGAGGTTCCTACAAATCTTTGTAAGAGATGAGTTTGGATAATGAAGTTGGAGTGTTGGAGCAAGAAACAAAGATGTTGGAACAAGTTTCCGGGATGAAACTCACACAAGAGACCAAGAAACTAAGGTAGGCTTGTTTTAAAGTTAATTACAAAAGGAGAAAACTTTTGGCCTCCAAATCTTATTCATCATCACTTAGCTAAGCTACTTGTCTTGTATATTCATATTCTAAGTAGTAAAAACCACACTTATTAGATGGTTTAAATACATTATTAGATATTAACATAGTTTAGGAAACTGGATGGTAGATTTAACTGATTAGTGTTTATTGCAATGCTTGTATTTTGGTAAGTTTAGTAAGACAAGGTTTTGTATAAGAGTTATTACTTTTGATTTTCAATAATAAAAAAAATATATATTATATTAATATTTTATTTATGAGTTATATAATATTTCATTTATGGATTATGATTTTTTGCTATTGTGAAATTTTAATCACAAAATTATTTATTTAACGCGATAAAAATAACAGTAAAAATTATTTTTTTAAACGATAAAAAATATCACTGTCAAGGTATAACGGCGGTTCAAAAATGTCATTTTAACCAACCAAAACGCTACTGTCAGGGTAAAATGGCGGTTCAAACCGCCATTTTAACCTATCCAAAAACCGTCATTTTAATCTTGGAAATAACGACGGTTTGAACTGCCATTTTAACCAACCAAAACGCCACTCTGTCCGGGTAATAATGGCGGTTCAAACCGCCTTTTAACCTATCCAAGAACCGTCATTTTAACACTGGAAATAACGGCGGTTTTGAATCGCCGTTTTAACCTATTCAAAAACCGCTGTTTTAACCCAGGAAATTGTGGCGGTTTTCAGAAAACCGCCGTAATAACTAAAATGGCGCCCAGACGTCGCTTTACGAAACCGCCATTATTGGTAATAATAGCGGTTCAAACCACCGTAAATACAAAAAAAAAACCGCCGTCAGAAGTTTTTGTAGTGATAGTGTTGGAAAATCGTGACTCAACCTAACTTTCTTCATTCTAGAATACTTAAAGGTAAATACTTCAGATTTAATTTTATCCTTAAAGCAGAAGTAGGAACCTTACCTTCTTGGGGCTGGCAAAATATTCTTGAAGGGAGGCGAGTTGTAGAGAAAGACATTAGTTGAAAAGTAAGTTCTGTTGCTATCCGAATATTCAGTAAACCATGGCTCCCTCCTCCTTACCCCTTCACTGTTCCACCATATGCGGCATTACTATCAGATAGTTACCATCTGCTATGGGTGAAAGATCTATTTTTGTCAAATAAATAGTGGAACCAACTATTAATCTCAAACCTTGTTCCTCTAGAAATTGCTCAGCGAATCCTCTCCATAACTCCAGGAGAAGGTGAAGACACAATTCAATGGGTAATGAACAGAGTAAAAACATATGATGTTGCATTAGGGTACAGGATTGCTTACTAATTTTACCATACCTCCACTGAATTTTGTCTGAACTTCATGCAATAGAGGCTAGTTTGGAGCCATTTATGAAAGCTGAAAATTCCTCATAAGATTTTGCTCTTTGCGTGAAAAATCCTCCATGGTAAGCTTTCTATTCTGCTTCTCATCCACCAGCGGTTCCCATCCACTCCGGCAACTTGCATTGTCCAATCTGCAAGTTAGCTCCAAAATCACTCATGCACTGTCTATTTTTCTGTGAAGACACTAATCTAGTATGGAAGAAGAGTCCTTTGTCTTACCTCATTCCAAACCATAGATGCTCCTTGTTCTTCGATTGGTGGAGGGATTCGGTGTTATAAAATGGACTTCAAGGAACAAGCCCTCAAAGAGCTCGACTGGTTTTGATTATAGCCTAAAATATTCAGAAGAAGAGGTGTCGGCGAGTCTTCAAGCATGTCCAGCAATCTCCGAAAAAAGTGCTAGCAATATCGCTTAAGTTGAATCGGGAGCTATCTATTTTGCCTTATGCATAGTGCCCTAAGATTTCTTCACTATCTACTTTTTTATATTATTTTCTTCTTACAATTTTACCTGTTCGTAAATATTTGGGAATCCCCTTTTTTTATTTTTCTTATTCTAACTTTTGGACATTATATTTATTTCTCTATTGAATAAAATACCACTATTATCTTTGAAAAAAAAAAATTATACTCATAAGCTTAGGCAACATTATCTTGGCAAGTTGATTTTTGTCAAGTACCATTAACTTCATCATCATGCTTTTGTCCCATGTTAACTATTATGGGTGATCTTTTAAGTGAGGTTGGTTACCTTTCAGCGGATTTGGTACGTTATAGTTATCTTTGGACTATTCCAGACGACTCATTCATATACCTCAGTACCAATTTGAACTTAATATTATTATTTTCTATCAAAGTATTTAAGATAATTATCATTTGTCGCCAATGAGTAATAGTTGAAATGGCATAGTCTCTCCATACTCAATTAAGAGGTTGCGGGTTGGAGTCTCATATCTTTGATAAAAAAAAAAAAAATTATCATTTGTCGAGTATTAACTAATTCATGATAATTTTCTTCTATCTGTTGTCTAAAAACTATTATAGAATCTATAGTCGCAAAGTTGTCCTTCCCCCTAGTATTTGCCTCGATGTTTCTGGAAACTTGGGTTTTTTTATGCATTATTGGCCTAGGGATCGATTGAAGGCATAATGGGAGTGGAACAAGGTACCTCCATTTCTTTTAACGGTTAAGTCGACAGACTAGCATGGGTTAACATTGTCCCTATATATGATTGTGTTGACATTAAAATTATGCCTTGTTAAAATAGTTGTGGTATCATAGATCCCAATATTATGGATCCTAAATGAAAAGTATTGGCCATTAAATATTGATATGAATATAAGTTGTATCCTTGTAAAAAATGTTGGAGATTTACACAACAATTGGTTCAATGAAACATTTGAATATACTTCGAATACAGGTGGATTAGCTAAAGAAGACGAATACTAAGGTAACCCATGTATAAGCCAAGTAGTCAGATTTATTGTGACTATGTCAGGGGAAGCCAATAAAGTCACATTTGTGCTGGTTTTATGTTAGTAAGGCTTCTAGCATAAGTCATCAACAATTGTATCGATTTAGTGACTCGTGGTTATGGACATACTCTTTAAAATCGGGGTATAACTCTTCTATTGAAGAGGAAGACTAAGATAATATAGATTAAATAAATGTGTTTATAGACCACTATAGGATATAATTTTATCAATTTGCAAACACATACACAAGAACTACTTTTGACAGTCAATCTTGTCTAGATCCCATCAAATGTATCAATTTGTTTTGTTTGACTCAAATAAATAAATTGTTGACCAAATTTGTATAAAAATTTTCAATTCTGGAACAGACATGACTCCTTTTGGTGAGTTGCTCTTAAGATTTACAAATTATGCCCAATAATAATAGAAATTTAAAAAAACAATAAGTACAAAAAAACAAGAAATAAGAAAGAACAAGTATAGAAAATAAAAAATTGAAAACTGAAAAACTTGTTATAAAATGGACAAAACTTGACAGGTACTTAAATAAAAATGATAGAATTGAAATAACAAAAGAAAAAAACAGTAGTGTGTAAATTTGTATTAATAGAAGAGTTCTCCAAACTTATTAAAATTAATCTTATTTTAAAAAATATTTCTAAACTATTTGGTATAACTTTGGACCTCAAATAAACTTGTACTTTAAGTAGTTTTAAATTTCAAATAAAATTTGAACTCTAAGTAATCTTAGACCTCAAGTAGCTAATCTTAGATTTTAAACAAATTTAAACTCTAAATAATTTTAAATTTCAAGTAAACTTGACCACTCTAATTTATTTTTATTTTTTTCAATCATAGACTTTTTTATGTAATATTATCTTCAACTTTAATTGTTAAATTCTTTTCAACGTACATTGTTTGAGAAAATCAAATTTTTGATACAACACTTGCAAACAAATTTCCCGACATCATTTTGGTTACTTAAATTCATTTTACTATTATTCGTTCCTTGCATGCCAAGGTAGCTAGGACGCTAGCTGATTTACCAACAAAAAATTAGGGTTATATATGTGTACTAGCTATCATTTTACTTCTTTTGTGTGAGAATGACTAAAAGGAATCGTTTCTTAAAAAGTGGTGACCCCGCCATTGATAGTGAGAATCGATTGATCTTAATTTCCCTTAGATATTAGGATGAGCCCTTTGGAATTTGTTGCTACTTTTTCATATGGTAAGAATTTGGAAAGTCGTTTTCAAATAACAACCAAACATCATATTATATTGTTTTCTTCGATTAGCCATCAGTGATTATGCACATATCCCACTCTCGCTCCACTGAACGAGAGGTTGCTTTCCTATGTGTTGAATTTTGGTTTCATACTCATTTTTCTATATGGAAAATGCTACTTATCCAAAATGATTTAACCTTTAAACATTTTTAAATTTAATTATTCTATTATATTAATTTTTTAATTAATTAATTAATTATGTTTCTTATTTTAAAGGAACTACTATTAATTTTAGGGTAAAAAACTTATATGCGCCAAGGGTAGTTGGAATTTACCAAAATCAGCCAAACGAAATTCTGATACATCAATCCACCAAAGAACACTTTAATATAATTCGAATCAATAAAATTCGAATTAGGTTTTCACATAATTCGAATTGATATAGTTCGATTTACTCACAATCATCATTCAAAAGTAGTTCGAATCAATAAGCATCGAATTAAGTATGCATAGTTCGAATTATATCAATTCGAATTACTATCATCACGTGGTTAAGGGAGTTCGAATCTTCTTGATTCGAATTACACTCTCCTTTGGTAATTAAAGGTAATTCGAATTGACTTAATTCGAATTACGTATATATAGTGCGAATGGAATTGATTCGAATTAGTGTGAAACAGATCTCTATATATATGAGGTGTACGTGAGTTACTCTCAATAGAGGGGTCAGATGGCTAGTGAGGATAGTTTTCTAGTGTTGGTTCACCACAGAGGATCGATTAAGAGAAAAACTCGATCCGGTGTGAAGTTCACCGATAAGGATCCTCTCTGTATTATCGTGAGGCCTACGACGAGCTATGATGATTGGTGCACGAAATTGTGATCTCCAGGCTCGAACAAATCCTGGTAATGGCTCCAAAGCTTGGTGCTCTGATCTTAATTCATAATTGATCTATGGAGTGTAGAAACTCTACCGTTGAAAATACATAAGTGAAAGGTCCAGGCATGGCCGAGATGGCCAGCCCTCTAAACGAGATCACAGGATCAAAATACAATCCAGGATTGTCAAAAAGACTAGTAAAAGGTCCTATTTATAATAAACTAGCTACTAGGGTTTACATGAGTAAGTAATTGATGAATAAATCCACTTCCGGGGTCTACTTGGTGTGTGTTTGGACTGAGCCTGAGTGTTGCACGTGCAGAGGCCATTTGTGGAGTTGAACGCCAGTTTCTGTGCCAGTTTGGGCGTTCAACTCTGGTTTTGGATCCTTTTCTGGCGCTGGACGCCAGATTTGGGCAGAAGGCTGGCGTTGAACGCCAGTTTACGTCGTCAATTCTTGGCCAAAGTATGGACTATTATATATTGCTGGAAAGCCCTGGATGTCTACTTTCCAACGCAATTGGAAGCGCGCCATTTCGAGTTCCGTAGCTCCAGAAAATCCACTTTGAGTGCAGGGAGGTCAGAATCCAACAGCATCAGCAGTCCTTCTTCAACCTCTGAATCAGATTTTTGCTCAAGTCCCTCAATTTCAGCCGGAAAATACCTGAAATCACAGAAAAACACACAAACTCATAGTAAAGTCCAGAAATGTGAATTTAACATAAAAACTAATGAAAACATCCCTAAAAGTAACTAGATCCTACTAAAAACATACTAAAAACAATGCCAAAAAGCGTATAAATTATCCGCTCATCACAACACCAAACTTAAATTGTTGCTTGTCCCCAAGCAACTGAAAATCAAATAGGATAAAAAGAAGAGAATATACTATAAATTTCAAACTATCAATGAAACATAGCTTCAATCAAATGAGCGGGACTTATAGCTTTTTGCCTCTTGAATAGTTTTGGCATCTCACTCTATCCATTGAGGTTTAGAATGATTGGCATCTATAGGAACTTCAGATTTCGAATAGTGTTATTGACTCTCTTAGTTCAGTATGATGATTCTTGAACACAGCTTCTTTATGAGTCTTGGCCGTGGCCCTAAGCACTTTGTTTTCCAGTATTACCACCGGATACATAAATGCCACAGACACATAATTGGGTGAACCTTTTCAGATTGTGACTCAGCTTTGTTAAAGTTCCCAATTAGAGGTGTCCAGGGTTCTTAAGCACACTCTTTTTTTGCTTTGGACCTTGACTTTAACCGCTCAGTCTCAAGTTTTCACTTGACACCTACACGCCACAAGCACATGGTTAGGGACAGCTTGGTTTAGCCGCTTAGACCAGGATTTTATTCCTTTTAGGCCCTCCTATCCACTGATGCTCAAAGCCTTGGGATCCTTTTTATTTGCCTTGCCTTTTGGTTTTAAGGGTTATTGGCTTTTTGCTCTTGCCTCTTGGTTTTAAGAGCTTTTGGCTTTTTCTGCTTGCTTTTTCTTTCTATTTTTTTTTTCGCCTATTTTTTTTATTTTTTTTTCTGCAAGCTTTGCTCTTTGCTGCTTTTTCTTGCTTCAAGAATCATTTTTATGATTTTTCAAATTATCAAATAACATGTCTCCTAGTCATCATTCTTTCAAGAGCCAACATATTTAACATTCATGAACAACAACTTCTAAAGACATATGCACTGTTCAAGCATACATTCAAAAAAACAAGAAGCATTGTCACCACATCAATATAATTAAGCTAGGTTCAGGGATAAATTCGAAACTCATGTATTTCTTGTTCTTTTGGATTAAAACATTTTTCATTTAAGAGAGGTGATGGATTCATAGGACATTCATAACTTTAAGACAAAGTTACTAACTACTAATGATCATGTAATGAAGACACAAACATGAGAGTCCTTTCAGGTTCTGGATCTGCTTCCACAAGAATGTTCTTATCCTTGCTCCTGCTCATATGACAAAGAAGAAGGCACAGAAAAATAATAATAATAGAGATTCTCTTTACCACAGTATAGAGGTTCCCTTATGTGAGTAGAAGAAAAGAGGAAGAAATTCGAACACAGATAGAAGAGTGGGTTCGAATTTGGTGATGATGTGAGGAAGAGATGTTAGTTAATGAATGAATAAATAGAATAGGATGAGAGAGAAGGAGGGAATTTTCGAAAATTATTTTTGAAAAGGGGTTAGTGATTTTTGAAAATAGTTTTTGAAAAATTGTTAGTAATTTTCGAAAATTAAGTTTTTAAAAATTAAAATAATTAATAATTTAAAAAGAAATTTTGAAAAAGGGGAGAGATATTTTTGAAAATGAGAGAGAGAGAGTTAGTTAGGTGGTTTTGAAAAAGATAAGAAACAAACAAAAAGTTAGTTAGTTAGTTGAAACAAATTTTTAAAAGATAAGAGGCTAGGAAGTTAGAAAAGATATTTTGAAAAGATATTTTTGAAAAAGATAAGATAAGAAGATTTTTTTGAAAAGATATGATTGAAGTTAGTTTTGAAAAAGATTTGATTTTTAAAATCACAATTAATGACTTGATTCACAAGAAATCATAAGATATGATTCTAGAACTTAAAGTTTGAATCTTTCTTAACAAACAAGTAACAGTCCAAAACACTAGACATGGCCAATGGCCAGCCAAGCTTCAGCATGTAATTCAGATATGACATGTCTGACATACTCATTCCCAAAGGAATAGACATGGCTTTACAGCCAGCCAGGCTTCAACATGCTTCATGAAACACTAGAATTCATTCTTAAAAATTTTGAATAAAAAAAATTTTTTGAAAACATTTTTATTTTTTTTTTCGAAAACAGATGAGAAACTTTTAGAAATATTTTTGAAAAATTTTTGAAAATAAAATAAAAAGAAAATTACCCAATCTGAGCAACAAGATGAACCGTCAGTTGTCCAAACTCGAACAATCCCCGGCAATGGCGCCAAAAACTTGGTGCACGAAATTGTGATCTCCAGGCTCGAACAAATCCTGGTAATGGCTCCAAAGCTTGGTGCTCTGATCTTAATTCATAATTGTCGCAACTTCGATACAACTAACCAGCAAGTGCACTGGGTCGTCCAAGTAATACCTTACGTGAGTAGGAGTCGATCCCACGGAGATTGTTGGTATGAAGCAAGCTATGGTCACCTTGCAAATCTCAGTCAGGCGGATATAAAATAATCATGGAGTTTTCGAATATTATATAGTAAAATAGGGATAGAGATACTTATGTAAATCATTGGTAGGAATTTCAGATAAGTGAATGGAGATGCTTTTCGTTCCTCTGAACCTCTGCTTTCCTGCTATCTTCATCCAATCAGTCTTACTCCTTTCCATGGCTGGCTGTATGCAAGGGCATCACCGTTGTCAGTGGCTACATCCCCTCCTCTCAGTGAATAATATGCTCACGCCCCCTGTCACGGCACGGCTATTCATCTGTCAGTTCTCGATCATGCTGGAATAGGATTCTCCCTCCTTTTGCGTCTGTCACTAACGCCCAGCACTCGCGAGTTTGAAGCTCGTCACACTCATTCAATCATTGAATCCTACTCGGCATACCACAGACAAGGTTTAGACTTTTCGGATTCTCTTGAATGCCGCCATCATTCTAGCTTACGCCACGAAGATTCTGATTAAGAGATCTAAGAGATACTCATTCTAGCTTAATTCATGTAGAACAGAAGTGTTTGTCAGGCACGCGTTCATAGGGGAGAATGGTGATGAGCGTCACACATAATCATCACCTTCATCACGTTCTTGGGTGCGAATGGATATCTTAGAAGCGAAATAAGAAGATTTGAATAGAAAACAGTAGTACTTTGCATTAATCTTTGAGGAACAGCAGAGCTCCACACCTTAATCTATGGAGTGTAGAAACTCTATCGTTGAAAATACATAAGTGAAAGGTCCAGGCATGGCCGAGATGGCCAGCCCCCTAAACGAGATCACAGGATCAAAATACAATCCAGGATTGTCAAAAAGACTAGTAAAAGGTCCTATTTATAATAAACTAGCTATTAGGGTTTACATGAGTAAGTAATTGATGAGCGTTCAACTCTGGTTTTGGATCCTTTTCTGGCGCTGGACGCCAGATTTGGGCAGAAGGCTGGCGTTGAACGCCAGTTTACGTCGTCAATTCTTGGCCAAAGTATGGACTATTATATATTGATGGAAAGCCCTGGATGTCTACTTTCCAACGCAATTGGAAGCGCGCCATTTCGAGTTCTGTAGCTCCAGAAAATCCACTTTGAGTGCAGGGAGGTCAGAATCCAACAGCATCAGCAGTCCTTCTTCAACCTCTGAATCAGATTTTTGCTCAAGTCCCTCAATTTCAGCCGGAAAATACCTGAAATCACAGAAAAACACACAAACTCATAGTAAAGTCCAGAAATGTGAATTTAACATAAAAACTAATGAAAGCATCCCTAAAAGTAACTAGATCCTACTAAAAACATACTAAAAACAATGCCAAAAAGCGTATAAATTATCCGCTCATCAATGATCTTGTTAGCTCTGTACTGCTGAAACTTGGTTTGGATGGTGTGAAAAGGGTTAAGAAGTTTTTCTATCGCATTCCAACCACGGTGCTCCAAGATACCGTGAAGTATGATTGTTTCACGATCGAGAGTGATGAGGATTTGCAGGTCATGTTTCATTGTCGCCGGCAATTTCCCGAGGTAAGGACACCTGAGCTGTTGGCAAAGTTGGTTGATGTGGTATCCAGTTCGGGGGGTTCGAACCGGAATACACACACTTTAGCCACGGTGGCCGGTTCTAGCTCGAGACCTGCCGTTGCTTCATCCTCCGTCCCTGCGTACGAGCCACCGATCCAGCCTGTTGCCTCCTCTTCGTTCGCTGTTGATCTCAGCGGCAATGTCGGCGACGATGTTGGTACAGGAGAACATCTTACGATCTCATTACATTGTGCTACACCAGCTGGTGTTGGAGACGGGTTCTTTGATGATCCAGATGACGATGATGTTGAGCCGGATCTGATTGCCGATGACAGTGGCGATGAACTCGGAGCGAGTGACTCGAGAGGGGCTGCAGGTGGATCTAGTTCTGGCACACAGCAGTACCCACCCCATTTTTCATCATTGGACCTGGATGCCATGAGGCAGGATGGGCTTCCTGGGCAGGCTGCTGGATTTGGCGCTAGAGATGCAGACGGGTCTGCTGGTATGACAGAGTTCCAGGTTGGTCAGCAGTTCCAGGATAAAGATGAGGCCCTGTTGAGTGTGAAGACTTACAGCATCCGCCGGGGGTACAGTACAAGGTAATTGAGTCTGACTATCGCCGGTATGTGGAAAAGTGTTCTGAGTTTGGGAATGGGTGCACATGGTTGATTCGGTTGAGTCTCCGGCAGCACAAGGGCATCTGGAAAGTGAAACGGTACAACGAACCGTATACGTGTCTTGCCACCTCTATCTCCAGCGACCATAGGAGTTTGGATTATCATGTCATATCGACATTCATTATGCCAATGGTGAGGGCTGATGCATCCATCAACATCAAGGTCCTCCTAAATAACCGGCCGCACACTTTGGATTCAGACCGATGTACAGGAGGGTCTGGATGGCGAAGCAGAAGGCTGTTGCCGTCATCTATGGTGACTGGAATGATTCGTACAACGAGCTCCCTAGGTGGGTGTTAGGAGTCCAGTTGACCATGCCTGGTACAGTAGCAGTCCTTCGGACATGCCTTGTTCGAGTTGTGGGATAGCTCGACGAGTCTCAAGCTTATTTTCACAGGCTGTTCTGGACGTTCCCACCTTGTATCGAGGCATTCCGTCATTGCAAGCCGTTAGTGAGTATTGACGGCACCCATCTATATGGCAAGTATGGGGGAACGTTGCTTGTCGCAATTGCACAGGACGGGAACTCCAACATACTTCCTGTGGCATTTGCACTAGTCGAGGGTGAGAATGCTGAGTCGTGGCCCTTCTTTCTCTCTCACCTCCGTCAGCACGTGACACCGCAGCCAGGTCTGCTAGTTATTTCAGACAGGCATAACGGCATCAAGGTCTCCCAGTGAAGATGCCAATGCTGTAAATGGGACGGGAACCAACGGTCACCACCTCGCCCGTCCTTCGACATCAAGAAGTCGATGTTCAGGGCGGGATGTGGGGGAGGCTGTACGCCGCCGAACTACGGTAACACTCTATCAACCTGATGCCACTCAACCACCGCAAAATATATCAGGGACGTCACACACTGCCATAACATCGTATGCCGAGGCTCCAGCACCTCCGGATGGACAACCTGGAGGACGTCGGGTGTGCTGTAGGGCATCCATATAAAGTGAAAAAAGCAAATCAAATTCATTTGACGAATTCGTTAAACCGTATAAACTGAAAGAAGCAGTAACTACACATATGAGCTTAGCGTACTTACATCCCGAGCCTGTAACAAGTCGATCCTCAGTCGAGCCATCTGCACCCGAGGTCCCTTCTCGCTAATCCCAGGATTGTAACTTGACCACCTGTGTAGGAAATTAAACATGGTACTGCATTCATGAATGATTCTAAAAGGCATAAAATTGCATGCGAAATTGAAAATAAATTAAATAAGGATAAATAGTACAATACGGTAGTGGTACCTCGAGGCAAGGGGCCAGCTAAACGCATCATACCCAGCAGGCCTAAAACCAGGAAACCGCCAAAAGATCCAAGACTGAAGTAACTGTAACAGCCCGGCTAACTTCATGACATGTCTGTTGGCCACTCGGCACATGCACCGGTACAACCATGCTAGTGCCGCCGAACCCCAGCTATAGCCACCCATCTCCTCAAGCCTAGCCACAAGCGGTAACCATATGATGTGAATACGATTGCCGGACTTGTCGGCAAACAGCTGGGTGCCCAACAACATCATGATATAGGCACGGGCAAAGCGCCTAACCGTCTCCGCATCTACCCCCTCGGGGCACTCTCCGAAAGTCTCCTGGAACCAGGTGCAATTTACTGCGAACTTTTGTATTTGGTTCGCGGGAGGTAACACACCAAGCAACTCATGGAACCATTGCCAAGCTGGCCTGCCACCCTCTATGTATACGTGGAAGTCTGTCAGGCAACCACTGACGTAACGTCCATCCACTGGCAACCCCAACTGGTACGCGACGTCCTGAAGTGTGATGGTGCACTCTCTGAACGGCATGTGGAACGTGTGCGTCTCCGGACGCCACCGCTCCACGAATGCACTGACAAGGGGCTCGTCCAATCGGAACCATCTGTCGTTCAGTCTCGTAAGATGGTATAGTCCGGCCATCTGCAAGTACGGAACGTACCTCTCATCAAGTCGCATCCCCTGCTGCCGCCGCATGCTCGTAATGCAACGCCGGGGCTGGACATTACATTGACCACATAATTATGACGAATTATAATACCACTAACAGATAAAATTCACGACGTAAACAAGTAACAAAAAAAAACATGCAATAGGAGATATATCGGTCCACTACGGAAATTGCAAACAAAACCCGCAAACCTAGACCGCATCTACATTCCACATGCAAAAGCAAATTGTACTAAACTGCTAGCAAAATCGCATACTCAAACCGCATCCAAAAAATTACAAAAATAAACCACATGCAAATCCACTTAAGAAAACTACGGGCAAAACCACTCATTAAACCACGCGCAATTCCACTTACGAAAACCACGTGCAAATCCACTTACATAAACCGCATGCAATACAGCTAACCCAAACCACTAACATAAACCGCATGCAAAACCGCTATCATAAACCACTTCAAATACCGCTTTCATAAACCACTAACATATACGAATATCATAAACCACCATCATAAACCACTAACCTCGTCGTTGATCACCCCGGCTATATGAGCGACTCCATCCAGTTGATACAGCCTTCCCGGATCGTCCCTCATCGCCTAAGTAAGCCGCTCCAGACTTTCTCGGACCGGTTTTGGGTCGTTTTCTCTGGGATTTGGTGGGGGTATGAGAATGAAAAACTGATTCGAATGAACTTGGTTCGAACCCCTTATATAGGGCACTCACTTGTAATTCGAATCAACTCCTCTCGAATTACCTTTTGTTTTCGAGATGTGAGTAATTCGAATCAACTCCTCTCGAATTATATGAATTGTGAGTAATTCGAATCCATTTGATTCAAACTTCCCATTATTCACGTGTACCTACTAATTCGAAATGATTCAATTCGAATTGATTCAATTCGAATTAAGCATCTATAATTCGATCCAAGTGGATTCAAATTACTTGATAGGCTAGCTTGAGAATAATTCGATCCCTGTTGATTCGAATTATTAACAAATGTAATTCGAACTAAGTTGATTCGAATTACATTATAATGTGCTTTGGCTGATTCTTGAATCAGTTTCTTGTTTGGAGTATATGCGTTACATGTAGGGATGGCAAAAATCCCCAGCGGGGCGGGTATCCACGGGGATTTACCCGCCGGGGAGCAGATATGGGGACAATTTTATACCCGCAAGGACGGGGGGCGGGGACCCGTTTATTATACGGGGCGGAGGAGGGGATAGAGGTCCCCGCCCCGTGGAGACCCGTTTAATCCCCATATATATGAAATTACTTAAATACCCTGTGATATATATATATATGAGTTTCAGAATTTTAAAACCCTAATCCCTAACTTCCGCCGTTCTCCTTCTCTCTCACTGTTCTCTCTTCTTCATTCTCTGAAACTCAAAGCCTCTCCTCTCACCAGTCACCACCGCCGTCGCCATCTCCTACCTCCCCACCACTGCCTTCCGCAACCTCCTCTCCTCACTGTTCAGCATGCCTGTTCTCAGTCGAAGAGAGCGACGTCCTCGCCGCCTGGCACTCAACCAACCGAAGAGAAGTCCTCGTCGCTGCCCCCCTCACCTAGCCGAAGAGAAGTCGCCGCCGCTGCCCCCACCCAACCGAAGAGAAATCGTCGCCGCTGCCAGACCCAACCAAGGCAGAGGCGTCGCCATCTGCGCCGCGTCAGAGCCTCTTCGCCGGTAAGTCAGTCTCCGATTTATTGATTTCTTGGACTTTTTGTGATTTACGCTTCTTTTATTTATGTGATTTTTAGAATTTTATGTGATTTTTGAGATTTTATTTCTCTGAGTTATGTGATTCTTGTGATTTTCTGATTTCTATTATTCTATTTATGTGATTTCTGATTTTTGTCATTTTATTTCTTGATTCTTGGGATTTTCTATGATTCTACTAATTTATTTATGTGATTCTTGGAATATTCTGTGATTTCTGAGATTCTATTTAACTAATTTATGTGATGTTTGTCATTTTTGCTATTCTATTTCTGTATTTTCTGTGATTTTTTGAATTATGTGATTCTATTTATGTGATTTGTGATTCTGATTTCTGGGATTTTATTTTTTGATTCCTGGGATTTCCTATGATTGCTGCAATTTTATTTATGTGGTTCTTTGGATTTCCTGTGATTGCTGGGATTTTATTTTTGTGATTCTTGAAATTTTATGTAATTCTTAGGATATTATTGTTGATTTATTACATGATTTTAACTTTTAATTGTTTTCTTTTTTCTGATGCAGGGGTTAAACAAATTGGAATCTACCATGCATGATGAAATACTTCTCTTAGATTGTGATAAATATGTTTAGTATTTGGATATGTTTAGTTATGTTATGAATGTTTAGTTACTTGAATGGAGATCATGTTTGTTGCTAATTGTTATCTAAGTCTTTTGAAGACTGAAAATCATGTTTGTAATGACAATTAACATTTTTTTATTTTTTTCAATTTTTTATTTTATTTTCAAAATCCGCGGATATCCGCGGATATCCAAACCCCCGGCGTGGATGACGCGTACACGTGGGCGACGCGTAGGCGTGACAGTGCCACGTGCTGTACGTATCAGAAAACATTAGGGGCGATTTTTGGGCTTCTTTTTGGCCCAGTTCTAAGCCCGAAAATACAAAATAGAGTCTGCAGAGAGGAAGAATCATTGAGACAACTTTCATTCACATAATTTTAGGTTTAGATGTAGTTTTTCTAGAGAGAGAGGCTCTCTCCTCTCTCTAAGTTTTAGGGTTCCTTTTAGTTCTTTTCAATTTCATATTTCTATCTTAGTTTAATCTAGTTTCTCTTCTACTTTTATTTGCTCTAGCATTCTAGTTTATTTATTTCCCTTGTTGATTATTTTATGTAGCCAATTTAGTTTATGAATTCTCATGTTAGATTTGATTTACTATTTAATGTAATTTGAGGTATTCATATTTATTGCTTCTTCCATTATTTGTTATCATTGATTTTGTAATTGTTGGTTTTAGTATTTACACTCTCTTGTTGCCTTTCTATGCTTTTACTTTGTGCTTTCCAAGTGTTTGATAAAATGCTTGGTTGGATTTTAAGTTAGCTTTTTATGTTCTTAGCTTAGATTGAGTAATTAGAGACTCTTAAATTGTCAAAGTCTCTTGTTAGTTGGTGATTGAAACTAGCTAGTTGGCTTGAGCTTCACTAACTCTAGTCTTTGATTAGGACTTGTGAACTCAAGTTGATGTTCTCACTTGACTTACCTTCAATTGTTAGAGGTTAACTAAGTGATGGCAAAAGGCAATTATCATCACAAGTGATTATGATAATGGGGATAGGAATTCCAATTATCAATCTTTGCTAGGAGTTTTCTTAAGTATTACTTTATTTCCTTGTTATTTACATTCTTTGTTCCACATTTCAAAAAACCCAAAAAGATACTTTCCCATAACCAATAATAACTACACTTCCCTGCAATT
>NC_029787.2:19033420-19034762 GCF_000816755.2 Arachis ipaensis
CAGAAAAGAGAATTTTAAAAATACAAAAAATATAGCATTTTTTATTACAAAATAATTTAAATAATTAACCTACACCGTTTATCAAAATTTTCAACTCTATTGGCATGTTGAAACTAACAAAATTATAAAAGAGTAAATAAAAAGAAAAACCAAACAAAAGTAATTAAACAAAAGCTCATGATTTGCAGTGCAAATAAATAACTACTCCAGGTCAAGGTCAAAGATGTTGATGGAAGAGCTGCGGCGAACACCGTAAAAGATGCAGCAGCGACGAAGACCAAGTTGGAGGCAGCGACGTTCAAGCTACAAGGAGAAAAGACGACGACGATTCTGATATCAAAGAGGAATAAATTCTCTCAAAAAAAGAGCAAATTATTTTGTATCTTCGTTCTATTTCAATAAATTTAGTTTAATTATATATATATTTTGAAATGTGACTTTAATTTTAGATGTGTTCATAATTCATTTTATATACAATTATATTATTTTAGATGTGTTATGAAATTAATACATATAATAGAAATATTTTAGTCATTTTCTATAATAGAGTATTGTAGTCATTTTCTATAAAAAATAATATTAATTTAAACCAGTTCAAGATTTGATTCACCATTTTTCGGTCAAATCAATTTGTCTAACCTAATTTTGACAAAATAACACGATTTAATCGATTATATGTGTTAAATTTTAATTATTAAAAATATCTTTATAAAAAGACGTTTTCAGGGTCTTTATCCGAAATTATACTTTAGTTCCATAGGCTTGTATTTGAACATTATTTTTTTTCTTTTTCTCGCATGATTAATTTTTGTTAGTTTTTTTTTATTATTTTACATATGTTCATAGCATAACCAAAATAATAAGATAACACATAAAATACTTTTGATACGCATTCAAAATTTATTTAAATTTATTTGTGTTTATATTTTTTTTAACATAAATAATATTTTAACATATCCAAAATAATAAGATAACATACAAAATACTTTTAGTACACATCCAAAATTTGTTCAAATTCGTGTTTATATTTTTCTTAATATAAATATTTTATAACACATCTAAAATTACAAAATTGCATACTAAATAATTTTTTAATACATCCGAAACTCATCCAAAAATAATTGTTTCATTGCTCTTGTTAATTAGAATCGAAAAAATCATATATATACCAGTCTTAAAACTGAAAAAATTGTATTTTAATAGTATTATTTTAATTTTAATTTAGTTAGAGTTTAATTTTGGTTTATAATTTTTATTTTGTTAGATTTAAATTTAAATTTAAATATATTAATTTTAAAGAGATATAATTTTAAATTTTAAATACATAAGAAAAGATTTGAGA
>NC_029787.2:19035757-19040717 GCF_000816755.2 Arachis ipaensis
CAATTGAAACTTGGTTAAACATTTAAATTTTTGAAATTATATCTTTATTGGTTCAATAACCGATTCCGTTTTAAAAATCTTAGATATATTATATCATTATATGTGTACCTTAAGTTGTTCTTATCCGAGGAAAGGGTTATATATAACTACTAAACCAAAATAAAACAAAGATGTTTTAATGATGTTGAAGTTTGAGGTTGGAAATACGGTGGCAAGA
This sequence comes from Arachis ipaensis, assembly GCF_000816755.2. Lineage (NCBI taxonomy): Eukaryota > Viridiplantae > Streptophyta > Magnoliopsida > Fabales > Fabaceae > Arachis > Arachis ipaensis. Next base: position 19,035,975 of record NC_029787.2, read on the forward strand.
CATGATGACGCGAATACGTAATAATCGAATGAAGACATTCATTCGAATTCGTATGTGTGTAATTATTGAGTTTGAGATTTGTTTATTTCTTGCACGTCTTTAATTCTAAAGGGTTATTATTATTTTCAACTCTAGAAAATACAATAAATCCATACAATGCAAGGCTCTTTAACTTAATTCTCATGCGTTACTATCTAACCAATTTTTCAATTAACGCGTAAATATATAACTGTTTTTTTGAATTTTTTCAGCGTTTTCGATCTACATTCTCTTCCATCTATACATTTTCTGCGTTTCTCTTCGTTCGTTGTCTGCGTTCTCTTTCTTCGTTTTTCGCGATTTCTTTCATTCTCTACATTTTTTAAATCAAGCTCTGAAATCAGTTTTGAACAGTTGTCTTATTGTTAAAGATAATGAATGATTCAAGTTCAGATTGTCAATTGAACCAGAGCGAAGTGAATTATTGTTTTGAATCCAATCAAGTGAATGATGTGTGGTTCGATTCTAGTTAATGTTTTCGTTAGTAGTTTATGATTCTGTAGGTGAATAATGTTGTTTTTGTTTATGAAAATTGTTGTTCATCGTTGATGGTTTGAATTGAATGTAATGTAGGAGTTCTGCATTAAAGAAAATATTTTTGTGTATTTGCAGCAAATTTCGGTGTAAAACTAAGATATTTATGTGTATTATTTAAGAATTTTCGGTGTATGTGTACTAATAAGTTCTACATAATTCAAAATTCTTCTTCCTCTTCCTCATCTTCTGCTGCTGCTTCTTTTTTTCCATCATCATCATCATCATCATTTTTTTATTCATCTTTTTCATCTTGTTTTACTCTTTTAACAAGAACAAAAACAAAAAAATCAAACAAAGAAGAAGAAAAAATACATAATGCTACAAAATTACTTGGAAGATGATGAAATTACATTCATTCAACTAAAAGAAAGAAAGAAATAAGGAAAAAAAAAAGAAAAATACAGTGTTAAAGGAAACATTTTTGTGTATTTGCAGCAAATTCTGGTGTAAAACTAAGATATTTATGTGTATTTTAAAGAATTTTTGGTGTATTTGTATTGATAAATTTTAGATAATTCAGAACTCTTCCTCATCCTCCTCAGCTTTTCTGCTGCTTCTTCTTTTTTTTCATTATCATCACCATCTTTTTTTTTCTTATTCATCTTTTTCTTCTTATTTTACCTTCTCCAGTTTTTTCTTGTTTTACTCTCTTAACAAGAATAAAAACAAAAAAAATCAAACAACGAAGAAGAAGAAACATATAATGCTACAAAATTACTTAAAAAAGGATGAACTTAGATTCATTCAACTAAAAAAAAGAAAAAAAAAAAGAAAAAATGCAGTATTAAAAAAATATTTTTGTGTATTTGCACCAAATTTCGGTGTAAAATTAAGATATTTATATGTATTGTTATATGTGTACTGATAAATTCTGCATAATTCAAAACTCTTCTTCTTCCTCCTTATCTTCTGCCGCTTCTTTTTTATCATCATCACCGTCTTCTTCTTTTTTTCTTATTCATATTTTCCTTCTTGTTTTACCTTCTCATTATTTTACTCTCTTAACAAGAATAAAAACAAAAAAATCAAACAAAGAAGAAGAAACACGTAATATTGCAAAATTACTTGGAAGATGATGAACTTATATTCATTCAACTAAAAGAAAGAAAGAAATAAAAAAAAAAGAAGAAGAAGAAAAATGCAGTATTAAAGGAAACATTTTGTATATTTGCAGCAAATTTCGGTGTAAAACTAAGATATTTATGTGTATTGTTTAAGATTTTCGGTATATTTGTACGGATAAGTTCTATATAATTCAAAATTCTTCTTCTTCCTCCTCCTCATCTTATGTTGCTTCTTCATTTTCTTATTTCATTTTCTCATAATTCTTTTCGAATTCAACTTTAAAACTTTTTTCACTTTTCGCCACGATTTTGAGAAATTTTTGAGAGGTTTCGATCCTTATTTAAATTTTAAGTGTTGTGGTTTTGATTGAGGGAGAATAATCGTTTTTCATAGTGGTTTTCATGCTATTCAAGAGTTGAGGAAGTGCGTATTACGTACAATCTAAACTGAGAGTTATTTTTGTTGGATTTAGACCAATTTATATGAATTTATATGCCAAAAAAATTTATATGCCAAAAAAATTTATATGTACAACAAGTCTAATTTTTTATATTATTTTTTGTTTCTCGGTATACACAAGTTTATTATAATAGTATCAATTAGGTTTTGACTTAAGAAGACAGATAAACATTTGGTTCAGTTCTTCTTGGTGTGATGAAGAAAAATAATAGGGTTTTTATGAACTATATACGAGAAAAGGAGGGAAGACAGCTATAGCTAGCTGTTTCTATCATGTAATCCAGCCACTTTTCGTGTTAATTAAGTTGTCAATTTGAAATTACTAATGTGTGTTTTCTGTATCATTCATTGTTTGAATGTAATGATGTGAAATCTATGATGTACGGATACTGAAATGAACATAGGACACGACACGATATGGAATATGTCGATATGCGAATTTTAAAATTTTACATGATACGGGATACGCAATTTAAAATATTTATTGTTTTAATAAATAATAATATATACTATATTTAAATTTATTTTAAAAATATATGTTAAGAATAAGACTGGACATGCTGACACGTGATGATATTTAAATGTGTCCAAACGTATCCAGAAAAGAACTTTTTATTTTTTATTAAGACACGGTTGGATACAACAGACACGCGTATCGGACGAATATCGGTGCGTATTGTGTTTGAAATGTGTCCGACACGCGAACACGACAACTCAGCGAAGTGTCCGTGCTTTATAGTGTGAAATTATTGCTTTTGTTTTAAGTTAAATTTTAAATATTGTTATAAAAAAATATCTATGATCTAAAAATTTAATTAAAAAAATAAATTCACATTGTTAACCTACTGTCAAACAATAAATAAATGAAAATAGCAAATAATTTTTTTTAGTGATTCAAAAAGAGCAAATAATTTGATTTATTCATGGACCACGTAAAAATTTCTTAATCAATTTAATTTGAACAAAAAAATAAAATATAAAATAAAATTCCATTGGCACATCATGTTCCAAAAGATATCTAATAACAACATACATGATCAACAATTAGCGTTATTTGTACGTTGTAATAGAGATACACTACAACTTTAATTTGGAGTGTTTTAATTATTTATTCGATTTTTACACAGAACTTTAAGGTAAGCATGGATTAAGTCGCATAAAATGATGTTAGTTCCCCTCAAAGAAAATACTATATATATATATATATATATATATATATATATATAGAACAGTCCAATTATATATCTAAATTTTTTTGGCAATTAAATCTAACTAAATTGTCTCAAATTCAACAAAAGTCACTTTTATTACACCAGCGTATATACACATACTTGACTAACGCAAACATATCATTCTTTGTCTTCGTATTTCTTCTTCTTCTTCGCATTCCTCTTTATTCTTCGTCACGTTCCTTCTTCTTCGCTGCGTTCCTTCTCTCAATCGTTGTTCTTTTATTACTGTTGTTATTGCTGCGTTTTTTCTTTTCTTCCTTAGTTAATTGAGGTTCATATGGATTCAAAAATGAATTCGGTGTGTTTTTGTTAATGATTGAGTCTTTATGATTGTTTGTTCAAAACTGAACTAATTTCGATTCATTTGTGTGTTAATTGAGGTTCACCTGATATTGCTAATAAGTATTGACTAAATTTTTTATTTCTTAAGTAATTTCGGTTCATTTTTTAGTTTAATTGAGGTTCATTTGGATCCAGAAATAGATTAGATGTGTTTTTGTTGATAATTGAATCTTATTTACTACTTGTTCAAAACTGAACTAATTTCGATTCATTGGTTTGTTAATTGAGGTTCACGAGATGTTATTGTTAAGTATTGACCAAATTTTTTATTTCTTAAGTAATTTCGGTTCATTTCTTAAATTCGATGTGTTTTTGTTAATGATTGAATCTTTTTGACTGCTTGTTCAAAACTGAACTAATTGAATGGAATAGAGTAGAATTTAATGCAATTGAATAAAGTAATAATGAATAATTTTATTCTTCTTTGTTAAAAAATTTGGTCATACTTATCAGCATCATCAAGTGGATCTCAATTAATATACAAATGAACCAAATTAGTTCAATTTTGAGCAAGTAGTCAAAAAGACTCAATGATCAACAAAACATACATCGAATTTATTTCTGAATCCAAATGAACTTCAATTAAACTAAAAAATGAACTGAAGTTACTTAAGGAATAAAAAATTTGATCAATACTTATCAGCAGCATCAAGTAAACCTCAATTAACACACAAATGAACCAAAATAAACTAAAAAATGAACTGAAATTATTTAATGATGGCACCAGAGAAAATCAAAACCAATAAAGATGTTAGCAAAATATTGGTGTTGTTGGTGATGACAATAATGAAAGAGAAGAAGAAGAAGGACGAGGAGGGAACAGAGAATGAGAAGGAGAAAGAGAAGGAAATAAAGAACAAGGCGCATAATTTAAAAAGTGGTTAGAATAATAACTTGGTTAAGTATTTTGTTTGGATGTAAAAATTTATTCTATAAAAAAATGATTTTTATATTTATGTATTTATTTAGAAACTTGTCACCTTATCCTCGTATAAAATGGATATAATTTTTATTTTGAGTGACCTACTTAAAGTCTTAAAACTTTATCGGTACATTTTATAATAAAACG
>NC_029787.2:19043478-19044612 GCF_000816755.2 Arachis ipaensis
TCTTTTTCTTTTTTTTTAAAAATTTTTTTCTATTTTTTATTTATTTTTTATTAAAAATATAATCATTAATATTATCTTCTCCTATCAACTTAAATTTTGATATAAATAATTTTATAACAGTAAAATTTTATTTTTTAAAATTCATAAAAATTAAACTCTAAATCTTTTGGTCATAAAAACTCTAATGTATACTATATTTCGTGGCTAGCCTATAAACTCCCTTCATGGAGGCAAACTTCGAATCATGAGTAAATAGCCAAAATCGTCCCTAAAAAATACCCAATCTCTATTTTGGTCCTCGAAAGATAAAGATAATCAAAATCGTCTCCAAAAGATACATGATTGGTCACGTTAGTCCTTCCGTCAGTTGGATGATGACGTGTCACGTTAAGTGCTACGTGGCATATGATGACGTGGAGGGCTAATGCCACGTGGCACTTGACATGTAAAAAAGTTATTTATAATCAAAATAGTCCTTGAAAGTTCAGACGTAAGTCATTTTCATCCCTAAAATTTTAAAAATTAATCAAATTAGTCCTTATATAATTTTTTTATTTTTTCTTGATAATATTAAATTTAAAATATTTTTTGATACTACTAATTTTAATAGAAATGTAATTGAAAATCAAAAAATTAGTAATTGTATCTTTTCTTCTTAAAATTTTTTCAATAAAATTATCTCTCTTCTTTAATTCTTCTCAAAATCTCTCTTATTCTTTTCTATTCTAAAACCTTTTTCTTACATTATTACATTTTGCTGGAATATATATATACTCAAAATTGAAATGTATGTATTTGTTACCCTAAATAAAGTTATATGCTCAAAATAAAAATTTATGTATGTTAACCTAAACAAATTTAATAAAAATTTATACATCTTTTTTTTTTCATTACGGTATTATTTTCATTTAGGTTAACATACACAAATTTTGATTTTAAGCATATAACTTTGTTTAGGTTAACAAATACATACATTTCAATTTTGAGTATATATATATTCCAGCAAAATGTAATAATGTAAGAAAAAGGTTTTAGAATAGAAAAGAATAAGAGATATTTTGACAAGAATTAAAGGAGAGAGATAATTTTATTGAACAAATTTTTAAGAAGAAAAGATACAATTACTAATTTTTT
>NC_029787.2:19045205-19067332 GCF_000816755.2 Arachis ipaensis
ATATATATATATACTCAAAATTGAAATGTAGGTATTTGTTAACCTAAACAAAGTTATATGCTCAAAATCAAAATTTATGTATGTTAACCTAAATGAAAGTAATACCGTAATGAAAAAAAAAAGATGTATAAATTTTTATTAAATTTGTTTAGGTTAACATACATAAATTTTTATTTTGAGCATATAACTTTGTTTAGGTTAACAAATACATACATTTCAATTTTAAGTATATATATATTCTAGCAAAATGTAATAATGTAAGAAAAAGGTTTTAGAATAGAAAAGAATAAGAGAGATTTTGACAAGAATTAGAGGAGAGAGATAATTTTATTGAACAAATTTTTAAGAAGAAAAGATACAATTACTAATTTTTTTATTGTCAATTACATTTCTATTAAAATTAGTAGTATCAAAAAATTTTTTAAATTTAATATTATCAAGAAAAAATAAAAAAAATTATATAAGGACTAATTTGATTAATTTTTAAAATTTTAGGGATGAAAATGACTTACGTATGAACTTTCAAAGACTATTTTGATTATAAATAACTTTTTTACATGTCAAGTGTCATGTGGCATGCCACGTGTCACTGATCTGATGCCACGTGTCACTGACCTGACACGTGGCATGCCAGGTGTCACCGATCTGACATGTCAACCAATCATCTTGTGACACGTGGCATTAGTCCTCCACGTCATCATGTGCCACGTGGCACTTAACGTGACACGTCATCATCCAACTGACGGAAGGATTAACGTGACCAATCGTATATCTTTCGGGGACGATTTTGATTATCTTTATCTTTCGAGGACCAAAATGGAGATCGGAATATCTTTTAGGGACGATTTTGGCTATTTCCTCTTCGAATCATATTCACAAAAGATCCTGGGAATATCTCACATGGATTTATTTGGATGTCCCTATATCTCCCACCAAATATTATACATAACGAACTTGACATATGAACAAGAGTAAATCTTTTCCAGTGAAAAAAAAAATTGGATGATATTTAATGAAAAATTTTATTTTTTATTATTTTTTTTCTCTCATTTATTTTTAGTCCCACTTACAAAATTAAAAATAAAAAATCACATTTTATTTTTTTCAATGACAAAAAAATGAAAAGGATCTATTTCCGATCAAGATATACTATCTTATGCTAATTTTTATCTCTCTTAAACCTTCATTGACTTAGTCATTGGAAATTCTTATAGGCACCGCTCCTTATCTGACTCTAGGATTGATCACAATTATTCGAAGTCTACATCCCTTCAAGGAGATAACATTAGATAATTATTGATGGAAAATTATTTTTTTCAAAAATTTTAAGTTAATAAAAAAAGACACATTTATGTTATACTTCCAAAAATAATTTACACATTATTCAACTATTTTTATGAGTGATATTACAGTTATAATTTGAGGTCGCTATAAACTAAGAAAACTTACTAACCAAGTTTACTCATTCCTTTTGTAAAGGAACAAGAGTAGAAATAAAATTATTAGCTGTATATCATCTAAATAATTTTATCTAAATTTTCTCAAGTTGTTTAGACATGTGAAAAGAAAATTAGTAGGATATTCAATTAAAAAGATAGATGAAATGAAAAATAAATGTGTGACAAAAGGTAAAAAAATACTTAAAAATACCATACATAAAATAGTGTAAGGAGATTTATGTATAAACAATTTCACTGTAGATATAATATATGATACATGATACTATGATAGAATATTATGACATCGTTTGATTCATGTACTCGGCTCTACTGGACCAGTTTGAATAGGTTTATAAGTAACTTTTTATAACTTTTAATTTATGAAAAATTATAATATTAATGTTTGGTGCAATTTTTAAAATCAACTTGTAACTTTTTAAAAAGCTATTTAAGTATTTATGGATAAGTAAAAAAAAAAGTGATTTCTCTTATAATAAAAAGCTTTTTATGGCTCATTTTTTTCTCTTATAATAAAAAGCTATTCACACTGCTATGATGTTAGTGAAAATTGTAACACCCCGTTATCCTAAGCCTTACCTCTAGCCGTAAAGCGAAAGATAACAAAGCGTCACGACAGTTCTAAAGCTCATAATATATCATATATTCAAGAATTTATATAACTAGAAGTCCGATGAAGGAATAAAAGCTCAAAGTCGCATAAAGCGAAATTTCGAAACGCGAAGCGTTCACACACGATAACTAAACGCATAGGTACGAACAGAATAAGACATAATACATATAAAACCTTGTAGATAGCTCCAGGATACACAAGGTAATAATTAAAATGAACAAGATATATATAAGTAAGATATACAAAAAGAGGACTAGTCACAGCCTGCGGAGTTTAGGCCGGGTAATCAAACTGAATACAACTGAGTTTTGAAGTTTAAAACAGCATCAACCTATCTCTCAAAGTTTTCAGGAATAAAACCTCTAAGGCAACAAAGTAAAACATACAAAAGATGAGAGAATAACTACAGCATAAGCAAAGTAGAATAAAACATGAGAAAGATCATCCTCCACTCTGTCACCATATCCGCAAACTCACCGTGGTGGGTTGTGACCTGTATCTGAAAAAAAACAACAATATATGGTATGAGAACCGGAGGTTCTCAGTATGGTAACAGTGCCCAATATGTAAGATATAAGGTTCCGGGATGCCAAAGGCAATCCTAGAACTTCACATCGAAAACAGATATTCAAGCTTAACAAAATAAGTAACTTAAACCATAAACCATAAATAAGGTTATCTAATCTTAGAAAATTTCTAACTAATACCAATCACACTACTGTATCTCATAGCCTTCACCAACCTACACTCCATGCGATCCCATTGCCATCGCCTACCTAGCCTCCTCAGCACCAGACAATCACAGATAATGCAAGCAAGTAAAACACAAATATATATATATAGCAGGTAAATCAACTAGCATTTAGGCATGTTATTCAAATAGGCATAACTCAAGTAATCAAAACAAGCAAGCATGTAAAAGATTCATATGATGAATGTCTATCCTATTTGCCTCGTGATATCACTTGTCGGTTTAAAATGCCAACCCGACACATCTCCGAGGATGTTGCCTCTCTGCCACGCCAGTTACATAGTGCCCTGCACACTATCATATCATGCGCGTCCCATGGATATAGTGCCCGGCTCACTCCTGCAACAGAAGAACTGTCATGCCAGGAACGAATATAGTGTCCTGCACACTCATGCGGCAGAAAAGGTTATCAATCATAATTTCATCCTAAGAATATAGTGCCTTGCACACTCTTGCGACAGAGAATCTGCCACGCTAGGGATATAGTGCCCTGCACAGTCTTTCAATAACCAACAAGTCCCTCATTCATCTCCGAGTTCCACACTCATCATAACCATCATCAGTTCTTAATTTCACAAGTTATTATCATTCTCAAGTTCTCAAAACTATCACTAATAAAGCACTTTGCCAGTCCATCCACAACTTCAGAAACCTAAGTCTCTGTCTTCTAACTGATATAGAAATCACCAATCTCAATCACTAACCCATCTTTACTAGTCTTAGGGTCTAATTATTAGCTAATAGTCTTAATTAAAAGTTAAGAAAGGTAGGAAAGCTAGAGGAACCTTCAAAAATGAAGAAAACAAGTTTTCTGCAAAATAGGGGTTTCGCGTACACAAACCTTTGTCCCACGTATGCACGAGGTTGAAAAAGGGTGGTCGCGTATGCGGCTACCTGCTTGCGTACGTGAGTATCCACAACAGAATAGAATACTCGCGTCGCGTGTTAAAAACTTGCGTACGCATGCCTCAAAACACATGATCGCGTATGCATGCTAGTGCTCGCGTACGTGAGATACCCCAGACAGAAAAGAATGCCCGCGTCGCGCGCACTGGTTCGCGTACGCATGCAGTATCAGACTTAGAAAATTTTTAAAGCTACAGAAATTAGATTTTTGGCCTTAACTTCTAACGATCATAACTTCCTCTACAAAATTTTATTTTTCTCAAATTTTATATCATTTTAAAGCTCTTAAAATCATCTTTAATTTAAAATAAAAATCACTTAATTTCAAGGTTTGATACTCAAGTTATGATCTACCGAATTTGGTAAAAAACAAGAGCTTATCATATTTCACAAGATTCTCTATTTTTCCGAAACTCAAAACCAAACCAACTTAAACATACATCAAAACAACCCAAAATCTATAATGTGCACTCTCCAACCATTTTTGCAATCATTCAGTCATTTACACCATTTAATAAACACCTCAACCAACTCCAAATTCAACCTAAAACACATCAAAGCTCTTCAATATTACGATTCAATATCTCCAACAATCATCAATATTACATGTATCAAATCTTTCATCCAATTATTCTCGTTATCATCCATCCATATCAACCCTAACATATCATCAATACTCATCATTAATCATTCCCTCATTCGTTTCCGAGTTCCACATTCATCATAACCAATATCAGTTCTTAATTTCGCAAGCTTATCAACATTTTCAATTTCTCATAGCCATTACCCACATAACACTCCACCCATATACTCACAACTTCATAAACCTAAATCTTCATCTTCTAAATTCATACAAAAATTTACCAATTCATTTCACTAACCCATCTCTATTAGTCTTAGGGCCTAATTACTAGGTAGTAATCTCAAACAACAGTTTAAAGAAGTTTAGAAAGTTAGAGAACCCTTGAAAAACAAAAAAATTATTTTTTACCAAAATAGGGGCTATGCGCACGTACGCCCCTGTGTGCGTACGCACATGTTGAACAAGTGCGTGTCTACGTACGCAGCACCCTGCTTGCGTACGCGAGTGTTCCGACCCGAATGGAATTCTCGCGTCGCGTGTACTGGGTCCCGTATGCATGCTGTAATAAACCTAGAAAAATCTTAAAGCTGCAAAAATCATATTTTTTTTTTACCAAACTTCAAATGCTCATAACTTCCTCTACAAAACTCCGTTTATCTCAAACTTTATCATTTTAAAGCTCTTGAAATCATCTTTAATTTAAAATAGAGGTAATGACCAAATCAGTACCCGAAAGATTCAAACGCTGACATTTTGGTACCTCATTATTGTTATTGACAAAATGGTCCTTAAAAGATTTTAAAATTTGACAAGCGTACCCACGAGTTCACCGGAGCACATTTCCGGCAAGCACAGTGCTGACATGGCCACTGCGTTTTGATGACATGGCAAATACCCTTCCCCACCCTAATTCTTCTCCTTCTCCTTCCCCCTTCCCAACGCACTCCCCCCTTCCCTTTCCTGAATGCATTCTCCCCCTCCCCAACCCTAATCCTTCCCTCCCCCTCCCTAATCCTGATCCCCCATCTCCAACGCACTTCCCCCCTCCTCAATCCAAAATCCCCAACCCTAAACCCTAATCTCCTTCCTTTACCTCTTTGAATTCTAATCCCCTTCCCAACACAGTGTCTCACACTCTCAACTCTCTCTCCCCTTCGTCTTCACTGCTGTCGCCTTCACTACTTGTATGTGCTTGTTGCTAGCCCCTGTCCCCTTTCCCATTCTTCCGTGTATCGAAGACGAGGTCTCACTTCTGGCACTGCTTCCTCTCTCGCAAGTAGCTCCCTCCCGTGGTTCCCGTCACTCTTTACACTGCCTCCTCCCTTGCCATTCAGAACTGCTTCATTCGCCGTCCTGCTTCAGATTCTCTTCTCTCCTTCTCGCAAATTTGCTGGTTTTGTTCTTTTTTTAAAAAAAAAATTGTTAAAATCATCTTGCATTCACCATTCCTTCTTCTTCCTTCTGCTAAATCGTGTGATTTTCTCCTTGATTGAATTGTTAACATCATTGAGAATTGCATGAGGAAAAAGTGTTTGATTTTAAAATGTGAAATGCCAAATCACAAAATTATTCAATATATATGGTTTTAATCTGAAATGCTAAATGGAATCTGCAAATCATTTTGAAAGGTGATGAAACACAGATACAAGCGGCAACTAGCAATAAACAGCGAGCAGAGGTGACGAAACGAGGCTGATGAGTGAGGCGCTACTGCTATGTGTGTCTGTTTTTATGTTCGACCACAAGGAGGGAAACGAGCCACCGCGAAGCACAACAGTAAAGGTTGAAGGCGACCGCGCCGTGTCAAAGGAGACAGACAACGCTGGTAGACGCAGAAGATCCGACGACGAGACGGCGACTGTGCGGTGTTGGCGACACTGGCTCTGTAAGATTGAGAAGGTTGAGCTCTTTTTTTTGGGGAGAGTGAATTGAGAGTGTAAGACAGTGCATTGGAAAAAGGGATTATGGTTCAAAGGGACAAGGGAAGGGGATTAGGATTCAGAAGGAGGATTTTGGATCGGGGAGGGGGGATTAGGGTTAGGGAGGGGGAGGGAAGGATTAGGGTTGGGGAGGGGGGAGAATGCATTCAGGAAGGGGAAGGGGGGAGTGCGTTGGGGAGGGGGAAGGAGAAGGAGAAGAATTAGGGTGGGGAAAGGTATTTGCCATGTCATCAAAACGCAGTGGCCATGTCAGCACTGTGCTTGCCGGAAATGTGCTCCGGTGAACTCGTGGGTACGCTTGTCAAATTTTAAAATCTTTTAAGGACCATTTTGTCAATAACAATAGTGAGGTACCAAAATGTCAGCGTTTGAATCTTTCGAGTACTGATTTGGTCATTACCTCTTTAAAATAAAAATCATTCAATTTCAATGTCTGAGGCTTAAGTTATGGTCCGTCAAAGTTCACCAAAAATTAAGTTTTACACAAAAACATCAAAGTTCTCTAGTTTCCAAATTCTAAAACCAAACCAAACCAAAACATACCCAATTTCATCAAAAAACACTACCACATACTACACTTTACCATTCCATTGCACTTCATCAATCAACTCAACCTCCATTTCACTCAATATTTCCACCATAATTCAACAAAAATCAACAAACTTCCAAATCAAGGTATCAATATCAACAATTTTGCATAATTCAACCATTCAGAAACATCATTCATCCTATCTTATCTTCAATCCTCACAATTATCATTATTCAATCCTAGTATTAATACTCATCATCATTCATTAACAACAACATCATAATCTCATCAAAATCATCACATTCATTAAAATCATCATACATCATCAGTCCAACAATTATCAACAACTATTTCAATCCTATCCTATGGTCCACTAGCCTAAGTGTCCAAAAATATTACATATTAGATAGAGGAAACCAAAATCATACCTTGGCCGATTATCCTCCATGCACAAAATCACTTCACCACAAGCTTTCAAGCCTTCACTTAACACCAAACAACACCAAGAACACTCTATATCATAAAAAAACAACAAGAATCAAAGCTAGGGTTTATGACATACAACTAAACGCAAGGGTTTAGTGATATCTTATCTTGCCCAATGAGTTTTAGGGTAAAATCCACTATTCATCCAAGCTAGATTACACCAAATTTGATCGGTTAGAAAGGAAGAGCTCGACGAAAGCTTCGTGTGACCGTAAACCATTCGTCAATCTGAGCACCGTGGCTCAAGATATGGCCAAGAGAAGGAGATAATGAATAGTGTCAATGGTGGACACTCTTCTCTCTCAATCTCACGTTCCTCTCTTCCTCTTGTGCTGAAAAATAAGCTTTCTTGGCTCATTTATGACTTTATATACGTTGGACTTGGGCACAACTTGGGCCCGATTCAACTGCGTAGTATTTTTGGTTTGTTTGACCCAACTTTAGGTCAAAACCTTTATAATTAGTGCCTGGTTTGCTATTCCAAATATTTTTCTAAGATTTCTACTGCTTTACTCTCTTTCACGCAATACCCAACAGACTTAAGCCGGTATTGCTGGCTAATCTACCTGTACGCATTTTTACGCAAAATTTTTTCAGAAGAAAATATTTTTTCACTCAGAAAAATCCACTAAATCCAAATCTCACCTTTATATTTAGAAAAAAACATTTTTATCTTTTCGAACCTATTCCAAGAAATTAAATTATTCTATTCTACTTAAGCGATTTTACGTGAAAACTCCGGCTCTTACAAAAAGCGCAGGTTGCGTTTTGCTTTTTCACTTTTTTCTTTCTTTTTTTGTGTCTAAAATACACAAAACGTTGGTTGCGTTTTTCTTTTTTAACATTTTCTTCTTTTTTTTCGTTTTTGAGATTAACAAAATGCAGCTTGTGTTTTAACAATGCTTTTTATTTTATTTTTTTCGAAGCATAAAAACGCAGCTTGCATTTTATATATATGAAAAATTTTTTTTGAAAGCTGCCAGAAAATTTTTTTTAATCGAAGGTCTTTCCTATAAATACCAATGCTAATTCATTCGAGATTCATACCTTATTCTCACTCCCATTCCTCTTTCTTTCATACTTATGAATTTTTTGATAATAAGTAGTGTTAAAAAAGTTAGGTTAGGTGAAGTTGAGGTTATGGAAGGTATTGCAAATTTGCGAGTGTATTATAATGGTGAGATAATAACAGACACACACGAATAAGTGACTTTTGTCTGTGAATGTCTGTTTTTCTTTGCCATTCCATGCACCATGAGTTCTGTAGAGTTGCAAAATGGTCTCTGTGAGAACATACAAAGTCACATTTCAAAGAGGGTGAGCAAAATTTTATACAGAAATCCAGTAAAAGTATTTGGTGGGCTGATACAGTTTCAAATAATGTCCATCATTGACAACGCACACATTTCAAAGAGGGTGAGCAAAATTTTATACAGAAATCCAGTAAAAGTATTTGGTGGGCTGATACAGTTTCAAATAATGTCCATCATTGACAACGCATGTATATAGTGGATGTTCTATATTTATCAACAAACTCGATTTTAGGTGCCGACGATAGAGTTGTACGTTGAACAGCATACGGGACTGGATGCGGTTGGCGAGGAGGTGAATGTTAATGAGCTCGGGGATATAGATTGGGAAGAAGATAACGACAGTAAAGAGGAGTTCGAAGCCAACTACGAAGTCAATGATGAAAACAATGACGGAGATGAGGCAGGCAATCTGGCAATGCAAAATGAAGCAGATGCACTTGTAAACTAGCACCCCTTTGGTGTTTCGTCTTTTATGTGAATTCTGGATCTCGCAGTCTTGCATGTCCCAGAATTTTCTAAGTATGCGAATATGGGTATGTTATCTTTATTAATTAAAGTTATCACTACCATTTTTTTATTTTCCTTGACCGACTAACGGTGGTTTGCATGTCATAGGTGAAGGCAATGTTGCGGCGGAAGATGGTAAGTTTAGTGTCGGAATGGAATTTGGTTCTAGAGAATCGGTGATATCTGCAATCAAAAGCTACACTATCTCTAGAGAAGTTGATTACAATGTGTATGAGTCTGAGCCGCTAATATTCTATGCAAAATGCAAGGGGTATGGTGCAGTGTCCAATTGGCTTATCCGAGCTAGCTTGATTCGAAAAAAATGTTGTTGGGAGATCAGGAGATATAATGGCAAACACACGTGTACCATGGGGACGATTTCACAAGATCATGCCAAGTTGGACTTGGACATTATTGCAGATGCTATTAGGCTGTTGGCTGAAGCAAACCCGTCAATAAAGGTGAAGTCTATTAATGCAGAAGTTCAATCTAGATTCAACTACACTATAAGTTACCGCAAGGCTTGGTTGGCAAAATAGAAATCTGTTGCAAAAATTTTTGGTGATTAGAAAGTTTCTTACCAGACTCTGCCAGTATGGTTGAAAGCAATGACTGCAAAGATGCTAAGGTCTCGTGTTCAAATAAAAACTCTCCCTGTATATCGTGAGAGTGAGGAAGTGAATGGTGTAAGAGTTCTCCATCGCGTGTTTTGGAGCTTTTATCCGTGTATTACAACATTTAAACATTGCAATCCATTGGTGCATGTTGATGGCACACACCTGTAAGAAAAATATAGAGGTGCATTTTTGGTAGCGATGGCACAAAATGGGAACCAAAACATTGTGCCGATTGCTTTTGCCATCATGGAGGGTGAGACGGCAAACGTGTGAGAGTTTTTCCTTGCTTACTAATTTGTGCATATTTGTTGTTACTATTGATGGCGTGGGCATTATTTCTAACCGCCATAACTTTATTAATGTAGCAATAGCTCGCAGTAACAGTGCATGGTCACCACCAAGAGCGTGACATATGTTCTGCATCAGGTACATCGGGTCTAACTTCTTAAAAAGGTTCAAGACTCCATACTTGCATAAACTTGTAGTTAACACATGTATTTGAATTTGCTGTTATGATCCTATTCTTAGTAATTTGTGATGTCTGCTTATGATTACATGGCTTGTTCTATAGGCTATTTTGGAATGGAACAACGGTACAACAAAAACTACCAAAAACTTTGAAGTTTATAGAATTCGTCGACTTGTCTGGAAATACAACCGTTCTAAGCACGCAGAAAATGTGAGCCCAGACATACCGCTCGATTGGCTCCTATGTGTCTAATGGTTTGGTGTCTCTGTATTGCCGAACCCATACAATATTTACATTACTCAATACATGATTTGTAACACCCTAATATTCAAATCCTTATGCTCGAGTCATAAGTCAATGATATTACGGTGGTACGACTCTCAGGTAGATTTTTAATATATAAATATAGATAATTTCGAAAGGAGTATTAATCGAGAAGCCTGAAAAGAGTAGAAATAAAATCGCGAAGACGTATCACTCACGTTTTGACAACAAAAAGATAAACGGTAAAGCCGAAAATGATATACGGACAAGGCGTAAAGGAGACTAAGAGATAGATAACATATAGATATATATAACATAAGTAAATAGCCACTAGACGCGACCCGCGAAGATTAGGCCGGCTAGGGTACAGTATGAAAATAGTTGACAACAGTATGTCCTAATCTCTCCCAAAGGAAACACGAGAGACTCTATAGGCCAGTTCAAAAGAGTTCAATACATAATATAATCTTTTCGAAACAAAGGTGGAGAGATTCTAAGCAAAACACAAACTAGAGAAAATGAAGATCTTCGCCGTCTCTCAGACGACCCACAACTCACTTCTGAGCACCTGGACCTGTATCTGAAAAATAAGAGATATATACGGAATGAGAACCCCGGGCCCATGGGTTCCTAGTACGGTAAAAGTGCCAAATAAATACAATGCACTACAATAAGAACTCATTAAGCATCCTAAGCTTCTTCACCAATTATTCATCCTAGATTCTCGCTAATCCATGAATAGGCAACTGTCGTAAAGGGATACTAAATCTGGTCTATATCTCATATGATTCCCAACTCGCTGACTCTCCCACGAATCAGATTTGGAATCATAAACAAAACCATCATCAGTCGTCTTGTCTTAGCAATTCTACATTAATACATCATACCCTCACCTGGAGCTAGTGAAACCACATCACTGCGTCTACCCAGGAAGCTCAAATTATCTCATCCAATGATCATCATCCTCAAGCAATCGCATCACCAATTCATCTCATCAAGAACAGCCCTCAACCTCCACCGACACCAACATGAGGGGCCTCTCAGTTGTACAAACACAAGCAATACAGGCAAGTAATACACAATTAAGGTACAAGTAGAACAAGTAGCACATAATCAGGTAACATAGCACATATAATGTAGAAGTCTAAAACAAATAAGCAAACCCAAACAATTCAAACATATGCAAATGATGAATGCCTGCCCTATGACTGATGATATCATCTGTCGGTTATCAAGCCAACCCGACGTGTCCGGTAGCTAACCCGGGCATAGTCTCTCTGTTGCGCATTAATATCATTAGAGGGAATATGTGCCCTGTCGCCATTAGAGGGTATCTGCGCCCTGTCGCCATTAGAGGGTATCTGCGCCCTGTCGCCATTAGAGGGTATCGGTGCCCTGTCACCCTTACAACCAGAGAGAAAACACAAGCATACTTACATTCAACACTTTCCATCATTATTCATTTATCATATTCGTTCATTTATCATATATGCATTTATACTCAGCCATAATCCATAATGGCTTTGCCGTAACCCGGCAATAACTCAGCCATCCGGCTCACAGTTCAATCCAGAACTAGCCAATTTATCAACATGGCTCCGCCGTATCCGGCAATAACTCAGCCATCCGACTCATGGTTCAATCAAGAATCAGCCATTTATCAATAAATACAGCCCTTCGGTTCATGGCATACACGGTACTTCCACCGTCATCCTCCATATCTTATATAATCATCTTTGATCATCATTGATCATTACTTTTCCCCTTGCTTCACTCGCAAGTTACCACATTCACTAGCTCCTTTTCTCATTGCTAGGCATATCATAATGATTTAAGACATAAGTGGTGAGATCGGAGGCTTAGAAGTATGAAATTTGGCTTTTAAAACTCAAAAATCAACTTTGGCACGAAAACAGAGCCACGCGTACGCGTACTCCACGCGCACGCGTGGATGGCCACAAAACTCATCGACGCGTATGCGTCATGCACGCGGACGCGTAGATTGAAAATTAGCCAAACGACGCGCAAGCGTTAGCCACGCGTACGCGTGGGTGCACTTGCTCCCCAAGCACAAAACTGGGACAACTCTGGCGCAACTCTCTGGAAAATGGCTGGGCAATTGGTGCAGCGCATCGACGCGCCCGCGCACAGCACGCGCACGCGCGGATGGTGCTTTCTTGAAGATCGGCGCGTACGCGCCAAGTGCGCCTACGCGCAGAGGGTCATTCTGCTAAAAATTTTCTAAGTTAAAAAGCTGCAGAATTCACAGACTAAACCCCCAATCTTCCGATGGACATAACTTTCTCATTTCAAACCGATTTTGCCCGTTCTTCGAACGGCATGGACATCCCGGATCCAATTTCTTTTCTAAATAAGTTTCGCACAAAACGGAAATCCAGAGTCCAAGTTATGTCCCGTCAGAGTATGCCCAAAAACCATATTTTCACACAAGACCACAAGGTGCCATTTTCAAAACAAGTCATTTCAATTCTTTTCGAAATCAACCAAAACATGCTAATTTCAACCCTTTTTGAAATCAATCAAAATGTACCAAAATTAACATCAAGCCTCCTCAATTCACACATCAACACTTCACCATAACTCACAAAACATCATCCCACTAATTTAACATTTCTTAATCAAGTGGCTAAGAGACAACGCATAGACATGTCATACATATTTTCTCATCCCAATTTCCAATAATACCATTTCTAATTAATCATCATTACACACACTCAATATCATCATACCATCAAGGCATCAATAATCATAGTCACATATATGACCACATAATATATCTCAACCAAAACCAAACATACCTTATCTATGTAATTTCACCCAAAATTACCAAATTCCACACTTCAACTCCTCAAACCTTATTATTCAATAACCAACCCAATCATTCATATATTCATTATCTAAAACTCATCCAATCACTTGCATCATCATACAATGCACACATCAACTTACCTTTCTTACCTCTTTCCGGCCTCCGGCCCAAAATTCACGGCCTCCGGCCCAATTTCACAATTTAAAAGCATAAACCACAAATCAATACTCATTACCCAATACATTCAATTCTCAATACACCAAGCATACAAGGCCACACAATTCTCAACCCAATCATTAATTCACATTACATACCAACTATGCATATTAGCACCAACCATTTACACAATCCGAACTTAATCCTAGGGGCATCTAGCCTAGGAATTCTCATCACACCACACGGTATTTAAATGAAACTTAAACCGTACCTCTTGTAGCCAAATCAATTGAGCCTCTTCTTTGAAAGTCTCCACCAACCTTAGCTCCAAGCCTCACCAAAGCTCCTCAAGCAACACCAATCTCCCCATTGTGCATCAAAATCACCAATACACTAACATAACCAATTTCACATATATACATCAATCTAGGGCTCATGAAAATGATAAATTACAAGGGTTTGAGTACTTCTTACCTCAGACCATATGAAATAGGGATAGAACCCACTTAGAATTCATGTTAGAGTATCCCTAAACACCCAAAATCATAAGATTTCAACACTAACTACCCAAAAACGTGTAACAGTGGGGAAATTCGAAAACTGGGCAGAGATGAATGAAATACTCACCACAAAACTTAGATAGAATTGTAGAGGATGAGAAGAGCGATGCGTGGCCGCAAACGGCTTGTCAATCGGAGCTCCGTAGCTCAAGTTATGGTGGTTTGAAGATCAAAGAGAGTTAGGTTTTCTCTCTTGTCTTCTCTCTTCTCAATTTCAGCGCCCCAACCCTTCTCTTTAGGGTAAAATGAGCTGAAATGCTCATAACTAATGTTTATATATGTTGGGTCTTGGGCCCACTTAGGTCCGGTTCACTTATTTTTGTCCGTTGGCCCAATTTCGGGCCAAAACCTTTAAGATTAGCGCTCCAAATCGCATTTTAAATATTTCTACTTTCCCTAATTAAAATTCCTCCTTTCTTAACCTTATTTACTTATACTCAATTTTCTCAACTGCAGTACCAGACAGATCTCGGCCGGTACTGCCGGTCAAAATTCCACTGCGCCCTTTTACGCAGAAAACTATGTTTTTCGACTCGGAAAAATTCACTGAATCCAATTATCATATTTAAATTATCAAATTCCAATTGCCAAATCCTCCAACCATATTCGCTCCTATTTAATTTACTATTTAATTAATTTCAGTTAGACCGGGTATTACATTCTACCCCCTATCAAAAATTTTTGCCCTCGAAAATTCCATCCATCACTGCGAGTACGCGAGCGTAGTCTGCCTCTATATCCAATGCCTAACAGTCCCAAGGTCCTTTTACCCTGCGCACTTCCGTTGCCGCGCTCTGATTTCTCTATATTCGAGGTTCTCGGTCATTTGTCCAATGCCGACCAATAGTCTCGTTCCTTACCTTTATCGTCTCATCATCTCACACCCTATTAAATCTCAAATCATTTCATCAATAGTATTACCATCATCGTTAATCATAGCCATCGTCCCACATCACTATAATCAATCAAAGATCATCACTACACCTTAATCATACTCCATCACTATCCTCTCTCTCTGCTAAGCCAATTACCACTAATCACAGCTCAACTCCAAGCATAAACTCCAAACTTACTTTCTTATTCCCAAATCCTCAAATTTCTACATGACTTGCTGTTATAAAGTCTCTGACTCATCAATCAAAATCCCCTTTCATTTCTAGAAACCAAATGAGTTTGAAATAACAATTTAACAAAATCATCAGAATCCGCTTTCCTTTAATAATCTATAAAAGCATTCGAGACACATCTCTTTTGTTAAAGTTACTCATATCAAAAATCATCTTCAAAACCATAACCAACACTCTTTCAAATTCTTGGGGAAAAATTTTCAACAGTACCTCTCCAAAAATTAGAGTTTACCACCTATCACGAGTTTCCTCAAACCAATCTCAGTACCGCATCAGCATTTCAATTTAATGGTTTTCACATTCGTCTTTTAAAACCAATCATTATAAATCTCAATCAAAATCCAAGGTCACTATGACCAATCATCATAGTACTCATCTCTCAAACACGACAACTTGCACTCTCTCATCATCTAAATCCAATTATGCATCAATGATAATTTCCTCATCCGCTTTAGAACCATCAAAGCTCGCAGCTGCAATCAATTCCAACTATTTGGGGATCATTACTTGCAGTAACCCACTTAACCCTTCTAGTATTCAAACTTAAGATATTATAGTAAACTTTTACAGCTCCTAATCGTAGCTATCTTGTGTTACTGCTTCCGCAAGTTTCTGCTGCTTTATTCTGATCTCTCGTCTAATACTAGCTCTATCACTCACTTCCTCAAGTACTCAACCACAACTTAGCATGACTGGCATTCACTAGATTTCTATCTATGATAGCCAAAGCCATATACCAACTTAATCGTACTTTTAACACGTTGTTACCGATCTTTCGCTTACCAATTCCCAAACCGTCAGATCTAACGATATCACCCGTTGTTGTAGTGAACACACGACCTTGTTGTTGGCCCTTGGTAGTATTCCGGTTAACCTCCTTAGGACGCTTCCAGGACACGTGTCCAACTCCTCTACAACCATGGCAAAGTCCCAATCCATCTCGACACGGAGTTCCCATATGATGGCTTTCACATCGCCCACAAGTCATTCCACTCTGAGGTTGCTTTCCATTAAAGGCCTACCTAATCATTTATGCTCACCAAACCTTCTATTAAGATAACTTAGGGTTATCTAGAACAGATCATAATTTTTCATTCGACCATGTATTATGAGTGAATACCAGCCTTCAGCATTGTCTAAAGTGGTAAAGGATTAAGTTATCAGTTTTCTTGTTACCTCAGGTACGAGAATCGGACTTGGCAGTCTCCCAGTCCTTCCGGTGTGGGTAATCTCTGACCAAATGTCCTAGCTTTCCGCAATTGTAACACAAACCCGAACCATAACGACACGGTCTATTTGGATGATGACCTCCACATTTCTGACAACTCAAAACATCCGAAGCAGCCACTATCTGTTTTCTCCTACCTTTTCCTTGGGAATTCTTATTCGTCGCAAGGTCATTTCGCCCTTGGGGAAAATATTGTGGGTATCCTCTTCTCTTAAACTCTTGACCCCTTGTTGGGTATTCTTGATTCTGCTCCATGCGGTGGGACTCCCGACGGTCATTCTCCGCCTCAACAGCCTTCCTCACACATTCTTCAGCAATACGGCTCTTGTTCACAAGTTCAGAGAAGACCCTAATCTCCATCAGTCCAATGGAGCTCAGGATTTCACTTCGAAGTCCTCCCTCATACTTAATACACTTCCATTCCTCGAAGTCTCCCGGAGCTCCTTGACACATGCGGGAAAACCTGAATAGCTCCTCAAATTTGTCTGTATATTCAGATACGGACATAGCACCTTGCTTTAGCTGCAGTAACTCCAATTCCTTGGCTGTCCTGGCAGAATTCGGAAGGTACTTCTTATAGAATTCCACCTGGAAGGCATCCCAAGTGATATGATCATTCCCCTGTTGCAGGAGACGTCGAGCCCCTTGCCACCAATGCGATGCTTCCCCCGTGAGTAGATAGGTAGCGAATTCAACACGCTGCTCTTCAGGCACCAACTGTGCTTGCAGTGCTCGCTCCATAGCCTGAAACCAAGTATCAGCTTCAGTCGAATTGGTGGTTCCCTTGAACTTAGGTGGATTAACCTTTAAGAAGGTTGCCAGTGTCATCGGGCCCTGAGCTCCACTTCCGCCATTGCCATTATTGTTTATCTGTTGCCCAAGAGCCTCCGCAGTGGCCTGCATAGCAGTAGCCATATTCTCCAACGCCGCCATAAGGTTTACCGGGTTATTCGGGTTGATTTCTGGTTCCTGAGTGCTAGTACGATCCCTCTCACGTCCCCGACCGGGTCCACGAGGCGCTATCTGGTTCCTATACACACCAAACAATCGATATCAAGTTGATCAGTCTCAATATCGGAAGTATAGTGCTTCAAAGTACCAAAGGTACACTCATGGACTTCATGCTAGATGTATCGGTTAGATACCCTAACTAGCACAGGCACAGACTCAGAGTATGCATTGAAGCATAAGCAGTTCCATCCCTCAGGCTCACAAGGACAAACTGCTCTGATACCATAATGTAACACCCTAATATTCAAATCCTTATGCTCGAGTCATAAGTCAATGATATTACGGTGGTACGACTCTCAGGTAGATTTTTAATATATAAATATAGGTAATTTCGAAAGGAGTATTAATCGAGAAGCCTGAAAAGAGTAGAAATAAAATCGCGAAGACGTATCACTCACGTTTTGACAACAAAAAGATAAACCGTGAAGCCGAAAACGATATACGGACAAGGCGTAAAGGAGACTAAGAGATAGATAACATATAGATATATATATAACATAAGTAAATAGCCACTAGACGTGACCCGCGAAGATTAGGCCGGCTAGGGTACAGTATGAAAATAGTTGACAACAGTATGTCCTAATCTCTCCCAAAGGAAACACGAGAGACTCTATAGGCCAGTTCAAAAGAGTTCAATACATAATATAATCTTTTCGAAACAAAGGTGGAGAGATTCTAAGCAAAATACAAAGTAGAGAAAATGAAGATCTTCGCCGTCTCTCAGACGACCCACAACTCACTTCTGAGCACCTGGACCTGTATCTGAAAAACAAGAGATATATACGGAATGAGAACCCCGGGCCCATGGGTTCCTAGTACGGTAAAAGTGTCAAATAAATACAATGCACTACAATAAGAACTCATTAAGCATCCTAAGCTTCTTCACCAATTATTCATCCTAGATTCTCGCTAATCCATGAATAGGCAACTGTCGTAAAGGGATACTAAATCTGGTCCATATCTCATATGATTCCCAACTCGCTGACTCTCCCACGAATCAAATTTGGAATCATAAACAAAACCATCATCAGTCGTCTTGTCTCAGCAATTCTACATTAATACATCATACCCTCACCTGGAGCTAGTGAAACCACATCACTGCGTCTACCCAGGAAGCTCAAATTATCTCATCCAATGATCATCATCCTCAAGCAATCGCATCACCAATTCATCTCATCAAGAACAGCCTCAACCTCCACCGACACCAACATGAGGGGCCTCTCAGTTGTACAAACACAAGCAATACAGGCAAGTAATACACAATTAAGGTACAAGTAGAACAAGTAGCACATAATCAGGTAACATAGCACATATAATGTAGAAGTCTAAAACAAATAAGCAAACCCAAACAATTCAAACATATGCAAATGATGAATGCCTGCCCTATGGTTGATGATATCATCTGTCGGTTATCAAGCCAACCCGACGTGTCCGGTAGCTAACCCGGGCATAGTCTCTCTGTTGCGCATTAATATCATTAGAGGGAATATGTGCCCTGTCACCATTAGAGGGTATCTGCGCCCTGTCGCCATTAGAGGGTATCTGCGCCCTGTCGCCATTAGAACCAGAGAGAAAACACAAGCATACTTACATTCAACATTTTCCATCATTATTCATTTATCATATTCGTTCATTTATCATATATGCATTTATACACAGCCATAATCCATAATGGCTTTGCCATAACCCGGCAATAACTCAGCCATCCGGCTCACAGTTCAATCCAGAACTAGCCAATTTATCAACATGGCTCCGCCGTATCCGGCAACAACTCAGCCATCCGACTCATGGTTCAATCAAGAATCAGCCATTTATCAATAAATACAGCCCTTCGGTTCATGGCATACACGGTACTTCCACCGTCATCCTCCATATCTCATATAATCATCTTTGATCATCATTGATCATTACTTTTCCCCTTGCTTCACTCGCAAGTTACCACATTCACTAGCTCCTTTTCTCATTGCTAGGCATATCATAATGATTTAAGACATAAGTGGTGAGATCGGAGGCTTAGAAGTATGAAATTTGGCTTTTAAAACTCAAAAATCAACTTTGGCACGAAAACAGAGCCACGCATACGCGTACTCCACGCGCACGTGTGGATGGCCACAAAACTCATCGATGCGTATGCGTCATGCACGCGGACGCGTAGATTGAAAATTAGCCAAACGACGCGCAAGTGTTAGCCACGCGTACGCGTGGGTGCACTTGCTCCCCAGGCACAAAACTGGCACAACTCTGGCGCAACTCTCTGGAAAATGGCTGGGCAATTGGTGCAGCGCATCGACGTGCCCGCACACAGCACGCGCACGCGCGGATGGTGCTTTCTTGAAGATCGGCGCGTACGCGCCAAGTGCGCCTACGCGCGGAGGGTCATTCTGCTAAAAATTTTCTAAGTTAAAAAGCTGCAGAATTCACAGACTAAACCCCCAATCTTCCGATGGACATAACTTTCTCATTTCAAACCGATTTTCGCCCGTTCTTCGAACGGCATGGACATCCCGGATCCAATTTCTTTTCTAAATAAGTTTCGCACAAAACGGAAATTCGGAGTCCAAGTTATGTCCCGTCAGAGTATGCCCAAAAACCATGTTTTCACACAAAACCACAAAGTGCCATTTTCAAAACAAGCCATTTCAATTCTTTTCGAAATCAACCAAAACATGCTAATTTCAACCCTTTTTGAAATCAATCAAAATGTACCAAAATCAACATCAAGCCTCCTCAATTCACACATCAACACTTCACCACAACTCACAAAACATCATCCCACTAATTTAACATTTCTTAATCAAGTGGCTAAGAGACAACACATAGACATGTCATACATATTTTCTCATCCCAATTTCCAATAATACCATTTCCAATTAATCATCATTACACACACTCAATATCATCATACCATCAAGGCATCAATAATCATAGTCACATATATGACCACATAATATATCTCAACCAAAACCAAACATACCTTATCTATATAATTTCACCCAAAATTACCAAATTCCACACTTCAACTCCTCAAACCTTATTATTCAATAACCAACCCAATCATTCATATATTCATTATCTGAAACTCATCCAATCACTTGCATCATCATACAATGCACACATCAACTTACCTTTCTTACCTCTTTCCGGCCTCCGGCCCAAAATTCACGGCCTCCAGCCCAATTTCACAATTTAAAAGCATAAACCACAAATCAATACTCATTACCTAATACATTCAATTCTCAATACACCAAGCATACAAGGCCAAACAATTCTCAACCCAATCATTAATTCACATTACATACCAACTATGCATATTAGCACCAACCATTTACACAATCCAAACTTAATCTTAGGGGCATCTAGCCTAGGAATTCTCATCACACCACAAGGTATTTAAATGAAACTTAAACCGTACCTCTTGTAGCCAAATTAATTGAGCCTCTTCTTTGAAAGTCTCCACCAACCTTAGCTCCAAGCCTCACCAAAGCTCCTCAAGCAACACCAATCTCCCAATTGTGCATCAAAATCACCAATACACTAACATAACCAATTTCACATATATACATCAACCTAGGGCTCATGAAAATGATAAATTACAAGGGTTTGAGTACTTCTTACCTCAGCCCATATGAAATAGGGATAGAACCCACTTAGAATCCATGTTAGAGTATCCCTAAACACCCAAAACCATAAGATTTCAACACTAACTACCCAAAAACGTGTAACAGTGGAGAAATTCGAAAACTGGGCAGAGATGAATGGAATACTCACCACAAAACTTAGATAGAATTGTAGAGGATGAGAAGAGCGATGCGTGGCCACAAACGGCTCGTCAATCGGAGCTCCGTAGCTCAAGTTATGGTGGTTTGAAGATCAAAGAGAGTTAGGTTTTCTCTCTTGTCTTCTCTCTTCTCAATTTCAGCGCCCCAACCCTTCTCTTTAGGGTAAAATGAGCTGAAATGCTCATAACTAATGTTTATATATGTTGGGTCTTGGGCCCACTTAGGTCCGGTTCACTTATTTTTGTCTGTTGGCCCAATTTCGGGCCAAAACCTTTAAGATTAGCGCTCCAAATCGCATTTTAAATATTTCTACTTTCCCTAATTAAAATTCCTCCTTTCTTAACCTTATTTACTTATACTCAATTTTCTCAACTGCAGTACCAGACAGATCTCGGCCGGTACTGCTGGTCAAAATTCCACTGCGCGCTTTTACGCAGAAAACTATGTTTTTCGACTCGGAAAAATTCACTGAATCCAATTATCATATTTAAATTATCAAATTCCAATTGCCAAATCCTCCAACCATATTCGCTCCTATTTAATTTACTATTTAATTAATTTCGGTTAGACCGGGTATTACATGATTGTCGGACCGGGCAGCCTACCAAAACAAGCTAAGCAGTTCTCCACCAAGAACTGGTGACTGCTGTCCGTTCTACCCATGACAAGCTCTCCATTAACCGGGAGGCTAAGTATATGTGTCACGTCTTCTAGTGTCACAGTCACTTTGCTGACTGGAAGGTGAAACATGTGCATTTTAAGCCTTCATCATTCTACCAAAGCGCTTAGTAGTGCAGAATGTCCTCTCATTTCGCCTACTCGCGAAACGTGGTGGAACTCAGTTAATACTAGAGCCACTACAACTATTTCGTTATAAATTTCTGATAGATCAAATTTTCTAGACAATAAATTCTTAGTAACCCGTAATAGGAAAAATAATAATACTAATATTATATTAATACTATAATAATAATAACAACAGCACAATAATAATAATAATA
>NC_029787.2:19067847-19081772 GCF_000816755.2 Arachis ipaensis
ATACAAAAAAATATTTATTCATTAAAAATAATTCAGATATTTAATAATATATTCTTGAGATAATATAAAATCACGAATCATTTTTTTTTTATTTTATTTCTCACTCACTCAAACTACCCCCTCTTTTTTTCTGGTCTTTTTTTTCTTTCCTCCCTTGCAACCAAAACGTAGAAGCAAAATATAGTGAAACAAGCTCACTTTTCCTGGAAGTAAGATGCAAAACGCGTTATAAGGATCCCATTTTCTTCTGCCATCAACACGTGTCCAACATGCAAGCTATTTCCATGTCAATTGTAAATTGCGCTTTGTTCTGTACACCTGCCAAACGCAGGTCGCGTTCGGACATTTTAAACATAGTTAAACGACACGTCTTGTCTGCATGTAAGGGACAGAGAACACGTTCCACATCTGGTTGCCCCTCCATGCTAAACGCCGATTGCGTTTGTAGCAACTTTTTTTTTTCTTCCATACAACATGTGCCTTGCATTTTGCAGGTCTCTGAACTTGCACATTCACATATATAGATAACACACGCCAATATAGTTGGATTACACTATTTTCTATTTCATTTTTAAATTAATTTTTTTTACTTTTTATCACTCTTCTTTTAAAATAGGCACTTTTAGGATCAAAAAATCAAAAACAAAATAACTAATTTATAAGCTATTTTTTATTTTAGTTCTTATATTTTAACTTCTTTTTTTTAAAGAGTTTAATTAAGTTATTTACCCAAATTCGCCTTTAATTTAGTAAAGTTTTTACTTTTCAAAAGTAGGTTATAAAAGCTAACTTTTAAAACATGGCTTTTTAAAAGTTGTAGCATTTATATTTAGTAAATCAAATTAAAAATAACTTTCAATAAGTACAAGCAATAATAATTACGTTTGATAAAATAATTTTTAAAATTTAAAAATATTATAATAGATATAAATGTAATAGTTAAATGTGAAATTAATTAATGTATACAGTTATATATTAGACTTTTTAATTTTGATAAACACATACCAACTTTCTTTATGTGCTTTTAAAAGCACTCCTAGTTTTGAAAGTTATAAGCATAAGCACATAGTTTTTTTTTTTATTTACCAAACATAAAACGAAGTATTTGTACTTTTAAAAATTAAAACACAATACTTTTTAAAAAACTTTATCAAACTAAGTCTAAATAGAATAAAGTTTTAATGCTGTTTTTTTTTTTTATATAAATGAAATTTTACGTGGAAACATTATATCAAAATTAAGGTATTGTCCTGTATATATATAGTGAACTCTTATGAGTGTGAGGATTTATTTATCTATGAAAGATTCTTACATGTAACGCAATATATATCCATAAAAAAATGAAATAAAACCTTTTTTGTTATTTTACAAAAATAATAAATTTAGTTATTTTGTAAATAAAAATAAATAATAATCAGTTATAATAATTGTAAAAAAATAAAATATATTACAAACATGTAAGAACATGATGATGATCTAACATATTCTTTTTCCACATACCAAAAATAGTTGTAATCTATCGAAAAATTGGCAATTTTTAACATTGTTTGCCTTGCATCGTGCCATTATTCAAGAAGCTGTTTAATAGATAATAATTCTATTAGGTAGACAACAAAATTGTAAACAACGTGAACAATAAGCTACACACAAATCCAATTATCATAAAACACACACTTCAGTCTAATTACTCAGATTTTCAATTTCACTTTCACCTTTTACTGTTATCTACTTCCAATTTTACTTACCCTAAATCCTATCTTCACCACACCTAATACACCGTTGTAGCTACGGTGAGCCCTCATCGCTGCCTTCCCTGTGATGCCGGCACGAAGCAGTCCAGCGTAGCATTCAGCTGTCGTCGTTATGCCACATGTTTAGAGTCGTCATTACGTGGGCGAACATCTGCCCCTGCTTCTACAGTGCGCTGTCTCAATTTCTCTTCGCCATCCATCGCGCGTGGCGGTTCTTCCCATCACAAAACGCGCGGAGTGCCGTTGCTACCTGGCGGAGACAGCGTTTTCATCTCGCCGCCACCTCGACGCCACACCCATGCCTCCGTCGCAATGCTGCGCCGCCCTAGGTCATGCTCTTTCATCACAACATTTCTCTTCGTTCCCCCTTGGACTATGAAAGGTCAATATAAAGCTAGTGTTCTACTCTACAGAGGATGTTTGTTTGACTCTTAGGGTTCAGATGTTCTTTGATTTTGGATCTGACTATTTAATGTGATTAGTATTGGATTTAAATTGCTGTAAATTCTATGAATTGCTAGTTAGACCAAATATGAAAGACCCCGTACATCGGTAACAGTGACAATGGTATTGTTGAAACTAGCTTGAACATGAATAACGCCCTTTGGTATTTTACGAGCATGTTTACGTGAACCAATACGTCCATTTTTACGCGAACCAATTTTGGGTATAGATTTTGCCATATCTTATTATCTTTTTATTATTTCATAATTATTATCTCATAACATAAAAGGAAGTCTGAGATGTATGGATATATTCATTTCATATCAAAAAAATAGATGTTTTACTATATTTCTTTTTTTGAATTAGAAACTAGAATTAATATTCTCAAAATTGGCATTCTATTTGTGTTAATATACAACTAAAAAAAATCGAATTTCCAATTTTAGATCTCCAAAATCTCGCTATCTAATATCTCTTTTTTATATTGTATTCTATTAGAATAGTTCTAATCTATATATATATAATCATTGATATATATTATATATATAAGAAAATTTCGAAATATTCGAAATAGAATTTCTATATTCATTCAATAATTTGAAATTTTCACATATTCAAAAATATTAATATATAATCAATATTACTATAAAATCATATCATATATAATAGAGAATATTATATAATTTCTAAGTTTTCATGTAAAAAAAAATTTGAATTTCAATATCTATATCTTTTTTTATTTTTTTTTTATTTGCGCACCCAGTCCTTTATAATTCAAAGCCCTCTCTTGTGGCTTTTGTGGAAATATTATCCTTATCCTTGTCTTTGTTTATGTCTTGGATTGGAACAAATTACTATAATTCTACCTCGTCTACGGATCAATCTACATTTTTCACAAATTTTACGAACAGAGGCCCGTATTTTCATATTTATCATTCCTTCAACTTAATCTCGGATCCATTTTAATGGAAGAAAATAAGGTTTTCTTCAATTTTGAACTTCTATTCTAATCGTACCCCTCAAAACCAATAATATTGAAGTTAAAAAAAAAGTCTAATTAAAGAATTTATACTTGCATTTTTTATTTTTCTGTGGTAGAAATATATATAAAGAGTATGTTGAACCTTTTCAGAAATATAGCCTAGACTGATATTTTCAGTATTTAAAAATTGAAAATAAATGAACCAACCCCGAACATACCCCACAGGGGAAACTGATTCAGCAATATTGAATTAAAGCCTCATGAATCCGTTTCTTTATAATAATTCCTGTTAAACCCATTTCACGCATTTATTAAGGTATGAGGAGTGATATGAGAGACTTGTGTTTTGTTTTATCTCTCTTTACTTTTTTACAAAAATTGATAGAAATTTTTCTATAATTCGGATATCAGAAAGATTACCATATATAACATAAAACTTCTCCGCCGATTCGTTCTAATCGAGCCTCTCGATCTGTCATTGTACCTCTCGAAGTAGAAATAATGACAATTTCCATCCCCCCTAAAATTCTCACAATGACAACCGCGGCATTATCATCATACTGTATTATCATGCCATTGCTACGTTTAAGTTCTTTACAAGTACGTACAATTACAGCTCTAATCACTTCTGATCTTTCTAAAGACATATTTGGTACCGCTTCCTTGATTACAGCAACAACAATGTCACCAATAGAAGCATATCGTCGATTACCTGCTCCTATGATTCGAATACACATCAATTGGCGGGCTCCGCTGTTATCGGCTACATTCAAATGGGTTTGAGGTTGAATCATATCATTCTTATTTTATCTGGTTTTTCAGTCCAAGGCTTGAAGTAAAAAAAAATATTCTCTATTCAACAAAAGAAAGGAAAACTTGCCATGTTTTTTCCTCCAAAAGACCTCTTTCCTTTGGTTTTTATTATTTATTATCTTGAAATAATGAATTGAGTTCGGATAGGCATTTTTGATGCGGCTATTGAGATAGCCCTTTTGGCTATATTTTCTGCGACTCCGCCCATTTCATAAAGTATTCTACCGGATTTAACGACAGCTACCCAATATTCGGGAGATCCCTTTCCCGAACCCATACGCGTTTCGGTTGGTCTTACTGTAACTGGTTTGTCTGGAAATATCCGTACCCATATTTATCCACCTCGGCGGATATTTCGTGACATTGCCCGTCGACTTGCTTCTATTTGTCTAGATGTGATCCAAGCGGGTTCAAGTGCCTGAAGAGCATATCTTCCGAAGCAAATATGATTACCCCGATAGGATATTCCTTTCATTCTTCCTCTATGTTGCTT
The DNA here is from genome assembly GCF_000816755.2 of Arachis ipaensis. Classification (NCBI taxonomy): domain Eukaryota; kingdom Viridiplantae; phylum Streptophyta; class Magnoliopsida; order Fabales; family Fabaceae; genus Arachis; species Arachis ipaensis. Next base: position 19,072,331 of record NC_029787.2, read on the forward strand.
ACGGAATCTGGTTCTTTTGGGGTTATAGTTGATGGTTGTTTAGAAATTCCATCGCTATTCCAGAACCGTACATGAGATTTTCACCTCATACGACTCCTCGTGAATAAAACAATTACAAAAATGGATTTAACCAATACCAATAAAAAAATATACCGTATATACATATGTTTAATGAATAATTGAATCACGAGGTTTTTTTATTTTAATATTTCATAGGATTGATTGATCAATTGGAAATCAGTATATCTTGTTTTGATTTTTATATAAAACTAGACATTTATTAGAAAATTTGCCCCCCTATATATAGTTAAATATATAACTAGATAATGTTGTTCTATTAGAGCATAAGATTCTAACAAATCCTTATTTTATTTATTTCTGGTGGTATTGGATTGGCTCAATTTCGAAATAAAAAAACAAAGATTTCGCGGGCGAATATTTACTCCTTATCCATTTTATTTTAGATGTAATCTAGAGTTATCCTGTGACTCTTCAAAAAAATGAATTGGTTCTTAGTTCGTTCCGCCATCCCTCCCGTCAAATGAATCTTAGGTATTCACGGTTTTCGTCGTTCCCATCGCTTCTCGATTGATGATTAGGTCTGGAATTCTACAAAGGAGCTCGCAAATACAATTCCAAATTATATATATATTTCTTTTTTCTTGAATCAACCTTCTCAGTTTTTATTGACTCGATGCTCTTGATTGTTTATTTTGGGAATATATATATATGGATTTAGTTAATGTTGATGCTTTATTACACTTCCCCTTTTTATGAGATAGCCATAAGACCTTTACATATTCGAATTCTATATCATTGATATATCTTTTTTCTTTCTTTCACCCTTCATTTTTATCTGTATATTCTTATTGCTTTACAACTTATAATCAGATTCATTTTTTTTTATCCAATATCTCATTTGTTATAATTCTACTACCAAAATATGATATCTTGATTTTATTTCGATTTTTAGATTAATTCTTTAAATCCAGATAATGCGAAGCGATGAGTTGGTTAGTACTTAGTTATTAATGAATTCATCCTATAAGTCATTTATTTTATTGTCGAACTCTAACCACTCTAAAAAATCAACGAGTCACACACTAAGCATAGCAATTATATTTATATAAAAAAATTAATTGATATTTTTTATTCAATCTTATAAAATTTTGAAAATTATAATTTTTTTGTTTTACCGAAACAAGGAACCTTAAAGAAAAAGAAAAGGAGAATTGGATTATTCTTTGTTTACAAATATCCAAACTTTGATCCCTAATACGCCATAAATAGTTCGAACTATTCCTTATTCCTTAATTGCCCGGCTATAAATTCTGCAAGAATATTAGGATGTCCATAAGGGTTTGCAATTCTTGTAATAGCAATGTTCAGTTTTCGGTTCACACAATTGAGTTTTTTTTTATAAACTCATCTGTAACTCTTCTATTCTTCCAGGCTTACCCTCAATTAATAACTTTGGAAATCCCATAGAGATTATGACTTGAATCAAATCAATTCTTTTTTTAATCTTTATCCCTGCTATTCCCTCGACACCAGAAGATATTCTTATATTTATTTTTATATAATTCTTGATATAATCTCGTATTTTTTTATCTTCTTGTAGATTCTCTGAATAATTGATTGGTTGTGCAAACCAAAGAGAATCATGACTTTGAGTTGTACCAAGTCGAAAACCAAGCGGATTTATTTTTTGTCCCATAATTCTTCACTACTTTACATAAAATGATATGCCCTAGTTGTGCACTTTGTTTTTTTTATATCCATTAGGCTATTTATTTAAAAACATAATATAGCATCCCCTTTTGACTTAATTTGCTTCTGCAGAATAAACGCAAAAACTGAAAAAAGATACTCAATTCAATAAAACGTAAATTATAGTATCATAATCATTTCTTTATCCACATCCACAAATCTCATTTATTCCTATTCATGTTTTGTGTTGTGAACAGACATTTCTATTTATATAATTTTTATTTTTTTTTCTAATATATAAATATTCTAATTGATCGAATTTGTTTGACCTAAAGATGATTCTAGTTTCTACTTTATCATAAGTAAGGTTATGCTTTTACTAAAATAAAAAAGAAACATTTCTTATTTTTCAAATCGATTTTTCTTTTCATTTCTTTAGTATTTATTCCAATTTTGAATATAAAAAAGAAATTATTTTATTTTTGAGTAATCTTATTATTATTAGAAGAACATGAAATTTCACCTTAACGACGAGACCTATTATCATTTTTCGCATGTCCTCGGAAGTTTAGAGTAGGTGAAAATTCACCCAATTTATGGCCTACCATACGATCTGTTATATAAATAGGTAAATATTCTTTTCCATTATGGATAGCAATGGTATGGCCAATCATTGTGGGGATAATGGTAGATGTTCTGGACCAAGTTATTATTATTTCTTTTTCTGCTTTTGTGTTAAGCTTTTTTATTTTTCTTAATAGATGATTGGCTACAAAAGGATTTTTTTTAGTGACAGTGTCATAGTGAATTCCTCCTATTTTTTGTAAAGACGAAGAAACAAATTCGATTTCCTCTATTCTACTATTTACTACGGCGACGAAGAATCAAATTATCACTATATTTATTCCTTTTTCTACTTCTTCTTCCAAGTGCAGGATAACCCCAAGGAGTTGCGGGTTTTTTTCTACCAATTGGGGCTCTCCCTTCACCACCCCAGGGTTCATAACTACTCCTCTTACTACAGGACGCTTACCTAGCCAACATTTAGATCCGGCTCTACCCAAAGTTTTCTGGTTTACCCCAACATTCCCCACTTGTCCGATTGTTGCTGAGTAATTTTTTGATATCAAACGGACCTCCTCAGAAGGTAATTTTAATGTGGCCGATTTCCCCTCTTTTGCAATCAGTTTCGCTACAGCACCTGCTGCTCTAGCTAATTGTCCACCCTTTCTGAGTGTGATTTCTATGTTATGTATGGCCGTGCCTAAGGGCATATCGATTGAAGTGAATTCCTGATTTTGTGATTGTTATTAGATTTTTGAAATCCAAAAATAGTTATAACTCAGCATAATGTAGCTTCATTTGAAATTGGGTGTGAATTTAGAATTCAAGTACTAAGTGCAGTGGTTATTTTTATTGAAAAAGTGGATGTTTATCTGGTTTATACCATTGCTCTGTTACTTGATTTGCTGGATTTCGCATGCACATGCTCCACAGGTTTCTTTTCTTATGTGGTTTGGATTTGATCTAGTTTAATTTTGCTTGAATTGAAATTGGATTTGACTTAAGCCATTTAAACATGGTGCACGGGTGGTATTTTAGTCAGTTTGTTAGTTGTCACTGAAGAACTAAGGAATATGTTCATTTTACTATGTATGCGGATGGTTCTTTCATATGAGAACTGGATGTTTATTTAGTTTATACCATTACTCTGTTACATGTTTTGCTGGATTCTGCATGCACATACTTTGTATGTTTCTTTTCTTATGTGGTTTGGATTTGTTTTAGTTTAATTTTTCTTGAATTGAAATTGGGTTTGAGTTAAGCCATCTAAACATGGTGCAGGGTGGTATTTTGGTCAATTTGTTAGTTGTTACTGAAGAACTAAGGCAGATGTTCATTTTACTATGTATGCATATGGTTCTTTCATTTGAGAACTAGATGTTTATTTGGTTTATATCATTGCTCTTGATTTGCTGGATTCTGCATGCACATGCTCCGCAGATTTCTTTTGTTATGTGGTTTGGATTTGATTTAGTTTATTTTTTTTAATTGAAGTTGGGTTTGAGTTAAGCCATTTAAACATTATGCATAGGTGGAATTTAAGAACTACAGCGGATGTTTATTTTACCATGTATACGGATGATTCTTTCCATTTAAAAAGTGGATGTTGTTTAGGTTATACCATTGTTCTTTCGCTTGAATTCAAAATTTGTTATTTGTAAATTCTTTACCCATCACTTATATGTTCTTTATTTGGGTGGCTTTTACAGGAAGTGTAGACACTATGAAGAATATTCAAAAGTAGGGGTGTTCGCGGTGCGGTTTGGTTCGGTTTTTGAGAGAAAAATCATCCGATCCGATCATCTAATTTAACTGCGGTTCGGTTTGGTTCGGTTTTTTTATCGAAGCCATCTGAACCAAACCAAACTAATTAAAATCGGTTTGATTTGGTTTGGTTTGTTCGGTTTTTTTAGTCAATTAAAAAAAATACTACCATACTATTTCACAAAGTCATAACATTGAAATCAACAAACACAAATACACAATAGCTAACAAAGTCTTGGTCTAATAAAATTTAACGACAAAAGGAATTCAAAGTTTAAGAGCATATAAGTCATGCTAACTACACACTACTCAGCAAACATGTGAGAGAGTAAATATTTAAGGCCCTGCATTCTCCATGGTCTCCATTTGATTAATTTTGTTCTCGTTTTGCAACTTTTTTTGTTGATGAGCCATGTCATAAGTTGCATGTAGTCCAAAGAAAAAATAGTATATCAACATTACCCCAGTGCAAATTCCAAATCTTATGAATGCTGATGAATCCAAAGATCCCATTAGGAATATATTAATTGCAATTGAAATTGATGGCAACCATAACAAGTGGAACTCCCTAAACCTTAGGAACCCTTTGCTGTTTCAAAACAAGTGACATGCCTAATGTGGCCAAGAACCATATAGGAACAGTTATTGTATATCCAATCCAACCATTAACAAGCTGAAATCCCCATTGATGTAGCAATGATTAGTAGCAAGAATGCTACTAGCTTTAAAAGGTTTTCCCTTGGTGTCACACCTCTCACATAGTACCTCCTAACCAAAAGTGCCACAGCCATCATCATGAAGATGAAGAGTGTGCTTATTGATAACAAGCTTGACAACACATCCAAGCTTGAGAAAAATGCTATGCAAGCACTTGAGATTGTGATCAACAGTGTTGCATTTATCGGTATTCCTGATATGTGCACCAATAAGGGTATAGCTATTAGTTATGGTATGTAAAATACAATTTGCAAATATCACAATTTAGTAACAAAAAAGGCTAAGTATAAATAAGAGTAAATAGCTATTTTGTCACCCAAAAGATTCGAATTTTGACCAAATGGATCTCAACCTTTGTTTTTGACAAAATAAACCCCTAAATATCAGTTTTATTTGACAAAATAGAGTAATTGTTAACCTATTACTCTAGATGTTTAGATCATTTTATCAAACAAAGATGATATTTTAGAGTTCATTTGACAAAAGCAAAAGTTGAGGTTCGTTTTATCAAAATTAAAATCTTTCGATACCAAAATGACTATTTACTCTATGAATAATATCTCAAATCTGTACTTAATCACCAAATCAGTTTTCAAACTTTAACTGAAATTGTTATGTTTTCATTAAATAACAATAAGAAATTATTTGTCTAACTTTCATATCCGTCCATCATACCTGTCTTTGGATGAACAAGGGCAAACCATGGAGGGATCATGTGTGAACGTGCAATGTGAGTGGTGTAACTTGCTTGTCCCAATGCCCCAACAAGAAGAACGGTTGTCATACCCTTCAATGCACCAAAAGCAACAACATACTTAGCCCATTTCATTCCCACACTCTGAAACGCAACAGAGAATGCTGCATCATTGTGACACAACATAACAATCAGAAGCAATTTCAGGAAATCAACAACAAGTAAATTAAACCATGAACAACAATCAGAAGCAATTTCAGTAAATCAACAACAAATAAATTAAACCATAAACAAAAACCAGCAACAAATATATACTGAAATGGAAATTGAACAAAAATATACAAAAATCAACAACAAATTAAACCAAGAACAAAAATCAGCAACAAATATACACTGAAACAGAAATTGAACAACAATGAATCAATGATTATTGAACAGAAATTGAATACCTGAATTGGAGGCTCTATATCTGACTTGACTCAGTGGCTGGGTGGTGGGTGCTGTCCGCATCTCCGCGAGGCCAGAAACGATGCTGTGGGTGGTGGCGGGGGTGGTGCTGGCTCCGCGACGATGGTGTCGGCTGGTGCTGTCCGCGAGGAGGTGCTGGGAAGAAGGGTTCGGCGGCGCTGTGTGAAAGCTGGAAGGGTTCGGCGGCGCTGGGAGGTGGTGAGAGGAAGGGGTTCGTCGGCGCAGAGAGATGGTGGGAGCCGGGAGGAAGGGGTTCACGCAGGTTGGGAGTGGGAGGTGTTGGTTGTTGCGAGAGTGGGAGTGGATTTTGAGAGTAGAGAGCGCAGAGTGAATGTGAGGGTTGGCGGCTAGGTTAGGTCACGTTGTGGGGGGTGGGGGGAAGGTTGGTTTTGTTTTTTTTTTTTTAACCGGTTCGGTTCGGTTAGGGTTTTCATTGTTAGAACCGAAAACCGAACCAAATCGCAATAAAAAACAACAAAACACAATTTTTTTCGATTTTTTCGATTTTCGGTTTATTCAATTTTCGGTTTTTTCGGTTCGGTCGATCAGTTTTGTTCAGTTCGAATCGATTTTGAACACCCCTATTCAAAAGGATCCCAACTCATCATGTGGAGGATTACTTGTAATTAAAGAGTTTAATATATATTTTGAAAGGGTATTATTATTAGGGTACTTAGCTACTTAAAGATACATTACTAGTACCAATAACGGTGACATGTATTATTATTATGCATATCTTCACAGACACTTAGTTCTTTCGCTAATTCAATATAAATATATTTAGTTATATTTATGCCTAATACACTCCGAATTTAGTTTACTAATATCCACTTTTTAAATTTCAAATCCAATTCTTAGTTGTAAATCACCGCCCTTTTTCTTCATTAACTTACTGTAACAGAAAGCTTCTTCATAACTATACAAGACCATTGATAATATGGGTCATACTAGAGGTGAATTTTGGTCTGATTGGAATCACAATGATAAAATCTTGCTTTGGCCTTTTCATAATTACTCAATTCTTCAATATTTGAAAAAGCACAATTAAGATGAATTATTTTGAAAATTGCTCTATTTGTTGACGAAGAAATGGTATATATCTAGAAGAGTTTACAAGTTAAATTTTGTATACATCTATATCTGATTATATGAGAAAAGGTATCTACTTTTAAGAAATGGTCATAACAAAGATTAGTCAACTGAAACTCAAGAATTATGTTTACACGCTCATCCAACAAATGATATAATTACATTTTTTACAGTTAAAAATTTCAGTATATGTATGCACGAACAACATCTTAGCTAATGGAAAGAGCCTGCTTCTTGTTCATGATAATGAGTAACTCAAAAGAAACATCCTAAAGCCTGTAAAAAGAACATCTGATAACTCAAAAAATGAAACATTTGAAACTCTATAATTTTTCCCTTAGTTCATTATTTTTCCCCTTGATGAATATAATTTTATTTACAATGTTAGATAGAAATAGCAGAGCCAACCACCCCAAATAAAGCCTTGGGATAAAAAAAAGAAAAGAAATATCTATTTGTCGTAGGAATCACCTTCATTTCTGCTTCAAATTGAAACACAATAAACTTCTTATCAAGGCAAGCTTCATCTTCAATTAAAAAGTGCTCAGTACAGAAATAGATCTACACCAGCAGATATTTGTTCATACAAATTCTTAAGATTGAAGCAACAAAAAAATTTGTCAAGTCACCTTAATTAACAAGAACGTAAAACAAAAAAATAACAAATATCTTACCTCCAGGTCATCATATTTCTTATAGTATTCATATTGGTTTGGATCAATGGATGCTACCTACATTGAACATACAAATTGCATGAAACTTATATTTCAATCCGTTCAGACTAATATAAAGGCAGGCATATTCCCCACATGATTGGCATAGTTTCTAGTTTTTTACCTTTGGCATATATGACAAGTATATTGTTATGTAGATTTTACAACATGAGTATAATCATAATTCATAAGAATAATTCCATACCTAAATCTTCATTAGCAACAACAGAACACAAAACCCCAAAAATAAACAAACAGTACAAATTCCAAAAGGATCCAACAACAACAAAAATCATGAATTTTGACATAGATCAACCATCTGCAACTCTCATCACCATAGTTTATAACACAAACAACAGCAAACTAGAACAATCGAAACAACTAAAAAAATTGAATTTTAAATTAAATTACAGGAAAAAGAAGGAAATAAAAAAAGAAACGGTAAAAGAATATGAATTGGCTCACCGAAAAGGGAGTAGAAAGGATTGACGAGATTGAGAGAGAGAGAGAGAGAGAGAGGGTGCTGCGGTGATTGGTGGTGCTGTGAATCGCGAGGGGAGAGGTGCTACGGTGGTCAGGCAGCGCTGCTGCGAATCGGGAGGGAGAGGCCACTACAGTGATTGGGTGGCACAGTTGCCAACGTGAGGGAGAGAGGTTGTGGTGGTCGACTTTGCTGCTATGAATTGCAGAGTAGAGAGGGGTTGCGGTGGTCGGGTGACGCTACTACGAATCGCGAAGTGGAGTGGGGCTGCGGTGTTCAGCGGTGGCTGCGGCGCGCGAGGAAGAAGCCACGATGGTGGATGGCATTCGGCAGCGCTGCACCTTGCGGTGGTTGAAGCTACGGCGTTGTTTCCGTCGTGGCATGGCGGAAGGAGTAAACGTGAGTGTGATTGTAAGGGATCTGTGTGAAATGAGAGGCACAGTGGGTGTAGGCCGTTGTTTTTATTTCATTTTAGGTTTTGTATTTTTAATTTTAAATTAATTTTTTAATCTGTTGTTCGCATTGCTTAACATATGCATTATTCTCCTATACTTTCTCAATAGATAATTATCGATAATACTAGTCAATGTAAATCTCTCTCAGTTTGTCAAAACTTAGAATCAATGATTAATGAGATAATATTTAATTTGGTCCTTGAACTTTCATGCGAGCCTCAATTTAGTCTCTAAAATTTTATTTGCCTCTATTTAGTCCCCCTGTTTACAAGGGTTACTCATGTTAGTCCTTTGGGTGGTTTCTATCACAGAAACATTACCGGAAAGATCACGTGTACAATGAATGCCATGTTGTATTCTACTAAAACGTCATCGTTTTGGTTTGATGCTCAAATAGCCCAAAATGACGTCATATCACATTCTGATAGCAAATGCTTCAATTAAACAAGCACTACACCATCTTCTCCCCATAATAAGAATGTTCTTCTTTCTCTTCTCTACAATATAATGGTGCTGTTGCGAGTTTAACTCAACAACTTCGTTGAAGACAATTCTCTTCTCTTTAACCACTTCGCATCGCACTGGCCGTCTTCTCTTTACCTACATTGACTGAGTACTAAGTTAGAAGTAAAGAAAAATAGTGAAAAAAATCTATACTCATGATGATGCTCTGTTTTTTTTTCTTCACTTTTGGTTCCTCTTCTTCTTTTTTTTTAAAGCATTCTTGCTAAATGCATTTTGCTTTGCATGTTAGGATAATGTGGTTTTTTTTTTTTTTGCTAATTCT
>NC_029787.2:19081943-19091814 GCF_000816755.2 Arachis ipaensis
TCTCTGTTTCTATACCATTAATTTGGTTTTGAGTATTTTAGGGGGGTGTTTTTGGGTTAGGATTTCGGCATTGTGATGCATGTGCATCATGATGTATTTTTCTATGCTTTTTCATAAAAGAAATCAATTTATAATGCTTAATTATAGAGTGTTTTGGTGCTTAAGTCATATATTGCTTTGATATCTTTGAATTGATTAATTTTGTAGAAAATGGTGGAAAAAGAAGCAAAAAGCACAAAACAAGCTCAAAAGAAGAAAAGAGAAAGTTTTGAGAACGCTTTGGAACCTTAGGCCACGTTTTTGAAAGCGTGGTTCTTAAAGAAAGTGTGGCCCATGAAGCCTTCTCCAGAGGTGTTGGTGACATGAACTAATTATGCATGCATGGGCGTGCCAGTGGGCATGACACGCCAGGCTAAGATTCCAAAATCTCTCCCAGAACCCTCTAACAAAGGCGTGCCACTCAGCGTGTTATATGGCGTGGCACGCCCAGCTTACAAGTCCAAGCGTGTCAAGGGCGTGCTCAAAGGCGTGGCACGCCAACCTATTACAAAGGGCGTGCCAAAGGGCATCCCAAGGAAGTGGCACGGCAACTCTTCAATATGGGCATGTGGAGGGCGTGCCTGGGAAGTGGCACACTGAGCCAACTTCCGAGAGAGCAAAACTTCATCCTGGAATGCACTCTGGGCGTGTATGAATATGTGGCACGCTGGGTCACATGCCAGCCTGACCTCTTCACCTTCAAAGGAACATAACTTGAGCTACAAAACTTCAAATGAGATGATTCTAGTGCCATTAGAAAGTAGACTTCCAAATCGTTCCAACCATATATAACACTTTATAACAGACACTGGATTTGAAGATGAAATTCACCTTGAAAACACAAGAAGCATAACATGTCCCTGCAGAGACGCCAACCTGACCTCTTCATCTTTAATGTAACATAACTTGAGACATAGAGGTCCAAATAGTGCGCTTCCAGCGGAGTTAGAAAGCTGACATCTAGGAATTTCCAATGATATATAACAGTTCATAGTGGACATTAAATCTGGAGGTGAAATTGACTATTCTTTCAGCATCACAAAATCGGCGTGGGCTATGGCGTGTGGAGTGGTGTGGCACGCTGAGTCTTGCAAGCTGGGCATGTGATATGGCGTGCTCGAAGGCATGGCACGCCAACCTTGCAAGCTGGGCGTGTGGAGGGTGTGCCAGTGGGCGTGGCACGCCGGGGAATTTTGACAGACTGACCTCTTCACCTTTGAAATAGCATAACTTGAGTTACAGAGGTCCAAATGATACTCTTCTAACGATGTTAGAAAGATGACATCTAGGGCTTTCCAACGATATATAATAATCTATAGTGCATATTTAGTTTTAGGCCTAAAAGACTCCATTCTTTTAGAGCTGCAAAATGAGTCACACTCCAGGGAGCAATTTCTATTGGGTGTGCCAATCAAAGTGGCACTTGAACCACACGCCAACTTCTCCCTGCAGCCTCCAACCTTCAACCAAGCCCACTCCAACCCTCATTCAAGCCACAATTGCCAACCAATCAAGGCCTCAAGAATTATCTAGAAGTAGTTAGTTAATTTACATTTAATTGTAATTTGAATTTCATTTTGCAATTGTAATAGTCTACAAATAGGACTCTCTCACACACACATAGAGGAACAATCCGCAAGGGGGTCTTCGGACTCCTCTCTTCTCATCAACACACTCTTCCTCTCTTTCATCTTCTTTCATACCCACTCTCGTAAAAATTATGAGTCTCTATTTCTCATTGGGGAAAGGAGCTTTGTTGCAATTTCAATTGAATTGATGTTTATTTTCTTCTCTTCTTAATTTTATCTTCATACACAGGAGAGAGTTCTATTCTTCAAAGATCCAATTGGATCTATTAGAATTCTATGTAAACCTTGGAAAAGGAATCATAGCAATTCAGTTTGAACTCCCTTCTCATAATGAATTTGATCTTGATTTAGAGTTGATATTGTGACATGTAATCTCTCTAACATTGGGTCTTAGGAGTTATATGGTGTGAGATTAGAAATTATGTTTTGTTTATCTAAGAGAGAGTTTCCATTCTTCAAAGGTTCAATTCCATCAGAAGAGGAATTGGATCTATTAGAATTCTATGTGAACCTTGGAAAATGAATCATAATAATTCAGTTTGAAACTCTTCTCACAATGAATTTGATTTTGATTCAAACTTGATACGTGACATATAATCACTTTGAAATTGGGGTCTTATGAGTTGTGTGGCTTTGGATTAGAGATTAAGCTTCACCTCTTTTCATGAGCATTGGATCAAGGAATTGACATTTGATCATAAATTGAGAAATTGAGTGACCAAGGAATTGGAGCTCAATTACTTATGATCCACCATAGATCCGCCATCAGAAGAGGAAGAAGTTGGGTATCATTGATTTATGAGAAATCAACATCTCCAATCCCTAATGTTTTCTATCTTTAATTTTTAGTACTTTACAATTCCCGTGCTTTACATTTTCTGCACTTTTCATTTCCAACACTTTACTTTCTTGTACTTTATATTCTTGTCATTTACTTTCTAGCCATTTATTGCTTTCTTTTAATTTCATGTCATTTACATTTTCTATTTACTTATCATCCAACTATGATTGTCTAACTAGAATAATCAATTAACTATTTATTGCTTAATTCTTTAATCATCGTGGGATCGATCTCACTCTTGTGAGTTGTATTACTTGATACGACCTGGTGCACTTGCCGGTAGTTATGCAGATTAATTTTTCTGTATCACATTGGCGTGTTTTTCTTATAATTAATGGATTAAGAAATAAAAGGGTAGAATCAGATTGTCATATGTAATATGTTGCATTTAATTCTTCCTCAATTTTAATTAGATGAGAGGTGTGGCTTCATCAAAGCCTCTATTTGGAAAATCCAACTCTTCCTCTCTATATCTCGATTTCTATATAAAGTTAGGTCAATCAAGTTAATTGCTTCTTGCAACTTGCAACATGGAGTAATTGATTCACAAGATTTAATTATTGATCATACATGAAGACTGATTTAATTTTCTTAATGAATTTCTTTGGTCTCTATATATAATTCTCAACTACACTAACATAACAACTTATTAATTAGTTGATATATTTATGTTTACATCGTTGTTAAATGAATTCCAGCACTATATATAAATGGTTATCAAGCACACTAAGTTGTAGTTGTTGATTATTATTTAAATCTTGTGTGTAGATGGGAGATCATTTCATTAAAATCATATATCACCATAAAGGATTACTTGTCAAAAATGAAGTTGGAAGCTTGACATACTACAGGGAGCATATTTCAAAGTTACTTGGATTAGAAATAGACATATTAAATATTTTTTCATCAGGGACTACCACAAACACCTTGGCTATGATAAGGTCAAACAGTGTTGGTGGCTGGTTTCCAACAAACCTTTGACAATGTAAACCTCGGGTAATTTGTAAATAATTAACCAATAAATTTATTATTATGTAAAGAAATTAGAAAATTAAAATTTGATAAGTTTGAAGAGTATAAATATCAAAAATATGAATTTTGACACTAATTTTAAAGTTTTTGGCCTAAAAATGGGCCAACAGACCAAATCGGTTAGACCGGACCCAAAATAGACCCAAGGCCTATTATATAAAACCAAACTCAGCCTTTTTCCTCCCATTTAACACACACACATGCACTATAGGGGAAGGGAGAAAACGTGGAACCCTAAACCCTTTTCACCCTCAACCTTCAATCTCTCGTAACTTTCAATCCGGAGCTCTGATTGATGAGCCGTTAGTGGCCACGCGTTCGTCTTGGAATTCTCTACAAAATCCACTAAAAAATTTGGTAAGAAATTTGATATTTTGTGTCCAGTTGTCTCTTTCTCCCTTTTCCACGAATTTGGATTTTGGTTTTGAGAGATTTTGTGACTTTGATGGTTTATGGGTACTCTAGTGGTGGATAATTGTGGGGTTTTGCCCAAATCATCCATATGTAAGGTGAGGAACTCATATACCTAGTGAATACTTTGATTTTGTGAAGTTTAGGTATTGAATTGTGGCTATGTATGGAATTGTATGTATTAGATTGAATTTATATTAAATTGGAGATTTAATTGGTGAATTGGAGTTCTTAAAATCAAGCTTTGGTGGATGAAGCTTTTTGAAATTGATTTGGAGTCTTGGAAGCTTGGAATTTGTGGCGTTTGTGGCTTAGGAAGGAATCGGCTAAGGTATGATTTTGGTTTCTCATAGTTAATGTTTAATGTCACATGAAAACTTAGGCTAATTAACCATAGGATAAGCTTGCGGATTGAATTTGGTTGTTGATGTGATTAGTGACTAAATGTGTATATGTGTGGAATTGACTTGAGATTTGATATGTGAGTTGTGGATGTATTATGATTAGTGGTGATATAGATTGAGTTGTTGGAAAAACATGTACGGAGTTGTTGGATAATTAAATTGTTTGGATGTTGATGGTGAATGGTTGGATGTGGAATGAATGTATATGTATGTATCTAATGAATATGATTTGGATGTTGATTTATACATATATGAGTTATGTTGTTTGAAATGTGGAATGTTGGAATGAAATTGATACAAGGGAGTATTGGTATGTTGTGGAAGACATGGAATGGATATGGGGCTGTCTTGGTCATAATTGATGTTGTTTTGAAATGGAAAACTTTGGGTTGGGTTGAGGTTTCTGGTAAAAATAGAGGTTTGGTACTTTTGATAAAAACTGATTTTTAACCAAATTTTGGCGGGCCATAACTCGGGTTCCGGACCCTCAATTTTTGTAAAACTTATTTTAAATAAAAATTAGGTTTGTGAAGTTTATGCTATTCAAAAAACGGACCAAAAATAATTTTTAACGAAAAAGTTATGCGCGTCAAAAGTTTGATATGCAAAAGTAATTTCTGTAGAACTTAACAGCTTTTTATCATTTTGAAGGGTATGCGTATGTGAACACGCACACAGCGCAGATCCTGGGCTCTGCCCAGATGTCCCACGTACACGGGAGTGTGCATGTGTACACGGAAATGGGAAAATTACAGTCTCACGTACGTGGGTAGTACCACGCGACGCAGGACGGCTTCCCTGTCCGAGGGGCTCGCATACGCAAACATGAGTCGCGTACGCGAACATGAGTCGCATACGTGAGATGGGCAAAAGACACCCTCGCATATGCGAAACATGGAATCCGTATGCAGAACTCCTGTTTTTGAAAAAAAGTGTATTTTGTGATTTCAACCTATTTTCTAACCTCTAAACCTCTATAGTTACCTTCTAAGGTCCCAAATTTAGTTCCTAACCATAGGGAAAGGGGTAAACCTGAATAGGGGAGTAACTTGGTAGTAAAGTAAGATGATGAAGTGATGAATGAGATATGATGAATTTGATTGAGATATATGTGACCAGGTAAGAGGCAGTGGCGGTGTCCACTTACTTCGGGTAAGTGATGAGAATAATGATTATGATTAAAAAGTGTGATGGGCACTATATCTCAATAGTGTGACGAACACTATATCCCAAGAGTGCGGGAGCACTTTACCCAGAGAAGTGTATCGGGCACTATATCCCATGAGTGTGGCGGAAACTATATCCCAAGAGCGTGACGGGCGCTATATCCCAAGAGTGTGGGAACACTTTATCCTGGGAAATACGACGGGCACTATATCCCATGAGTGTGGCAAATACTATATCCCAAGAGTGTGACGAGCACTATATCCCAAGAGTGTGGAGGCATATCAGAGAGACAATATCCGGATTAGCTACTGGGTGTGTCGGGTCCTGGCAAAATAACCGACACGTGAGCTCATGGCCAGTAGGACAGGCATGCATCATGTGCATTTGTATGATTTGTTTGAGTGTGCATTGTTTCAGTTTGCCTAATTGTTTATTTGTGATTAACTGCTATCTGAGCTATCTGCTATAACCGCTACTTATACTTGTGCTTTCCTTGTCTGTTTTATATGTGTTTGCAACTGAGAGATCCCTCATGCTGGCGGAGGTGACGCTAAGAGTTGTTCCACCTGATGTTTTGGAGATTAGGAGAGGAGACTAGAATTGAAGAGTTAGAATAGAGTTAGGATCCCTGGATAGATTACCGAAAACTTATGGTTTAGTATAATCTTTAAGTTTGAATCTGAGTGTCGATGTCCTAGGATTGCCTCTGGCTTTTCCGGGGCCTTTTATATTAACTATGCGGGCACCATTACCATGTTGAGAACTCCTGGTTCTCATTCTATACATATTATGTTATTTTTAGATGTAGGTTGAGAAGCACCTCGTTGAGTGTCTGGAGATTTTCTGCGCAAGTGAATATCTACTTCTTGGGACTTTTTATATTATGTATTCAGTTTTATATGCATTCTTTCTTCCATTTTGTATAAAAACATGTTTTGTCCCTCTTAGAGGTTGACTATGGAGAACTAGGATTTGTACTTGTCTTTTGGGATGTATTCTGGGTTATATATATAAGTATACTCTGGCCGGCCTTAGCTTCGCAGGTCGAGTTCGGAGCTTGTTATTTGTATTTTGAAATTCTGATCCATATGTTTATGTTTTAAACCTTCCTTTCTATCTTACTTATCCATCTATGTATATCTATCGTGAGTGACGCGTTTCAGTTTCATTTTTTATTGACTTTTCTCTTCTCTTTCAAGACTCCTAGTTACAATTTTTTTCAATTATATTATATATGTATTTTCACTTTTAGAGGTTGTAGCGCTTCGCCACCGCTGATTTATGTCCTAGGCATAAAGTTCTATGTGATAGGGTGTTACAGACAACTTATTTGAGGATTCTGACTAATGATAGATGCTGGAAATGTGCTTCTTTGTGGAGAGAAACAACGTAGTTGCTCATGTGTATTATGAGCATAAAATCTCTGAAGTGGATTATGTTAAGGAACAACAACCATCCAAGTCAGATAAGGGAAAAGAGTTTATGTATTCAGATGAGCCACGTTATGTTGCTGCATTAGCAAGGGTCGGGAAATTTCCTAGTGAATTTTACCACAAGTGGTTGACAATAGAAGCATATAATGACATACACACACACATAATTTAAATCCTATTTCTGGCCAAGCAATGTGGGGAAAGTCTCCATATAATAAACCACAAGTCCCAAAATTCAAGAAGATGCCAGGAGCACCCAAGAAAACGAAAAAAGGACGTCAATAAAGCCCCAGATTAAGAAGCAAAAGACCAAGATAAAGAGGATTTATAAAGAAACTTCTTGTCGTTATTATGGCGAAAAATCTCACACCAAGAGAAACTGCCCAAAAAGAAAGGCTGAAGAAGTGGCAGCTACTATAGCAGTTGCAACCACTGCTACCAAAGATGGTAATTCCGACCTTGCTGTACCTACCATTGCTGTTCCAGTTGTGACCCCTACCCATGTTATTTCACCTGCTGATGTGCCACCTCAAGTTGGTGCACTTAATGACAATCCACTTACCTCTAATTCCAACTCACGAAGTTCAGGATGAAGTGCAGGCTAAGGTCGAGCTTGGTATGAGCCAACCAATTATGTCTCAGAATGAAGACTCTCCATAGGTAATAGTATATTTTATATTGTTTTTGAAATTTAACCATTTTGCCAATTCATTTTTTGCTCAAGTTCTACTAACTTTTTCACACTTTTTATAGATGGAGACCACTCCAGTACAACATAATGCAAGGCCTCCAAAGCTTGCAACCAAAAGAATGGTGTCCCAACCATCTAGTACCTCACCAGCAACCAATATACCAGTTGACCCGACGCAAGGTGCATCTTCAGGGACAGCCACACAACTAGCCAGTTTCATGAAATTTGTTCTTATTCCCGAATTCAAACCTCCAAGAAAAAAAAATTGAATTATTAGATGAATCTGTTTGTGATATGTAATAGGACATTATATTTTTATATTAGTTGTCTTTTGGGTTAGTTACGTTTTTTTCTAAGTTTTCATAACTATGCAATGATGGCTTTTGGTTAGTTACTCTTGGAATAGCTCCTTTAGAATAAGTTACTTTATTTTGTTTTAGTGTTGCATTACATTGACATTATAGATGTGTTTGAATTCACTATCAATATAAATGCATTATTAATGAATTATAAAGAATTTGAATGACATTCTTTGTCAGAAATTTTTATATTTTATTTTGTATTGTTGGATTCATAAATAACCAATATCTTAGCTCATAAATTATCATTTTCATTCAAATTAACACAGCTACAATTTTCATTTATTGAAACTTCAAATAAAAATAGGTGCAACAATATACATTAGTTTTTCTTCAAAATATTCCTACAATTTGAATCTCATAACTATCATATTTGTCTTTTTAGCAAAATACATCAGGCCTACCTTCACCATTTTCATACTAAAAAAGAAACTATAAACAAATTTGTTACAACCAACAAAGCCTCTCCCAATTTCAAAGTCCTAACTTCAGATCCTAAGCTTCCAATATTCCAAGCAAAGTTCATCCTCCATTCTTTATTTTCATTTATAGGTACCACTCTATCTCTTGTTTCTCCTTCTTTATGGAATTCATTAGCCCAAACAAATAACCCACACTATCTCTTGTCAGCACTCTGCAAACAGATTCAATGGAGATGGAGAAAGAATCAGATCCTGCAAGATTCAAGAAAAGTTAAGAATAATCTTGTACTTACATTGTAGTTTGGACACCCAAAAAAAAGTTTTCCTGGATTCGCATCTGTTTCTGGCCATCTTAGAATAGGTCGACACCCACACCCACACCACTCTGGAAATTGTTCTTCTTTGCTTCGAGCGGTTCTCTTTGGACAACATCCATTAGAGCGTTGGTTGCTGGAACTCCCTACGAATTTACTACCGCCACCCATCATGAACTTCATAAAAATGTTTTCCAACAGAGGAGTAAGAATTGAAGAAGAAGGAGCTTCAAATGAAATTAGGGATTAGGAATTTAAATAGTTGCTAAGGAATAAATTGATGGAAAAGAGTTTCAATTGCCACGTAATATATCCATTAGGCGTACAACATGGTATTCCGTTGTACATGTCATCTCTCCGGTAATGTCTTTGTGACGAAAATCACTCCAAAAACTAACGTGAGTAACGTTTGTTAAGTTGGAATTAAATGAAGTTAATTGAAATTTTCAGGGACTAAATTGAGGCTCGCATGCATATTTAAGAACCCAATTGAATATTAGCTCGTCATTAATTATGGTGGACAAATAAGTTAAACATCTATCACTTCTTACAAGGAATGAATCTTCCCAATTTTTTTTCAATTGAGGGCGTAAAGTGTGATATTTAATCTTTTAATATTTTTTCTCTCATATTTTTTTTCTATTTATAAATTATATAGTAAAAAATTATACTTTACCTCTTAAAGTGAGGGAAAAAAATTAAAAAGATCCAATTGCCTTGTTACATGTACACTAGCTAGCTAATTAATTTGAAAATGACCTCGTTATTAATTTACTAAAGCAGCTGAATATCACTTAGCAGTTAGCACACTAAGAAAGAAGATTTGGACTTTGCTCAATCCAATAAGAAGTGTTGCTTTTTTGAAAATAACACATTCCAACTAATTCACAATTTCTACATAAAAGAATTAAATTCTAATTGATGTGTTAGGGGTGAAGACACTGACAACAACCACAATCATAGTTTTAAAAACTGCATAGAATCATCGGTTCAACCGGTCGAACAAGATATCAAAGGTCAAGTTGGTTCAGTTTTTAAATAAAATCATCTTGTTCAAGTTCTACAAATCGGATTGGTCATTGAACTTACAAATTTAGACATTTAAAAATTTAGTCAAAATTCAACCAAAATTGAATTATATATATACACCTGGAGTTTTTTTTTTTTTT